>NW_027307767.1:1007500-1307500 GCF_047496885.1 Scyliorhinus torazame | reverse complement strand
GAGAAAATCACTTTTTTCCCAAAATGAATGTTTGCCAGAAAATAGTTAATTTTGGTGCAAGCCGCTCTGGAACCAACCGGCAAATTACTCAAAATGCTTAACTCGCCGAGAAAATCATTTTTTTCCCAAAATGAATGTTTGCCACTAAATATTTAATTTTGATGCAAGCCGCTCCGGAACCAACCGGTAAATTACTCAAAACGCTTAACTCGCCGAGAAAATCACTTTTTTCCCAAAATGAATCTTTGCCACTAAATAGTTAATTTTGAGGCATGTCGTTCTGAAACCAACCGGGAAATTACTCAAAATGCTTAACTCGCCGAGAAAATCACTTTTTTTCCAAAATGAATGTTTGTCAAAAAAATATCGGGAAATTACTCAAAATGCTTAACTCGCCGAGAAAATCACTTTTTTCCCAAAATAAATGTTTAGCAAAAAAATTGTTAAAAGTGAGGCAAGCCGTTCTGAAACCTATCGGTAAATTACTCAAAATGCTTAACTCGCCGAGAAAATCACTTTTTTCCCAAAATGAATGTTTGCCACAAAATAGTTAATTTCGAGGAAAGTCGTTCTGAAACCAACCGGCAAATTACTCAAAATACTTAACTCGCCGGGAAAAACACTTTTATTTGCAAAATGAATGTTTGCCACAAAATAGTTAATTTTGATGCAAGCCGCTCTGGAACCAACCGGCAAATTACTCAAAATGCTTAACTCGCCGAGAAAATCATTTTTTTCCCAAAATGAATGTTTGCCACTAAATATTTAATTTTGATGCAAGCCGCTCCGGAACCAACCGGTAAATTACTCAAAATGCTTAACTCGCCGAGAAAATCACTTTATTCCCAAAATGAATGTTTGCCACAAAATAGTTAATTTTGAGTCAAGTCGTTCTGAAACAAACCGGCAAATTACTCAAAATGCTTAACTCGCCGAGAAAATCACTTTGTTTCCAAACTAAATGTTTGCCACAAAATAGTTAATTTTCAGGCAAGCAGTTCTGAAACCTATCGGTAAAGTGCTCTAAATGCTTAACTCGCCGAGAAACTCATTTTTTGTCCAAAATTTATATTTGCCACAAAATAGTTAATAGCGAGGCAAGCCGTTCTGAAACCTATCGGTAAATTACTCAAAATGCTTTACTCGCCGAGAAAATCACTTTTCATCCAAAATAAATGTTTGGCAAAAAAATAGTTAATAGTGAGGCAAGTCTTCCTGAAACTAACCGGCAAATTACTCAAAATACTTAACTCGCCGGGAAAAACACTTTTACTAGCAAAATGAATGTTTGCCAGAAAATAGTTAATTTTGATGCAAGCCGCTCTGGAACCAACCGGCAAATTACTCAAAACGCTTAACTCGCCGAGAAAATCACTTTTTTCCCAAAATGAATCTTTGCCACTAAATAGTTAATTTTGAGGCATGTCGTTCTGAAACCATCCGGGAAATTGCTCAAAATGCTTAACTCGCCGAGAAAATCACTTTTTTTCCAAAATGAATGTTTGTCAAAAAAATATCGGGAAATTACTCAAAATGCTTAACTCGCCGAGAAAATCACTTTTTTCCCAAAATAAATGTTTAGCAAAAAAATTGTTAAAAGTGAGGCAAGCCGTTCTGAAACCTATCGGTAAATTACTCAAAATGCTTAACTCGCCGAGAAAATCACTTTTTTCCCAAAATGAATGTTTGCCACAAAATAGTTAATTTCGAGGAAAGTCGTTCTGAAACCAACCGGCAAATTACTCAAAATACTTAACTCGCCGGGAAAAACACTTTTATTTGCAAAATGAATGTTTGCCAGAAAATAGTTAATTTTGATGCAAGCCGCTCTGGAACCAACCGGCAAATTACTCAAAATGCTTAACTCGCCGAGAAAATCATTTTTTTCCCAAAATGAATGTTTGCCACTAAATAGTTAATTTTGATGCAAGGTGCTCTGGAACCAACCGGCAAATTACTCAAAATGCTTAACCTGCCGAGAAAATCACTTTATTCCCAAAATGAATGTTTGCCACAAAATAGTTAATTTTGAGTCAAGTCGTTCTGAAACAAACCGGCAAATTACTCAAAATGCTTAACTCGCCAAGAAAATCACTTTGTTTCCAAAATAAATGTTTGCCACAAAATAGTTAATTTTCAGGCAAGCAGTTCTGAAACCTATCGGTAAAGTACTCTAAATGCTTAACTCGCCGAGAAACTCATTTTTTGTCCAAAATTTATATTTGCCACAAAATAGTTAATAGTGAGGCAAGCCGTTCTGAAACCTATCGGTAAAGTACTCTAAATGCTTAACTCGCCGAGAAAATCACTTTTTTCCCAAAATGAATGTTTGCCACAAATTAGTTAATTTTCAGGCAAGTCGTTCTGAAACCAACTGGCAAATTACTCAAAATGCTTAACTCGCCGAGAAAATCACTTTTTTTCCAAAATTTATGTCTGGTTAAAAATATTTAATTTTGATGCAAGCCGCTCTGGAACCAACCGGCAAATTACTCAAAATACTTAACTCGCCGAGAAAATCACTTTATTCCCAAAATGAATGTTTGCCACAAAATAGTTAATTTTGAGACAAGTCGTTCTGAAACAAACCGGCAAATTACTCAAAATGCTTAACTCGCCGAGAAAATCACTTTGTTTCCAAAATAAATGTTTGCCACAAAATAGTTAATTTTCACGCAAGCAGTTCTGAAACCTATCGGTAAAGTACTCTAAATGCTTAACTCTCCGAGAAACTCATTTTTTGTCCAAAATTTATATTTGCCACAAAATAGTTAATAGCGAGGCAAGCCGTTCTGAAAACTATCGGTAAATTACTGAAAATGCTTAACTCGCCGAGAAAATCACTTTTTTTTTCCAAAATGAATGTTTGCCACAAAATAGTTAACAGTGAGGCAAGCCGTTCTGAAAACTATCGGTAAATTACTCAAAATGCTTAACTCGCCGAGAAAATCACTTTTTTTCCCAAAATAAATGTTTGGCAAAAAAATAGTTAATACTGAGGCAAGCCGTTCTGGAACCAACTGGCAAATTACTGAAAATGCTTAACTCGCCAAGAAAATCACTTTTTTCCCAAAATGAATGTTTGCCACAAAATAGTTAATTTTGAGGCAAGTCGTTCTGAAACAAACTAGCAAATTACTCAAAATGCTTAACTCGCCGAGAAAATCACTTTTTTTTCCAAAATAAATGTTTGGCAAAAAAATAGTTAACAGTGAGGCAAGCCGTTCTGAAAACTATCGGTAAATTGCTCAAAATGCTTAACTCGCCGAGAAAATTACCTTTTTCCCAAAATGAGTGTTTGCGACAAAATAGTTAATTTTGAGGCAAGTCGTTCTGAAACCAACCGGCAAATTACTCAAAATGCTTAACTCGCCGAGAAACTCATTTTTTTTGTCCAAAATTTATGTTTGCCACAAAATAGTTAATTTTGAGGCAAGTCGTTCTGAAACCAACCGGCAAATTACTCAAAATGCTTCACTCGTCGAGAAAATCACTTTTTTTCCAAAATGAATGTTTGTCAAAAAAATATCGGTAAATGTCTCAAAATGCTTAACTTGCAGAGAAAATCACTTTATTTCCAAAATAAATGTTTGGCAAAAAAATAGTTAATAGTGAGGCAAGCCGTTCTGAAACCTATCCGTTAATTACCCAAAATGCTTAACTCACCGAGAAAACACTTTTTTCCCAAAATTAATGTTTGCCACAAAATAGTTAATTTTGAGGCAAGTCGTTCTGAAACCAACCGGCAAATTACTCAAAATACTTAACTCGCCGAGAAAATCACTTTTATTCCAAAATAAATGTTTGGCAAAAAAATAGTTAACAGTGAGGCAAGCCGTTCTGAAAACTATCGGTAAATTACTCAAAATGCTGAACTCGCCGAGAAAATTACCTTTTTCCCAAAATGAGTGTTTGCGACAAAATAGTTAATTTTGAGGCAAGTCGTTCTGAAACCAACCGGCAAATTACTCAAAATGCTTAACTCGCCGAGAAACTCATGTTTTTTGTCCAAAATTTATGTTTGCCACAAAATAGTTAATTTTGAGGCAAGCCGTTCTGAAACCAACCGGCAAATTACTCAAAATACTTAACTCGCCGAGAAAATCACTTTGTTCCCAAAATGAATGTTTTTTAACAAAATATCGGTAAATTACTCAAAATGCTTAACTCGCCGAGAAAATCACTTTTTTCCCAAAATGAATGTTTGCCACAAATTAGTTAATTTTCAGGCAAGTCGTTCTGAAACCAACTGGCAAATTACTCAAAATGCATAACTTGCCGAGAAAATCACTTTATTCCCAAAATGAATGTTTGCCACAAAATAGTTAATTTTCAGGCAAGCAGTTCTGAAACCTATCGGTAAAGTACTCTAAATGCTTAACTCGCCGAGAAACTCATTTTTTGTCCAAAATTTATATTTGCCACAAAATAGTTAATAGCGAGGCAAGCCGTTCTGAAACCTATCGGTAAATTACTCAAAATGCTTTACTCGCCGAGAAAATCACTTTTTTCCCAAAATGAATCTTTGCCACTAAATAGTTAATTTTGAGGCATGCCGTTCTGAAACCAACCGGGAAATTGCTCAAAATGCTTAACTCGCCGAGAAAATCACATTTTTTCCAAAATGAATGTTTGTCAAAAAAATATCGGGAAATTACTCAAAATGCTTAACTCGCCGAGAAAATCACTTTTTTCCCAAAATAAATGTTTAGCAAAAAAATTGTTAAAAGTGAGGCAAGCCGTTCTGAAACCTATCGGTAAATTACTCAAAATGCTTAACTCGCCGAGAAAATCACTTTATTCCTAAAATGAATGTTTGCCACAAAATAGTTAATTTTGAGACAAGTCGTTCTGAAACAAAACGGCAAATTACTCAAAATGCTTAACTCGCCGAGAAAATCACTTTGTTTCCAAAATAAATGTTTGCCACAAAATAGTTAATTTTCAGGCAAGCAGTTCTGAAACCTATCGGTAAAGTACTCTAAATGCTTAACTCGCCGAGAAACTAATTTTTTGTCCAAAATTTATATTTGCCACAAAATAGTTAATAGTGAGGCAAGCCGTTCTGAAACCTATCGGTAAAGTACTCTAAATGCTTAACTCGCCGAGAAACTCATTTTTTGTCCAAAATTTATGTTTGCCACAAAATAGTTAATTTTGTGGCAAGTCGTCCTGAAAACAACCGGCAAGTTACTCAAAATGATTAACTCGCCGAGAAAATCACTTTTTTTCCAAAATAAATGTTTGGCAAAAAAATAGTTAATAGTGAGGCAAGCCGGTCTGAAACCTATCGGTAAAGTACTCTAAATGCTTAACTCGCCGAGAAAATCACTTTTTTTCCAAAATAAATGTTTGCCACAAAATAGTTAATTTTCACGCAAGCAGTTCTGAAACCTATCGGTAAAGTACTCTAAATGCTTAACTCGCCGAGAAACTCATTTTTTGTCCAAAATTTATATTTGCCACAAAATAGTTAATAGCAAGCCGTTCTGAAACCTATCGGTGAAGTACTCTAAATGCTTAACTCGCCGAGAAAATCACTTTTTTCCCAAAATGAATGTTTGCCACAAATTAGTTAATTTTCAGGCAAGTCGTTCTGAAACCAACTGGCAAATTACTCAAAATGCTTAACTCGCCGAGAAAATCACTTTTTTTCCAAAATTTATGTTTGGTTAAAAATGTTTAATTTTGATGCAAGCCGCTCTGGAACCAACCGGCAAATTACTCAAAATGCTTAACTCGCCGAGAAAATCGCTTTATTCCCAAAATGAATGTTTGCCACAAAAGAGTTAATTTTGAGACAAGTCGTTCTGAAACAAACCGGCAAATTACTCAAAATGCTTAACTCGCCGAGAAAATCACTTTGTTTCCAAAATAAATGTTTGCCACAAAATAGTTAATTTTCAGGCAAGCAGTTCTGAAACCTATCGGTAAAGTACTCTAAATGCTTAACTCGCCGAGAAACTAATTTTTTGTCCAAAATTTATATTTGCCACAAAATAGTTAATAGTGAGGCAAGTCGTTCTGAAACCTATCGGTAAAGTACTCTAAATGCTTAACTCGCCGAGAAACTCATTTTTTGTCCAAAATTTATGTTTGCCACAAAATAGTTAATTTTGTGGCAAGTCGTCCTGAAAACAACCGGCAAGTTACTCAAAATGCTTAACTCGCCGAGAAAATCAATTTTTTTCCAAAATAAATGTTTGGCAAAAAAATAGTTAATAGTGAGGCAAGCCGGTCTGAAACCTATCGGTAAAGTACTCTAAATGCTTAACTCGCCGGGAAAATCACCTTTTTCCCAAAATGAGTGTTTGCGGCAAAATAGTTAATTTTCACGCAAGCAGTTCTGAAACCTATCGGTAAAGTACTCTAAATGCTTAACTCGCCGAGAAACTCATTTTTTGTCCAAAATTTATATTTGCCACAAAATAGTTAATAGCGAGGCAAGCCGTTCTGAAACCTATCGGTAAATTACTCAAAATGCTTTACTCGCCGAGAAAATCACTTTTTTCCCAAAATGAATGTTTGCCACAAATTAGTTAATTTTCACGCAAGCAGTTCTGAAACCTATCGGTAAAGTACTCTAAATGCTTAACTCGCCGAGAAACTCATTTTTTGTCCAAAATTTATATTTGCCACAAAATAGTTAATAGCGAGGCAAGCCGTTCTGAAACCTATCGGTAAATTACTCAAAATGCTTTACTCGCCGAGAAAATCACTTTTCATCCAAAATAAATGTTTGGCAAAAAAATAGTTAATAGTGAGGCAAGCCGTCCTGAAACCTATCGGTAAAGTACTCTAAATGCTTAACTCGCCGAGAAACTAATTTTTTGTCCAAAATTTATGTTTGCCACAAAATAGTTAATTTTGTGGCAAGTCGTCCTGAAACCAACCGGCAAGTTACTCAAAATGCTTAACTCGCCGAGAAAATCACTTTTTAGCCAAAATAAATGTTTGGCAAAAAAATAGTTAATAGTGAGGCAAGTCGTCCTGAAACTAACCGGCAAATTACTCAAAATACTTAACTCGCCGGGAAAAACACTTTTATTAGCAAAATGAATGTTTGCCAGAAAATAGTTAATTTTGATGCAAGCCGCTCTGGAACCAACCGGCAAATTACTCAAAACGCTTAACTCGCCGAGAAAATCACTTTTTTCCCAAAATGAATCTTTGCCACTAAATAGTTAATTTTGAGGCATGTCGTTCTGAAACCAACCGGGAAATTGCTCAAAATGCTTAACTCGCCGAGAAAATCACTTTTTTTCCAAAATGAATGTTTGTCAAAAAAATATCGGGAAATTACTCAAAATGCTTAACTCGCCGAGAAAATCACTTTTTTCCCAAAATAAATGTTTAGCAAAAAAATTGTTAAAAGTGAGGCAAGCCGTTCTGAAACCTATCGGTAAATTACTCAAAATGCTTAACTCGCCGAGAAAATCACTTTTTTCCCAAAATGAATGTTTGCCACAAAATAGTTAATTTCGAGGCAAGTCGTTCTGAAACCAACCGGCAAATTACTCAAAATACTTAACTCGCCGGGAAAAACACTTTTATTTGCAAAATGAATGTTTGCCAGAAAATAGTTAATTTTGATGCAAGCCGCTCTCGAACCAACCGGCAAATTACTCAAAATGCTTAACTCGCCGAGAAAATCATTTTTTTCCCAAAATGAAGTTTTTGCCACTAAATAGTTAATTTTGATGCAAGGTGCTCTGGAACCAACCGGCAAATTACTCAAAATGCTTAACTCGCCGAGAAAATCACTTTATTCCCAAAATGAATGTTTGCCACAAAATAGTTAATTTTGAGTCAAGTCGTTCTGAAACAAACCGGCAAATTACTCAAAATGCTTAACTCGCCAAGAAAATCACTTTGTTTCCAAAATAAATGTTTGCCACAAAAATTTTCAGGCAAGCAGTTCTGAAACCTATCGGTAAAGTACTCTAAATCCTTAACTAGCCGAGAAACTCATTTTTTGTCCAAAATTTATATTTGACACAAAATAGTTAATAGTGAGGCAAGCCGTTCTGAAACCTATCGGTAAAGTACTCTAAATGCTTAACTCGCCGAGAAAATCACTTTTTTCCCAAAATGAATGTTTGGTTAAAAATATTTAATTTTGATGCAAGCCGCTTGGAACCAACCGGCAAATTACTCAAAATGCTTAACTCGCCGAGAAAATCACTTTATTCCCAAAATGAATGTTTGCCACAAAATAGTTAATTTTGAGACAAGTCGTTCTGAAACAAACCGGCAAATTACTCAAAATGCTTAACTCGCCGAGAAAATCACTTTGTTTCCAAAATAAATGTTTGCCACAAAATAGTTAATTTTCAGGCAAGCAGTTCTGAAACCTATCGGTAAAGTACTCTAAATGCTTAACTCGCCGAGAAACTAATTTTTTGTCCAAAATTTATATTTGCCACAAAATAGTTAATAGTGAGGCAAGCCGTTCTGAAACCTATCGGTAAAGTACTCTAAATGCTTAACTCGCCGAGAAACTCATTTTTTGTCCAAAATTTATGTTTGCCACAAAATAGTTAATTTTGTGGCAAGTCGTCCTGAAAACAACCGGCAAGTTACTCAAAATGCTTAACTCGCCGAGAAAATCACTTTTTTTCCAAAATAAATGTTTGGCAAAAAAATAGTTAATAGTGAGGCAAGCCGGTCTGAAACCTATCGGTAAAGTACTCTAAATGCTTAACTCGCCGAGAAAATCACTTTTTTTCCAAAATAAATGTTTGCCACAAAATAGTTAATTTTCACGCAAGCAGTTCTGAAACCTATCGGTAAAGTACTCTAAATGCTTAACTCGCCGAGAAACTCATTTTTTGTCCAAAATTTATATTTGCCACAAAATAGTTAATAGCGAGGCAAGCCGTTCTGAAACCTATCGGTAAATTACTCAAAATGCTTAACTCGCCAAGAAAATCACTTTGTTTCCAAAATAAACGTTTGCCACAAAACAGTTAATTTTCAGGCAAGCAGTTCTGAAACCTATCGGTAAATTATTCAAAATGCATAACTCGCCGAGAAAATCACTTTTTTCCCAAAATGAATGTTTGCCACAAATTAGTTAATTTTCAGGCAAGTCGTTCTGAAACCAACTGGCAAATTACTCAAAATGCTTAACTCGCCGAGAAAATCACTTTTTTTCCAAAATTTATGTTTGGTTAAAAATGTTTAATTTTGATGCAAGCCGCTCTGGAACCAACCGGCAAATTACTCAAAATACTTAACTCGCCGAGAAAATAACTTTATTCCCAAAATGAATGTTTGCCACAAAATAGTTAATTTTGAGACAAGTCGTTCTGAAACAAACCGGCAAATTACTCAAAATGCTTAACTCGCCGAGAAAATCACTTTGTTTCCAAAATAAATGTTTGCCACAAAATAGTTAATTTTCAGGCAAGCAGTTCTGAAACCTATCGGTAAAGTACTCTAAATGCTTAACTCGCCGAGAAACTAATTTTTTGTCCAAAATTTATATTTGCCACAAAATAGTTAATAGTGAGGCAAGCCGTTCTGAAACCTATCGGTAAAGTACTCTAAATGCTTAACTCGCCGAGAAACTCATTTTTTGTCCAAAATTTATGTTTGCCACAAAATAGTTAATTTTGTGGCAAGTCGTCCTGAAAACAACCGGCAAGTTACTCAAAATGCTTAACTCGCCGAGAAAATCACTTTTTTTCCAAAATAAATGTTTGGCAAAAAAATAGTTAATAGTGAGGCAAGCCGGTCTGAAACCTATCGGTAAAGTACTCTAAATGCTTAACTCGCCGAGAAAATCACTTTTTTTCCAAAATAAATGTTTGCCACAAAATAGTTAATTTTCACGCAAGCAGTTCTGAAACCTATCGGTAAAGTACTCTAAATGCTTAACTCGCCGAGAAACTCATTTTTTGTCCAAAATTTATATTTGCCACAAAATAGTTAATAGCGAGGCAAGCCGTTCTGAAACCTATCGGTAAATTACTCAAAATGCTTTACTCGCCGAGAAAATCAATTTTTTCCCAAAATGAATGTTTGCCACAAATTAGTTAATTTTCACGCAAGCAGTTCTGAAACCTATCGGTAAAGTACTCTAAATGCTTAACTCGCCGAGAAACTCATTTTTTGTCCAAAATTTATATTTGCCACAAAATAGTTAATAGCGAGGCAAGCCGTTCTGAAACCTATCGATAAATTACTCAAAATGCTTTACTCGCCGAGAAAATCACTTTTCATCCAAAATAAATGTTTGGCAAAAAAATAGTTAATAGTGAGGCAAGTCGTCCTGAAACTAACCGGCAAATTACTCAAAATACTTAACTCGCCGGGAAAAACACTTTTATTAGCAAAATGAATGTTTGCCAGAAAATAGTTAATTTTGATGCAAGCCGCTCTGGAACCAACCGGCAAATTACTCAAAA
Source organism: Scyliorhinus torazame (assembly GCF_047496885.1). NCBI lineage: Eukaryota > Metazoa > Chordata > Chondrichthyes > Carcharhiniformes > Scyliorhinidae > Scyliorhinus > Scyliorhinus torazame. The sequence continues at coordinate 1,297,088 of NW_027307767.1, read as the reverse complement.
CGCTTAACTCGCCGAGAAAATCACTTTTTTCCCAAAATGAATCTTTGCCACTAAATAGTTAATTTTGAGGCATGTCGTTCTGAAACCAACCGGGAAATTGCTCAAAATGCTTAACTCGCCGAGAAAATCACTTTTTTTCCAAAATGAATGTTTGTCAAAAAAATATCGGGAAATTACTCAAAATGCTTAACTCGCCGAGAAAATCACTTTTTTCCCAAAATAAATGTTTAGCAAAAAAATTGTTAAAAGTGAGGCAAGCCGTTCTGAAACCTATCGGTAAATTACTCAAAATGCTTAACTCGCCGAGAAAATCACTTTTTTCCCAAAATGAATGTTTGCCACAAAATAGTTAATTTCGAGGCAAGTCGTTCTGAAACCAACCGGCAAATTACTCAAAATACTTAACTCGCCGGGAAAAACACTTTTATTTGCAAAATGAATGTTTGCCAGAAAATAGTTAATTTTGATGCAAGCCGCTCTGGAACCAACCGGCAAATTACTCAAAATGCTTAACTCGCCGAGAAAATCATTTTTTTCCCAAAATGAATTTTTTGCCACTAAATAGTTAATTTTGATGCAAGCCGCTCTGGAACCAACCGGCAAATTACTCAAAATGCTTAACTCGCCGAGAAAATCACTTTGTTTCCAAAATAAATGTTTGCCACAAAATAGTTAATTTTCAGGCAAGCAGTTCTGAAACCTATCGGTAAAGTACTCTAAATGCTTAACTCGCCGAGAAACTAATTTTTTGTCCAAAATTTATATTTGCCACAAAATAGTTAATAGCGAGGCAAGCCGTTCTGAAACCTATCGGTAAATTACTCAAAATGCTTTACTCGCCGAGAAAATCACTTTTTTCCCAAAATGAATGTTTGCCACAAATTAGTTAATTTTCAGGCAAGTCGTTCTGAAACCAACTGGCAAATTACTCAAAATGCTTAACTCGCCGAGAAAATCATTTTTTTCCAAAATTTATGTTTGGTTAAAAATATTTAATTTTGATGCAAGCCGCTCTGGAACCAACCGGCAAATTACTCAAAATGCATAACTCGCCGAAAAAATCACTTTATTCCCAAAATGAATGTTTGCCACAAAATAGTTAATTTTGAGTCAAGTCGGTCTCAAACAAACCGGCAAATTACTCAAAATGCTTAACTCGCCGAGAAAATCACTTTGTTTCCAAAATAAATGTTTGCCACAAAATAGTTAATTTTCAGGCAAGCAGTTCTGAAACCTATCGGTAAAGTACTCTAAATGCTTAACTCGCCGAGAAACTCATTTTTTGTCCAAAATTTATATTTGCCACAAAATAGTTAATAGCGAGGCAAGCCGTTCTGAAACCTATCGGCATTACTCAAAATGCTTTACTCGCCGAGAAAATCACTTTTCATTCAAAATAAATGTTTGGCAAAAAAATAGTTAATAGTGAGGCAAGTCATCCTGAAACTAACCGGCAAATTACTCAAAATACTTAACTCGCCGGGAAAAACACTTTTATTAGCAAAATGAATGTTTGCCAGAAAATAGTTAATTTTGATGCAAGCCGCTCTGGAACCAACCGGCAAATTACTCAAAACGCTTAACTCGCCGAGAAAATCACTTTTTTCCCAAAATGAATCTTTGCCACTAAATAGTTAATTTTGAGGCATGTCGTTCTGAAACCAACCGGGAAATTGCTCAAAATGCTTAACTCGCCGAGAAAATCACTTTGTTTCCAAAATAAATGTTTGCCACAAAATAGTTAATTTTCAGGCAAGCAGTTCTGAAACCTATCGGTAAAGTACTCTAAATGCTTAACTCGCCGAGAAACTAATTTTTTGTCCAAAATTTATATTTGCCACAAAATAGTTAATAGCGAGGCAAGCCGTTCTGAAACCTATCGGTAAATTACTCAAAATGCTTTACTCGCCGAGAAAATCACTTTTTTCCCAAAATGAATGTTTGCCACAAATTAGTTAATTTTCAGGCAAGTCGTTCTGAAACCAACTGGCAAATTACTCAAAATGCTTAACTCGCCGAGAAAATCATTTTTTTCCAAAATTTATGTTTGGTTAAAAATATTTAATTTTGATGCAAGCCGCTCTGGAACCAACCGGCAAATTACTCAAAATGCATAACTCGCCGAAAAAATCACTTTATTCCCAAAATGAATGTTTGCCACAAAATAGTTAATTTTGAGTCAAGTCGGTCTCAAACAAACCGGCAAATTACTCAAAATGCTTAACTCGCCGAGAAAATCACTTTGTTTCCAAAATAAATGTTTGCCACAAAATAGTTAATTTTCAGGCAAGCAGTTCTGAAACCTATCGGTAAAGTACTCTAAATGCTTAACTCGCCGAGAAACTCATTTTTTGTCCAAAATTTATATTTGCCACAAAATAGTTAATAGCGAGGCAAGCCGTTCTGAAACCTATCGGCATTACTCAAAATGCTTTACTCGCCGAGAAAATCACTTTTCATTCAAAATAAATGTTTGGCAAAAAAATAGTTAATAGTGAGGCAAGTCATCCTGAAACTAACCGGCAAATTACTCAAAATACTTAACTCGCCGGGAAAAACACTTTTATTAGCAAAATGAATGTTTGCCAGAAAATAGTTAATTTTGATGCAAGCCGCTCTGGAACCAACCGGCAAATTACTCAAAACGCTTAACTCGCCGAGAAAATCACATTTTTCCCAAAATGAATCTTTGCCACTAAATAGTTAATTTTGAGGCATGTCGTTCTGAAACCAACCGGCAAATTGCTCAAAATGCTTAACTCGCCGAGAAAATCACTTTTTTTCCAAAATGAATGTTTGTCAAAAAAATATCGGGAAATTACTCAAAATGCTTAACTCGCCGAGAAAATCACTTTTTTCCCAAAATAAATGTTGAGCAAAAAAATTGTTAAAAGTGAGGCAAGCCGTTCTGAAACCTATCGGTAAATTACTCAAAACGCTTAACTCGCCGAGAAAATCACTTTTTTCCCAAAATGAATGTTTGCCAGAAAATAGTTAATTTTGGTGCAAGCCGCTCTGGAACCAACCGGCAAATTACTCAAAATGCTTAACTCGCCGAGAAAATCATTTTTTTCCCAAAATGAATGTTTGCCACTAAATATTTTATTTTGATGCAAGCCGCTCTGGAACCAACCGGTAAATTGCTCAAAATGCTTAACTCGCCGAGAAAATCACTTTTTTTCCAAAATGAATGTTTGTCAAAAAAATATCGGGAAATTACTCAAAATGCTTAACTCGCCGAGAAAATCACTTTTTTCCCAAAATAAATGTTACCAAAAAAATTGTTAAAAGTGAGGCAAGCCGTTCTGAAACCTATCGGTAAATTACTCAAAATGCTTAACTCGCCGAGAAAATCACTTTTTTCCCAAAATGAATGTTTGCCACAAAATAGTTAATTTCGAGGAAAGTCGTTCTGAAACCAACCGGCAAATTACTCAAAATACTTAACTCGCCGGGAAAAACACTTTTATTTGCAAAATGAATGTTTGCCAGAAAATAGTTAATTTTGATGCAAGCCGCTCTGGAACCAACCGGCAAATTACTCAAAATGCTTAACTCGCCGAGAAAATCATTTTTTTCCCAAAATGAAGTTTTTGCCACTAAATAGTTAATTTTGATGCAAGGTGCTCTGGAACCAACCGGCAAATTACTCAAAATGCTTAACTCGCCGAGAAAATCACTTTATTCCCAAAATGAATGTTTGCCACAAAATAGTTAATTTTGAGTCAAGTCGTTCTGAAACAAACCGGCAAATTACTCAAAATGCTTAACTCGCCAAGAAAATCACTTTGTTTCCAAAATAAATGTTTGCCACAAAAATTTTCAGGCAAGCAGTTCTGAAACCTATCGGTAAAGTACTCTAAATCCTTAACTAGCCGAGAAACTCATTTTTTGTCCAAAATTTATATTTGCCACAAAATAGTTAATAGTGAGGCAAGCCGTTCTGAAACCTATCGGTAAAGTACTCTAAATGCTTAACTCGCCGAGAAAATCACTTTTTTCCCAAAATGAATGTTTGGTTAAAAATATTTAATTTTGATGCAAGCCGCTTGGAACCAACCGGCAAATTACTCAAAATGCTTAACTCGCCGAGAAAATCACTTTATTCCCAAAATGAATGTTTGCCACAAAATAGTTAATTTTGAGACAAGTCGTTCTGAAACAAACCGGCAAATTACTCAAAATGCTTAACTCGCCGAGAAAATCACTTTGTTTCCAAAATAAATGTTTGCCACAAAATAGTTAATTTTCAGGCAAGCAGTTCTGAAACCTATCGGTAAAGTACTCTAAATGCTTAACTCGCCGAGAAACTAATTTTTTGTCCAAAATTTATATTTGCCACAAAATAGTTAATAGTGAGGCAAGCCGTTCTGAAACCTATCGGTAAAGTACTCTAAATGCTTAACTCGCCGAGAAACTCATTTTTTGTCCAAAATTTATGTTTGCCACAAAATAGTTAATTTTGTGGCAAGTCGTCCTGAAAACAACCGGCAAGTTACTCAAAATGCTTAACTCGCCGAGAAAATCACTTTTTTTCCAAAATAAATGTTTGGCAAAAAAATAGTTAATAGTGAGGCAAGCCGGTCTGAAACCTATCGGTAAAGTACTCTAAATGCTTAACTCGCCGAGAAACTCATTTTTTGTCCAAAATTTATATTTGCCACAAAATAGTTAATAGCGAGGCAAGCCGTTCTGAAACCTATCGGTAAATTACTCAAAATGCTTAACTCGCCAAGAAAATCACTTTGTTTCCAAAATAAACGTTTGCCACAAAACAGTTAATTTTCAGGCAAGCAGTTCTGAAACCTATCGGTAAATTATTCAAAATGCATAACTCGCCGAGAAAATCACTTTTTTCCCAAAATGAATGTTTGCCACAAATTAGTTAATTTTCAGGCAAGTCGTTCTGAAACCAACTGGCAAATTACTCAAAATGCTTAACTCGCCGAGAAAATCACTTTTTTTCCAAAATTTATGTTTGGTTAAAAATGTTTAATTTTGATGCAAGCCGCTCTGGAACCAACCGGCAAATTACTCAAAATACTTAACTCGCCGAGAAAATAACTTTATTCCCAAAATGAATGTTTGCCACAAAATAGTTAATTTTGAGACAAGTCGTTCTGAAACAAACCGGCAAATTACTCAAAATGCTTAACTCGCCGAGAAAATCACTTTGTTTCCAAAATAAATGTTTGCCACAAAATAGTTAATTTTCAGGCAAGCAGTTCTGAAACCTATCGGTAAAGTACTCTAAATGCTTAACTCGCCGAGAAACTAATTTTTTGTCCAAAATTTATATTTGCCACAAAATAGTTAATAGTGAGGCAAGCCGTTCTGAAACCTATCGGTAAAGTACTCTAAATGCTTAACTCGCCGAGAAACTCATTTTTTGTCCAAAATTTATGTTTGCCACAAAATAGTTAATTTTGTGGCAAGTCGTCCTGAAAACAACCGGCAAGTTACTCAAAATGCTTAACTCGCCGAGAAAATCACTTTTTTTCCAAAATAAATGTTTGGCAAAAAAATAGTTAATAGTGAGGCAAGCCGGTCTGAAACCTATCGGTAAAGTACTCTAAATGCTTAACTCGCCGAGAAAATCACTTTTTTTCCAAAATAAATGTTTGCCACAAAATAGTTAATTTTCACGCAAGCAGTTCTGAAACCTATCGGTAAAGTACTCTAAATGCTTAACTCGCCGAGAAACTCATTTTTTGTCCAAAATTTATATTTGCCACAAAATAGTTAATAGCGAGGCAAGCCGTTCTGAAACCTATCGGTAAATTACTCAAAATGCTTAACTCGCCAAGAAAATCACTTTGTTTCCAAAATAAACGTTTGCCACAAAACAGTTAATTTTCAGGCAAGCAGTTCTGAAACCTATCGGTAAATTATTCAAAATGCATAACTCGCCGAGAAAATCACTTTTTTCCCAAAATGAATGTTTGCCACAAATTAGTTAATTTTCAGGCAAGTCGTTCTGAAACCAACTGGCAAATTACTCAAAATGCTTAACTCGCCGAGAAAATCACTTTTTTTCCAAAATTTATGTTTGGTTAAAAATGTTTAATTTTGATGCAAGCCGCTCTGGAACCAACCGGCAAATTACTCAAAATACTTAACTCGCCGAGAAAATAACTTTATTCCCAAAATGAATGTTTGCCACAAAATAGTTAATTTTGAGACAAGTCGTTCTGAAACAAACCGGCAAATTACTCAAAATGCTTAACTCGCCGAGAAAATCACTTTGTTTCCAAAATAAATGTTTGCCACAAAATAGTTAATTTTCAGGCAAGCAGTTCTGAAACCTATCGGTAAAGTACTCTAAATGCTTAACTCGCCGAGAAACTAATTTTTTGTCCAAAATTTATATTTGCCACAAAATAGTTAATAGTGAGGCAAGCCGTTCTGAAACCTATCGGTAAAGTACTCTAAATGCTTAACTCGCCGAGAAACTCATTTTTTGTCCAAAATTTATGTTTGCCACAAAATAGTTAATTTTGTGGCAAGTCGTCCTGAAAACAACCGGCAAGTTACTCAAAATGCTTAACTCGCCGAGAAAATCACTTTTTTTCCAAAATAAATGTTTGGCAAAAAAATAGTTAATAGTGAGGCAAGCCGGTCTGAAACCTATCGGTAAAGTACTCTAAATGCTTAACTCGCCGAGAAAATCACTTTTTTTCCAAAATAAATGTTTGCCACAAAATAGTTAATTTTCACGCAAGCAGTTCTGAAACCTATCGGTAAAGTACTCTAAATGCTTAACTCGCCGAGAAACTCATTTTTTGTCCAAAATTTATATTTGCCACAAAATAGTTAATAGCGAGGCAAGCCGTTCTGAAACCTATCGGTAAATTACTCAAAATGCTTTACTCGCCGAGAAAATCAATTTTTTCCCAAAATGAATGTTTGCCACAAATTAGTTAATTTTCACGCAAGCAGTTCTGAAACCTATCGGTAAAGTACTCTAAATGCTTAACTCGCCGAGAAACTCATTTTTTGTCCAAAATTTATATTTGCCACAAAATAGTTAATAGCGAGGCAAGCCGTTCTGAAACCTATCGATCAATTACTCAAAATGCTTTACTCGCCGAGAAAATCACTTTTCATCCAAAATAAATGTTTGGCAAAAAAATAGTTAATAGTGAGGCAAGTCGTCCTGAAACTAACCGGCAAATTACTCAAAATACTTAACTCGCCGGGAAAAACACTTTTATTAGCAAAATGAATGTTTGCCAGAAAATAGTTAATTTTGATGCAAGCCGCTCTGGAACCAACCGGCAAATTACTCAAAACGCTTAACTCGCCGAGAAAATCACTTTTTTCCCAAAATGAATCTTTGCCACTAAATAGTTAATTTTGAGGCATGTCGTTCTGAAACCAACCGGGAAATTGCTCAAAATGCTTAACTCGCCGAGAAAATCACTTTTTTTCCAAAATGAATGTTTGTCAAAAAAATATCGGGAAATTACTCAAAATGCTTAACTCGCCGAGAAAATCACTTTTTTCCCAAAATAAATGTTTAGCAAAAAAATTGTTAAAAGTGAGGCAAGCCGTTCTGAAACCTATCGGTAAATTACTCAAAATGCTTAACTCGCCGAGAAAATCACTTTTTTCCCAAAATGAATGTTTGCCACAAAATAGTTAATTTCGAGGCAAGTCGTTCTGAAACCAACCGGCAAATTACTCAAAATACTTAACTCGCCGGGAAAAACACTTTTATTTGCAAAATGAATGTTTGCCAGAAAATAGTTAATTTTGATGCAAGCCGCTCTGGAACCAACCGGCAAATTACTCAAAATGCTTAACTCGCCGAGAAAATCATTTTTTTCCCAAAATGAATTTTTTGCCACTAAATAGTTAATTTTGATGCAAGCCGCTCTGGAACCAACCGGCAAATTACTCAAAATGCTTAACTCGCCGAGAAAATCACTTTGTTTCCAAAATAAATGTTTGCCACAAAATAGTTAATTTTCAGGCAAGCAGTTCTGAAACCTATCGGTAAAGTACTCTAAATGCTTAACTCGCCGAGAAACTAATTTTTTGTCCAAAATTTATATTTGCCACAAAATAGTTAATAGCGAGGCAAGCCGTTCTGAAACCTATCGGTAAATTACTCAAAATGCTTTACTCGCCGAGAAAATCACTTTTTTCCCAAAATGAATGTTTGCCACAAATTAGTTAATTTTCAGGCAAGTCGTTCTGAAACCAACTGGCAAATTACTCAAAATGCTTAACTCGCCGAGAAAATCATTTTTTTCCAAAATTTATGTTTGGTTAAAAATATTTAATTTTGATGCAAGCCGCTCTGGAACCAACCGGCAAATTACTCAAAATGCATAACTCGCCGAAAAAATCACTTTATTCCCAAAATGAATGTTTGCCACAAAATAGTTAATTTTGAGTCAAGTCGGTCTCAAACAAACCGGCAAATTACTCAAAATGCTTAACTCGCCGAGAAAATCACTTTGTTTCCAAAATAAATGTTTGCCACAAAATAGTTAATTTTCAGGCAAGCAGTTCTGAAACCTATCGGTAAAGTACTCTAAATGCTTAACTCGCCGAGAAACTCATTTTTTGTCCAAAATTTATATTTGCCACAAAATAGTTAATAGCGAGGCAAGCCGTTCTGAAACCTATCGGCATTACTCAAAATGCTTTACTCGCCGAGAAAATCACTTTTCATTCAAAATAAATGTTTGGCAAAAAAATAGTTAATAGTGAGGCAAGTCATCCTGAAACTAACCGGCAAATTACTCAAAATACTTAACTCGCCGGGAAAAACACTTTTATTAGCAAAATGAATGTTTGCCAGAAAATAGTTAATTTTGATGCAAGCCGCTCTGGAACCAACCGGCAAATTACTCAAAACGCTTAACTCGCCGAGAAAATCACTTTTTTCCCAAAATGAATCTTTGCCACTAAATAGTTAATTTTGAGGCATGTCGTTCTGAAACCAACCGGGAAATTGCTCAAAATGCTTAACTCGCCGAGAAAATCACTTTTTTTCCAAAATGAATGTTTGTCAAAAAAATATCGGGAAATTACTCAAAATGCTTAACTCGCCGAGAAAATCACTTTTTCCCCAAAATAAATGTTTAGCAAAAAAATTGTTAAAAGTGAGGCAAGCCGTTCTGAAACCTATCGGTAAATTACTCAAAATGCTTAACTCGCCGAGAAAATCACTTTTTTCCCAAAATGAATGTTTGCCACAAAATAGTTAATTTCGAGGCAAGTCGTTCTGAAACCAACCGGCAAATTACTCAAAATACTTAACTCGCCGGGAAAAACACTTTTATTTGCAAAATGAATGTTTGCCAGAAAATAGTTAATTTTGATGCAAGCCGCTCTGGAACCAACCGGCAAATTACTCAAAATGCTTAACTCGCCGAGAAAATCATTTTTTTCCCAAAATGAATTTTTTGCCACTAAATAGTTAATTTTGATGCAAGCCGCTCTGGAACCAACCGGCAAATTACTCAAAATGCTTAACTCGCCGAGAAAATCACTTTGTTTCCAAAATAAATGTTTGCCACAAAATAGTTAATTTTCAGGCAAGCAGTTCTGAAACCTATCGGTAAAGTACTCTAAATGCTTAACTCGCCGAGAAACTAATTTTTTGTCCAAAATTTATATTTGCCACAAAATAGTTAATAGCGAGGCAAGCCGTTCTGAAACCTATCGGTAAATTACTCAAAATGCTTTACTCGCCGAGAAAATCACTTTTTTCCCAAAATGAATGTTTGCCACAAATTAGTTAATTTTCAGGCAAGTCGTTCTGAAACCAACTGGCAAATTACTCAAAATGCTTAACTCGCCGAGAAAATCATTTTTTTCCAAAATTTATGTTTGGTTAAAAATATTTAATTTTGATGCAAGCCGCTCTGGAACCAACCGGCAAATTACTCAAAATGCATAACTCGCCGAAAAAATCACTTTATTCCCAAAATGAATGTTTGCCACAAAATAGTTAATTTTGAGTCAAGTCGGTCTCAAACAAACCGGCAAATTACTCAAAATGCTTAACTCGCCGAGAAAATCACTTTGTTTCCAAAATAAATGTTTGCCACAAAATAGTTAATTTTCAGGCAAGCAGTTCTGAAACCTATCGGTAAAGTACTCTAAATGCTTAACTCGCCGAGAAACTCATTTTTTGTCCAAAATTTATATTTGCCACAAAATAGTTAATAGCGAGGCAAGCCGTTCTGAAACCTATCGGCATTACTCAAAATGCTTTACTCGCCGAGAAAATCACTTTTCATTCAAAATAAATGTTTGGCAAAAAAATAGTTAATAGTGAGGCAAGTCATCCTGAAACTAACCGGCAAATTACTCAAAATACTTAACTCGCCGGGAAAAACACTTTTATTAGCAAAATGAATGTTTGCCAGAAAATAGTTAATTTTGATGCAAGCCGCTCTGGAACCAACCGGCAAATTAATCAAAACGCTTAACTCGCCGAGAAAATCACATTTTTCCCAAAATGAATCTTTGCCACTAAATAGTTAATTTTGAGGCATGTCGTTCTGAAACCAACCGGCAAATTGCTCAAAATGCTTAACTCGCCGAGAAAATCACTTTTTTTCCAAAATGAATGTTTGTCAAAAAAATATCGGGAAATTACTCAAAATGCTTAACTCGCCGAGAAAATCACTTTTTTCCCAAAATAAATGTTGAGCAAAAAAATTGTTAAAAGTGAGGCAAGCCGTTCTGAAACCTATCGGTAAATTACTCAAAACGCTTAACTCGCCGAGAAAATCACTTTTTTCCCAAAATGAATGTTTGCCAGAAAATAGTTAATTTTGGTGCAAGCCGCTCTGGAACCAACCGGCAAATTACTCAAAATGCTTAACTCGCCGAGAAAATCATTTTTTTCCCAAAATGAATGTTTGCCACTAAATATTTTATTTTGATGCAAGCCGCTCTGGAACCAACCGGTAAATTGCTCAAAATGCTTAACTCGCCGAGAACATCACTTTTTTTCCAAAATGAATGTTTGTCAAAAAAATATCGGGAAATTACTCAAAATGCTTAACTCGCCGAGAAAATCACTTTTTTCCCAAAATAAATGTTACCAAAAAAATTGTTAAAAGTGAGGCAAGCCGTTCTGAAACCTATCGGTAAATTACTCAAAATGCTTAACTCGCCGAGAAAATCACTTTTTTCCCAAAATGAATGTTTGCCACAAAATAGTTAATTTCGAGGAAAGTCGTTCTGAAACCAACCGGCAAATTACTCAAAATACTTAACTCGCCGGGAAAAACACTTTTATTTGCAAAATGAATGTTTGCCAGAAAATAGTTAATTTTGATGCAAGCCGCTCTGGAACCAACCGGCAAATTACTCAAAATGCTTAACTCGCCGAGAAAATCATTTTTTTCCCAAAATGAATGTCTGCCACTAAATAGTTAATTTTGATGCAAGGTGCTCTGGAACCAACCGGCAAATTACTCAAAATGCTTAACTCGCCGAGAAAATCACTTTATTCCCAAAATGAATGTTTGCCACAAAATAGATAATTTTGAGTCAAGTCGTTCTGAAACAAACCGGCAAATTACTCAAAATGCTTAACTCGCCAAGAAAATCACTTTGTTTCCAAAATAAATGTTTGCCACAAAATATTTAATTTTCAGGCAAGCAGTTCTGAAACCTATCGGTAAAGTACTCTAAATGCTTAACTCGCCGAGAAACTCATTTTTTGTCCAAAATTTATATTTGCCACAAAATAGTGAATAGTGAGGCAAGCCGTTCTGAAACCTATCGGTAAAGTACTCTAAATGCTTAACTCGCCGAGAAAATCACTTTTTTCCCAAAATGAATGTTTGCCACAAATTAGTTAATTTTCAGGCAAGTCGTTCTGAAACCAACTGGCAAATTACTCAAAATGCTTAACTCGCCGAGAAAATCACTTTTTTTCCAAAATTTATGTCTGGTTAAAAATATTTAATTTTGATGCAAGCCGCTCTGGAACCAACCGGCAAATTACTCAAAATGCTTAACTCGCCGAGAAAATCATTTTTTTCCCAAAATGAATGTTTGCCACTAAATAGTTAATTTTGATGCGAGGTGCTCTGGAACCAACCGGCAAATTGTTCAAAATGCTTAACTCGCCGAGAAAATCACTTTATTCCCAAAATGAATGTTTGCCACAAAATAGTTAATTTTGAGACAAGTCGTTCTGAAACAAACCGGCAAATTACTCAAAATGCTTAACTCGCCGAGAAAATCACTTTGTTTCCAAAATAAATGTTTGCCACAAAATAGTTAATTTTCACGCAAGCAGTTCTGAAACCTATCGGTAAAGTACTCTAAATGCTTAACTCGCCGAGAAACTCATTTTTTGTCCAAAATTTATATTTGCCACAAAATAGTTAATAGCGAGGCAAGCCGTTCTGAAAACTATCGGTAAATTACTGAAAATGCTTAACTCGCCGAGAAAATCACTTTTTTTTTCCAAAATGAATGTTTGCCACAAAATAGTTAACAGTGAGGCAAGCCGTTCTGAAAACTATCGGTAAATTACTCAAAATGCTTAACTCGCCGAGAAAATCACTTTTTTTCCCAAAATAAATGTTTGGCAAAAAAATAGTTAATACTGAGGCAAGCCGTTCTGGAACCAACTGGCAAATTACTGAAAATGCTTAACTCGCCAAGAAAATCACTTTTTTCCCAAAATGAATGTTTGCCACAAAATAGCTAATTTTGAGGCAAGTCGTTCTGAAACAAACTAGCAAATTACTCAAAATGCTTAACTCGCCGAGAAAATCACTTTTTTTTCCAAAATAAATGTTTGGCAAAAAAATAGTTAACAGTGAGGCAAGCCGTTCTGAAAACTATCGGTAAATTGCTCAAAATGCTTAACTCGCCGAGAAAATTACCTTTTTCCCAAAATGAGTGTTTGCGACAAAATAGTTAATTTTGAGGCAAGTCGTTCTGAAACCAACCGGCAAATTACTCAAAATGCTTAACTCGCCGAGAAACTCATTTTTTTTGTCCAAAATTTATGTTTGCCACAAAATAGTTAATTTTGAGGCAAGTCGTTCTGAAACCAACCGGCAAATTACTCAAAATGCTTCACTCGTCGAGAAAATCACTTTTTTTCCAAAATGAATGTTTGTCAAAAAAATATCGGTAAATGTCTCAAAATGCTTAACTTGCAGAGAAAATCACTTTATTTCCAAAATAAATGTTTGGCAAAAAAATAGTTAATAGTGAGGCAAGCCGTTCTGAAACCTATCCGTTAATTACCCAAAATGCTTAACTCACCGAGAAAACACTTTTTTCCCAAAATTAATGTTTGCCACAAAATAGTTAATTTTGAGGCAAGTCGTTCTGAAACCAACCGGCAAATTACTCAAAATACTTAACTCGCCGAGAAAATCACTTTTATTCCAAAATAAATGTTTGGCAAAAAAATAGTTAACAGTGAGGCAAGCCGTTCTGAAAACTATCGGTAAATTACTCAAAATGCTGAACTCGCCGAGAAAATTACCTTTTTCCCAAAATGAGTGTTTGCGACAAAATAGTTAATTTTGAGGCAAGTCGTTCTGAAACCAACCGGCAAATTACTCAAAATGCTTAACTCGCCGAGAAACTCATTTTTTTTGTCCAAAATTTATGTTTGCCACAAAATAGTTAATTTTGAGGCAAGCCGTTCTGGAACCAACCGGCAAATTACTCAAAATGCTTAACTCGCCGAGAAAATCACTTTGTTTCCAAAATGAATGTTTTTAAAAAAAAATATCGGTAAATTACTCAAAATGCTTAACTCGCCGAGAAAATCACTTTTTTCCAAAATAAATGGTTGGCAAAAAAATAGTTAATAGTGAGGCAAGCCGTTCTGAAAACTATCGGTAAATTACTCAAAATGCTTATCTCGCCGAAAAAACACTTTTTTCCCAAAATTAATGTTTGCCACAAAATAGTTAATTTTGAGGCAAGTCGTTCTGAAACCAACCGGCAAATTACTCAAAATACTTAACTCGCCGAGAAAATCACTTTGTTCCCAAAATGAATGTTTTTTAACAAAATATCGGTAAATTACTCAAAATGCTTAACTCGCCGAGAAAATCACTTTTTTCCCAAAATGAATGTTTGCCACAAATTAGTTAATTTTCAGGCAAGTCGTTCTGAAACCAACTGGCAAATTACTCAAAATGCATAACTTGCCGAGAAAATCACTTTATTCCCAAAATGAATGTTTGCCACAAAATAGTTAATTTTCAGGCAAGCAGTTCTGAAACCTATCGGTAAAGTACTCTAAATGCTTAACTCGCCGAGAAACTCATTTTTTGTCCAAAATTTATATTTGCCACAAAATAGTTAATAGCGAGGCAAGCCGTTCTGAAACCTATCGGTAAATTACTCAAAATGCTTTACTCGCCGAGAAAATCACTTTTCATCCAAAATAAATGTTTGGCAAAAAAATAGTTAATAGTGAGGCAAGTCGTCCTGAAACTAACCGGCAAATTACTCAAAATACTTAACTCGCCGGGAAAAACACTTTTATTAGCAAAATGAATGTTTGCCAGAAAATAGTTAATTTTGATGCAAGCCGCTCTGGAACCAACCGGCAAATTACTCAAAACGCTTAACTCGCCGAGAAAATCACTTTTTTCCCAAAATGAATCTTTGCCACTAAATAGTTAATTTTGAGGCATGCCGTTCTGAAACCAACCGGGAAATTGCTCAAAATGCTTAACTCGCCGAGAAAATCACATTTTTTCCAAAATGAATGTTTGTCAAAAAAATATCGGGAAATTACTCAAAATGCTTAACTCGCCGAGAAAATCACTTTTTTCCCAAAATAAATGTTTAGCAAAAAAATTGTTAAAAGTGAGGCAAGCCGTTCTGAAACCTATCGGTAAATTACTCAAAATGCTTAACTCGCCGAGAAAATCACTTTTTTCCCAAAATGAATGTTTGCCACAAAATAGTTAATTTCGAGGCAAGTCGTTCTGAAACCAACCGGCAAATTACTCAAAATACTTAACTCGCCGGGAAAAACACTTTTATTTGCAAAATGAATGTTTGCCAGAAAATAGTTAATTTTGATGCAAGCCGCTCTGGAACCAACCGGCAAATTATTCAAAATGCTTAACTCGCCGAGAAAATCATTTTTTTCCCAAAATGAATGTTTGCCACAAAATAGTTAATTTTGAGTCAACTCGCTCTGAAACAAACCGGCAAATGACTCAAAATGCTTAACTCGCCAAGAACATCACTTTGTTTCCAAAATAAATGTTTGCCACAAAATAGTTAATTTTCAGGCAAGCAGTTCTGAAACCTATCGGTAAAGTACTCTAAATGCTTAACTCGCCGAGAAACTCATTTTTTGTCCAAAATTTATATTTGCCACAAAATAGTTAATAGTGAGGCAAGCCGTTCTGAAACCTATCGGTAAATTACTCAAAATGCTTAACTCGCCGAGAAAATTATCTTTTTCCCAAAATGAGTGTTTGCGACAAAATAGTTAATTTTGAGGCAAGTCGTTCTGAAACCAACCGGCAGATTACTCAAAATGCTTAACTCGCCGAGAAACTCATTTTTTTGGTCCAAAATTTATGTTTGCCACAGAATAGTTAATTTTGAGGCAAGCCGTTCTGGAACCAACCGGCAAATTACTCAAAATGCTTAACTCGCCGAGAAAATCACTTTGTTTCCAAAATGAATGTTTTTAAAAAAAAATATCGGTAAATTACTCAAAATGCTTAACTCGCCGAGAAAATCACCTTTTTTCCAAAATAAATGGTTGGCAAAAAAATAGTTAATAGTGAGGCAAGCCGTTCTGAAAACTATCGGTAAATTACTCAAAATGCTTAACTCGCCGGGAAAATCACCTTTTTCCCAAAATGAGTGTTTGCGGCAAAATAGTTAATTTTGAGGCAAGTCGTTCTGAAACCAACCGGCAAATTACTCAAAATACTTAACTCGCCGAGAAAATCACTTTGTTCCCAAAATGAATGTTTTGTAAAAAAAATATCGGTAAATTACTCAAAATGCTTAACTCGCCGAGAAAATCACTTTTTTCCCAAAATGAATGTTTAGCAAAAAAATTGTTAAAAGTGAGGCAAGCCGTTCTGAAACCTATCGGTAAATTACTCAAAATGCTTAACTCGCCGAGAAAATCACTTTTTTCCCAAAATGAATGTTTGCCACAAAATAGTTAATTTCGAGGCAAGTCGTTCTGAAACCAACCGGCAAATTACTCAAAATACTTAACTCGCCGGGAAAAACACTTTTATTTGCAAAATGAATGTTTGCCAGAAAATAGTTAATTTTGATGCAAGCCGCTCTGGAACCAACCGGCAAATTATTCAAAATGCTTAACTCGCCGAGAAAATCATTTTTTTCCCAAAATGAATGTTTGCCACAAAATAGTTAATTTTGAGTCAACTCGCTCTGAAACAAACCGGCAAATGACTCAAAATGCTTAACTCGCCAAGAACATCACTTTGTTTCCAAAATAAATGTTTGCCACAAAATAGTTAATTTTCAGGCAAGCAGTTCTGAAACCTATCGGTAAAGTACTCTAAATGCTTAACTCGCCGAGAAACTCATTTTTTGTCCAAAATTTATATTTGCCACAAAATAGTTAATGGTGAGGCAAGCCGTTCTGAAACCTATCGGTAAATTACTCAAAATGCTTAACTCGCCGAGAAAATTATCTTTTTCCCAAAATGAGTGTTTGCGACAAAATAGTTAATTTTGAGGCAAGTCGTTCTGAAACCAACCGGCAAATTACTCAAAATGCTTAACTCGCCGAGAAACTCATTTTTTTGGTCCAAAATTTATGTTTGCCACAGAATAGTTAATTTTGAGGCAAGCCGTTCTGGAACCAACCGGCAAATTACTCAAAATGCTTAACTCGCCGAGAAAATCACTTTGTTTCCAAAATGAATGTTTTTAAAAAAAAATATCGGTAAATTACTCAAAATGCTTAACTCGCCGAGAAAATCACTTTTTTTCCAAAATAAATGGTTGGCAAAAAAATAGTTAATAGTGAGGCAAGCCGTTCTGAAAACTATCGGTAAATTACTCAAAATGCTTAACTCGCCGGGAAAATCACCTTTTTCCCAAAATGAGTGTTTGCGGCAAAATAGTTAATTTTGAGGCAAGTCGTTCTGAAACCAACCGGCAAATTACTCAAAATACTTAACTCGCCGAGAAAATCACTTTGTTCCCAAAATGAATGTTTTGTAAAAAAAATATCGGTAAATTACTCAAAATGCTTAACTCGCCGAGAAAATCACTTTTTTCCCAAAATGAATGTTTGCCACAAATTAGTTAATTTTCAGGCAAGTCGTTCTGAAACCAACTGGCAAATTACTCAAAATGCTTAACTCGCCGAGAAAATCATTTTTTTTCCAAAATTTATGTTTGGTTAAAAATATTTAATTTTGATGCAAGCCGCTCTGGAACCAACCGGCAAATTATTCAAAATGCATAACTCGCCGAGAAAATCACTTTATTCCCAAAATGAATGTTTGCCACAAAATAGTTAATTTTGAGTCAAGTCGGTCTGAAACAAACCGGCAAATTACTGAAAATGCTTTACTCGCCGAGAAAATCACTTTTCATCCAAAATAAATGTTTGGCAAAAAAATAGTTAATAGTGAGGCAAGTCGTCCTGAAACTAACCGGCAAATTACTCAAAATACTTAACTCGCCGGGAAAAACACTTTTATTAGCAAAATGAATGTTTGCCAGAAAATAGTTAATTTTGATGCAAGCCGCTCTGGAACCAACCGGCAAATTACTCAAAACGCTTAACTCGCCGAGAAAATCACTTTTTTCCCAAAATGAATCTTTGCCACTAAATAGTTAATTTTGAGGCATGTCGTTCTGA
Source organism: Scyliorhinus torazame (assembly GCF_047496885.1). NCBI lineage: Eukaryota > Metazoa > Chordata > Chondrichthyes > Carcharhiniformes > Scyliorhinidae > Scyliorhinus > Scyliorhinus torazame. Next base: position 1,279,243 of record NW_027307767.1, on the reverse strand, counting down.
AACCAACCGGGAAATTACTCAAAATGCTTAACTCGCCGAGAAACTCATTTTTTTTGTCCAAAATTTATGTTTGCCACAAAATAGTTAATTTTGAGGCAAGCCGTTCTCGAACCAACCGGCAAATTACTCAAAATGCTTAACTCGCCGAGAAAATCACTTTGTTTCCAAAATGATTGTTTTTTTAAAAAAATATCGGTAAATTACTCAAAATGCTTAACTCGCCGAGAAAATCACTTTTTTTCCAAAATAAATGGTTGGCAAAAAAATAGTTAATAGTGAGGCAAGCCGTTCTGAAAACTATCGGTAAATTACTCAAAATGCTTAACTCGCCGGGAAAATCACCTTTTTCCCAAAATGAGTGTTTGCGGCAAAATAGTTAATTTTGAGGCAAGTCGTTCTGAAACCAGTCGGCAAATTACTCAAAATGCTTAACTCGCCGAGAAAACACTTTTTTCCCAAAATTAATGTTTGCCACAAAATAGTTAATTTTGAGGCAAGTCGTTCTGAAACCAACCGGCAAATTACTCAAAATACTTAACTCGCCGAGAAAATCACTTTGTTCCCAAAATGAATGTTTGCCACAAATTAGTTAATTTTCAGGCAAGTCGTTCTGAAACCAACTGGCAAATTACTCAAAATGCTTAACCCGCCGAGAAAATCATTTTTTTTCCAAAATTTATGTTTGGTTAAAAATATTTAATTTTGATGCAAGCCGCTCTGGAACCAACCGGCAAATTATTCAAAATGCATAACTCGCCGAGAAAATCACTTTATTCCCAAAATGAATGTTTGCCACAAAATAGTTAATTTTGAGTCAAGTCGGTCTGAAACAAACCGGCAAATTACTCAAATTGCTTTACTCGCCGAGAAAATCACTTTTCATCCAAAATAAATGTTTGGCAAAAAAATAGTTAATAGTGAGGCAAGTCGTCCTGAAACTAACCGGCAAATTACTCAAAATACTTAACTCGCCGGGAAAAACACTTTTATTAGCAAAATGAATGTTTGCCAGAAAATAGTTAATTTTGATGCAAGCCGCTCTGGAACCAACCGGCAAATTACTCAAAACGCTTAACTCGCCGAGAAAATCACTTTTTTCCCAAAATGAATCTTTGCCACTAAATAGTTAATTTTGAGGCATGTCGTTCTGAAACCAACCGGGAAATTGCTCAAAATGCTTAACTCGCCGAGAAACTCATTTTTTTTGTCCAAAATTTATGTTTGCCACAAAATAGTTAATTTTGAGGCAAGCCATTCTGGAACCAACCGGCAAATTACTCAAAATGCTTAACTCGCCAAGAAAATCACTTTGTTTCCAAAATGAATGTTTTTTTAAAAAAATATCGGTAAATTACTCAAAATGCTTAACTCGCCGAGAAAGTCACTTTTTTTCCAAAATAAATGGTTGGCAAAAAAATAGTTAATACTGAGGCAAGCCGTTCTGAAAACTATCGGTAAATTACTCAAAATGCTTAACTCGCCGGGAAAATCACCTTTTTCCCAAAATGAGTGTTTGCGGCAAAATAGTTAATTTTGAGGCAAGTCGTTCTGAAACCAACCGGCAAATTACTCAAAATACTTAACTCGCCGAGAAAATCACTTTGTTCCCAAAATGAATGTTTTGTAAAAAAAATATCGGTAAATTACTCAAAATGCTTAACTCGCCGAGAAAATCACTTTTTTCCCAAAATGAATGTTTAGCAAAAAAATTGTTAAAAGTGAGGCAAGCCGTTCTGAAACCTATCGGTAAATTACTCAAAATGCTTAACTCGCCGAGAAAATCACTTTTTTCCCAAAATGAATGTTTGCCACAAAATAGTTAATTTCGAGGCAAGTCGTTCTGAAACCAACCGGCAAATTACTCAAAATACTTAACTCGCCGGGAAAAACACTTTTATTTGCAAAATGAATGTTTGCCAGAAAATAGTTAATTTTGATGCAAGCCGCTCTGGAACCAACCGGCAAATTATTCAAAATGCTTAACTCGCCGAGAAAATCATTTTTTTCCCAAAATGAATGTTTGCCACAAAATAGTTAATTTTGAGTCAACTCGCTCTGAAACAAACCGGCAAATGACTCAAAATGCTTAACTCGCCAAGAACATCACTTTGTTTCCAAAATAAATGTTTGCCACAAAATAGTTAATTTTCAGGCAAGCAGTTCTGAAACCTATCGGTAAAGTACTCTAAATGCTTAACTCGCCGAGAAACTCATTTTTTGTCCAAAATTTATATTTGCCACAAAATAGTTAATGGTGAGGCAAGCCGTTCTGAAACCTATCGGTAAATTACTCAAAATGCTTAACTCGCCGAGAAAATTATCTTTTTCCCAAAATGAGTGTTTGCGACAAAATAGTTAATTTTGAGGCAAGTCGTTCTGAAACCAACCGGCAAATTACTCAAAATGCTTAACTCGCCGAGAAAATCACTTTGTTTCCAAAATGAATGTTTTTAAAAAAAAATATCGGTAAATTACTCAAAATGCTTAACTCGCCGAGAAAATCACTTTTTTTCCAAAATAAATGGTTGGCAAAAAAATAGTTAATAGTGAGGCAAGCCGTTCTGAAAACTATCGGTAAATTACTCAAAATGCTTAACTCGCCGGGAAAATCACCTTTTTCCCAAAATGAGTGTTTGCGGCAAAATAGTTAATTTTGAGGCAAGTCGTTCTGAAACCAACCGGCAAATTACTCAAAATACTTAACTCGCCGAGAAAATCACTTTGTTCCCAAAATGAATGTTTTGTAAAAAAAATATCGGTAAATTACTCAAAATGCTTAACTCGCCGAGAAAATCACTTTTTTCCCAAAATGAATGTTTGCCACAAATTAGTTAATTTTCAGGCAAGTCGTTCTGAAACCAACTGGCAAATTACTCAAAATGCTTAACTCGCCGAGAAAATCATTTTTTTTCCAAAATTTATGTTTGGTTAAAAATATTTAATTTTGATGCAAGCCGCTCTGGAACCAACCGGCAAATTATTCAAAATGCATAACTCGCCGAGAAAATCACTTTATTCCCAAAATGAATGTTTGCCACAAAATAGTTAATTTTGAGTCAAGTCGGTCTGAAACAAACCGGCAAATTACTGAAAATGCTTTACTCGCCGAGAAAATCACTTTTCATCCAAAATAAATGTTTGGCAAAAAAATAGTTAATAGTGAGGCAAGTCGTCCTGAAACTAACCGGCAAATTACTCAAAATACTTAACTCGCCGGGAAAAACACTTTTATTCGCAAAATGAATGTTTGCCAGAAAATAGTTAATTTTGATGCAAGCCGCTCTGGAACCAACCGGCAAATTACTCAAAACGCTTAACTCGCCGAGAAAATCACTTTTTTCCCAAAATGAATCTTTGCTACTAAATAGTTAATTTTGAGGCATGTCGTTCTGAAACCAACCGGGAAATTACTCAAAATGCTTAACTCGCCGAGAAACTCATTTTTTTTGTCCAAAATTTATGTTTGCCACAAAATAGTTAATTTTGAGGCAAGCCGTTCTCGAACCAACCGGCAAATTACTCAAAATGCTTAACTCGCCGAGAAAATCACTTTGTTTCCAAAATGATTGTTTTTTTAAAAAAATATCGGTAAATTACTCAAAATGCTTAACTCGCCGAGAAAATCACTTTTTTTCCAAAATAAATGGTTGGCAAAAAAATAGTTAATAGTGAGGCAAGCCGTTCTGAAAACTATCGGTAAATTACTCAAAATGCTTAACTCGCCGGGAAAATCACCTTTTTCCCAAAATGAGTGTTTGCGGCAAAATAGTTAATTTTGAGGCAAGTCGTTCTGAAACCAGTCGGCAAATTACTCAAAATGCTTAACTCGCCGAGAAAACACTTTTTTCCCAAAATTAATGTTTGCCACAAAATAGTTAATTTTGAGGCAAGTCGTTCTGAAACCAACCGGCAAATTACTCAAAATACTTAACTCGCCGAGAAAATCACTTTGTTCCCAAAATGAATGTTTGCCACAAATTAGTTAATTTTCAGGCAAGTCGTTCTGAAACCAACTGGCAAATTACTCAAAATGCTTAACCCGCCGAGAAAATCATTTTTTTTCCAAAATTTATGTTTGGTTAAAAATATTTAATTTTGATGCAAGCCGCTCTGGAACCAACCGGCAAATTATTCAAAATGCATAACTCGCCGAGAAAATCACTTTATTCCCAAAATGAATGTTTGCCACAAAATAGTTAATTTTGAGTCAAGTCGGTCTGAAACAAACCGGCAAATTACTCAAATTGCTTTACTCGCCGAGAAAATCACTTTTCATCCAAAATAAATGTTTGGCAAAAAAATAGTTAATAGTGAGGCAAGTCGTCCTGAAACTAACCGGCAAATTACTCAAAATACTTAACTCGCCGGGAAAAACACTTTTATTAGCAAAATGAATGTTTGCCAGAAAATAGTTAATTTTGATGCAAGCCGCTCTGGAACCAACCGGCAAATTACTCAAAACGCTTAACTCGCCGAGAAAATCACTTTTTTCCCAAAATGAATCTTTGCCACTAAATAGTTAATTTTGAGGCATGTCGTTCTGAAACCAACCGGGAAATTGCTCAAAATGCTTAACTCGCCGAGAAACTCATTTTTTTTGTCCAAAATTTATGTTTGCCACAAAATAGTTAATTTTGAGGCAAGCCGTTCTGGAACCAACCGGCAAATTACTCAAAATGCTTAACTCGCCAAGAAAATCACTTTGTTTCCAAAATGAATGTTTTTTTTAAAAAATATCGGTAAATTACTCAAAATGCTTAACTCGCCGAGAAAGTCACTTTTTTTCCAAAATAAATGGTTGGCAAAAAAATAGTTAATAGTGAGGCAAGCCGTTCTGAAAACTATCGGTAAATTACTCAAAATGCTTAACTCGCCGGGAAAATCACCTTTTTCCCAAAATGAGTGTTTGCGGCAAAATAGTTAATTTTGAGGCAAGTCGTTCTGAAACCAGTCGGCAAATTACTCAAAATGCTTAACTCGCCGAGAAAACACTTTTTTCCCAAAATTAACGTTTGCCACAAAATAGTTAATTTTGAGGCAAGTCGTTCTGAAACCAACCGGCAAATTACTCAAAATACTTAACTCGCCGAGAAAATCACTTTGTTCCCAAAATGAATGTTTTGTAAAAAAAATATCGGTAAATTACTCAAAATGCTTAACTCGCCGAGAAAATCACTTTTTTCCCAAAATGAATGTTTGCGACAAATTAGTTAATTTTCAGGCAAGTCGTTCTGAAACCAACTGGGAAATTACTCAAAATGCTTAACTCGCCGAAAAAAATCATTTTTTTTGTCCAAAATTTATGTTTGCCACAAAATAGTTAATTTTGAGGCAAGTCGTTCTGAAACCAACCGGCAAATTACTCAAAATGCTTCACTCGCCGAGAAAATCATTTTTTTTCCAAAATTTATGTTTGGTTAAAAATATTTAATTTTGATGCAAGCCGCTCTGGAACCAACCGGCAAATTATTCAAAATGCATAACTCGCCGAGAAAATCTCTTTATTCCCAAAATGAATGTTTGCCACAAAATAGTTAATTTTGAGTCAAGTCGGTCTGAAACAAACCGGCAAATTACTCAAATTGCTTTACTCGCCGAGAAAATCACTTTTCATCCAAAATAAATGTTTGGCAAAAAAATAGTTAATAGTGAGGCAAGTCGTCCTGAAACTAACCGGCAAATTACTCAAAATACTTAACTCGCCGGGAAAAACACTTTTATTAGCAAAATGAATGTTTGCCAGAAAATAGTTAATTTTGATGCAAGCCGCTCTGGAACCAACCGGCAAATTACTCAAAACGCTTAACTCGCCGAGAAAATCACTTTTTTCCCAAAATGAATCTTTGCCACTAAATAGTTAATTTTGAGGCATGTCGTTCTGAAACCAACCGGGAAATTGCTCAAAATGCTTAACTCGCCGAGAAAATCACATTTTTTCCAAAATGAATGTTTGTCAAAAAAATATCGGGAAATTACTCAAAATGCTTAACTCGCCGAGAAAATCACTTTTTTCCCAAAATAAATGTTTAGCAAAAAAATTGTTAAAAGTGAGGCAAGCCGTTCTGAAACCTATCGGTAAATTACTCAGAATGCTTAACTCGCCGAGAAAATCACTTTTTTCCCAAAATGAATGTTTGCCACAAAATAGTTAATTTTGATGCAAGGTGCTCTGGAACCAACCGGCAAATTACTCAAAATGCTGAACTAGCCGAGAAAATCACTTTATTCCCAAAATGAATGTTTGCCACAAAATAGTTAATTTTGAGTCAAATCGTTCTGAAACAAACCGGCAAATTACTCGAAATGCTTAACTCGCCAAGAAAATCACTTTGTTTCCAAAATAAATGTTTGCCACAAAATAGTTAATTTTCAGGCAAGCAGTTCTGAAACCTATCGGTAAAGTACTCTAAATGCTTAACTCGCCGAGAAACTCATTTTTTGTCCAAAATTTATATTTGCCACAAAATAGTTAATAGTGAGGCAAGCCGTTCTGAAACCTATCGGTAAAGTACTCTAAATGCTTAACTCGCCGAGAAAATAACTTTTTTCCCAAAATGAATGTTTGCCACAAATTAGTTAATTTTCAGGCAAGTCGTTCTGAAACCAACTGGCAAATTACTCAAAATGCTTAACTCGCCGAGAAAATCACTTTTTTTCCAAAATTTATGTCTGGTTAAAAATATTTAATTTTGATGCAAGCCGCTCTGGAACCAACCGGCAAATTACTCAAAATGCTTAACTCGCCGAGAAAATCACTTTATTCCCAAAATGAATGTTTGCCACAAAATAGTTAATTTTGAGACAAGTCGTTCTGAAACAAACCGGCAAATTACTCTAAATGCTTAACTCGCCGAGAAACTCATTTTTTGTCCAAAATTTATATTTGCCACAAAATAGTTAATAGCGAGGCAAGCCGTTCTGAAAACTATCGGTAAATTACTCAAAATGCTTAACTCGCCGAGAAAATCACTTTTTTTTTCCAAAATGAATGTTTGCCACAAAATAGTTAACAGTGAGGCAAGCCGTTCTGAAAACTATCGGTAAATTACTCAAAATGCTTAACTCGCCGAGAAAATTACCTTTTTCCCAAAATGAGTGTTTGCGACAAAATAGTTAATTTTGAGGCAAGTCGTTCTGAAACCAGCCGGCAAATTACTCAAAATGCTTAAGTCGCCGAGAAAATCACTTTTTTCACAAAATGAATGTTTGTCAAAAAAATATCGGGAAATTACTCAAAATGCTTAACTCGCCGAGAAAATCACTTTTTTCCCAAAATAAATGTTTAGCAAAAAATTTGTTAAAAGTGAGGCAAGCCGTTCTGAAACCTATCGGTTTATTACTCAGAATGCTTAACTCGCCGAGAAAATCACTTTTTTCCCAAAATGAATGTTTGCCACAAAATAGTTAATTTTGATGCAAGGTGCTCTGGAACCAACCGGCAAATTACTCAAAATGCTGAACTCGCCGAGAAAATAACTTTATTCCCAAAATGAATGTTTGCCACAAAATAGTTAATTTTGAGTCAAGTCGTTCTGAAACAAACCGGCAAATTACTCGAAATGCTTAACTCGCCAAGAAAATCACTTTGTTTCCAAAATAAATGTTTGCCACAAAATAGTTAATTTTCAGGCAAGCAGTTCTGAAACCTATCGGTAAAGTACTCTAAATGCTTAACTCGCCGAGAAACTCATTTTTTGTCCAAAATTTATATTTGCCACAAAATAGTTAATAGTGAGGCAAGCCGTTCTGAAACCTATCGGTAAAGTACTCTAAATGCTTAACTCGCCGAGAAAATAACTTTTTTCCCAAAATGAATGTTTGCCACAAATTAGTTAATTTTCAGGCAAGTCGTTCTGAAACCAACTGGCAAATTACTCAAAATGCTTAACTCGCCGAGAAAATCACTTTTTTTTCCAAAATTTATGTCTGGTTAAAAATATTTAATTTTGATGCAAGCCGCTCTGGAACCAACCGGCAAATTACTCAAAATGCTTAACTCGCCGAGAAAATCACTTTATTCCCAAAATGAATGTTTGCCACAAAATAGTTAATTTTGAGACAAGTCGTTCTGAAACAAACCGGCAAATTACTCTAAATGCTTAACTCGCCGAGAAACTCATTTTTTGTCCAAAATTTATATTTGCCACAAAATAGTTAATAGCGAGGCAAGCCGTTCTGAAAACTATCGGTAAATTACTCAAAATGCTTAACTCGTCGAGAAAATCACTTTTTTTTTCCAAAATGAATGTTTGCCACAAAATAGTTAACAGTGAGGCAAGCCGTTCTGAAAACTATCGGTAAATTACTCAAAATGCTTAACTCGCCGAGAAAATTACCTTTTTCCCAAAATGAGTGTTTGCGACAAAATAGTTAATTTTGAGGCAAGTCGTTCTGAAACCAGCCGGCAAATTACTCAAAATGCTTAAGTCGCCGAGAAAATCACTTTTTTAACAAAATGAATGTTTGCCACAAAATAGTTAATTTTGAGGCAAGTCGTTCAGAAACGAACCGGCAAATTACTCAAAATGCTTAACTCGCCGAAAAAATCATTTTTTTTCTCCAAAATTTATGTTTGCCACAAAATAGTTAATTTTGAGGCAAGTCGTTCTGAAACCAACCGGCAAATTACTCAAAATGCTTCACTCGTCGAGAAAATCACTTTTTTTTCAAAATGAATGTTTGTCAAAAAAATATCGGTAATTGACTCAAAATGCTTAACTCGCAGAGAAAATCACTTTATTTCCAAAATAAATGTTTGGCAAAAAAATAGTTAATACTGAGGCAAGCCGTTCTGGAACCAACCGGCAAATTACTCAAAATGCTTAACTAGCCGAGAAAATCACTTTTTTTTGCAAAATGAATGTTTGCCACAAAATAGTTAATTTTGAGGCAAGTCGTTCTGAAACCAACCTGCAAATTACTCAAAATGCTTCACTCGTCGAGAAAATCACTTTGTTTCCAAAATGAATGTTTGTCAAAAAAATATCGGTAAATGTCTCAAAATGCTTAACTTGCAGAGAAAATCACTTTATTTCCAAAATAAATGTTTGGCAAAAAAATAGTTAATAGTGAGGCAAGCCGTTCTGAAACCTATCGGTAAATTACCCAAAATGCTTAACTCACCGAGAAAAAACTTTTTTCCCAAAATTAATGTTTGCCACAAAATAGTTAATTTTGAGGCAAGTCGTTCTGAAACCAACCGGCAAATTACTCAAAATACTTAACTCGCCGAGAAAATCACTTTGTTTCCAAAATGAATGTTTTTTAAAAAAAAATCGGTAAATTACTCAAAATGCTAAACTCGCCGAGAAAATCACTTTTTTTCCAAAATTTATGTCTGGTTAAAAATATTTAATTTTGATGCAAGCCGCTCTGGAACCAACCGGCAAATTACTCAAAATGCTTAACTCGCCGAGAAAATCACTTTATTCCCAAAATGAATGTTTGCCACAAAATAGTTAATTTTGAGACAAGTCGTTCTGAAACAAACCGGCAAATTACTCTAAATGCTTAACTCGCCGAGAAACTCATTTTTTGTCCAAAATTTATATTTGCCACAAAATAGTTAATAGCGAGGCAAGCCGTTCTGAAAACTATGGGTAAATTACTCAAAATGCTTAACTCGCCGAGAAAATCACTTTTTTTTTCCAAAATGAATGTTTGCCACAAAATAGTTAACAGTGAGGCAAGCCGTTCTGAAAACTATCGGTAAATTACTCAAAATGCTTAACTCGCCGAGAAAATTACCTTTTTCCCAAAATGAGTGTTTGCGACAAAATAGTTAATTTTGAGGCAAGTCGTTCTGAAACCAGCCGGCAAATTACTCAAAATGCTTAAGTCGCCGAGAAAATCACTTTTTTCCCAAAATGAATGTTTGTCAAAAAAATATCGGGAAATTACTCAAAATGCTTAACTCGCCGAGAAAATCACTTTTTTCCCAAAATAAATGTTTAGCAAAAAAATTGTTAAAAGTGAGGCAAGCCGTTCTGAAACCTATCGGTAAATTACTCAAAACGCTTAACTCGCCGAGAAAATCACTTTTTTCCCAAAATGAATCTTTGCCACTAAATAGTTAATTTTGAGGCATGTCGTTCTGAAACCAGTCGGCAAATTACTCAAAATGCTTAACTCGCCGAGAAAACACTTTTTTCCCAAAATTAACGTTTGCCACAAAATAGTTAATTTTGAGGCAAGTCGTTCTGAAACCAACCGGCAAATTACTCAAAATACTTAACTCGCCGAGAAAATCACTTTGTTCCCAAAATGAATGTTTTGTAAAAAAAATATCGGTAAATTACTCAAAATGCTTAACTCGCCGAGAAAATCACTTTTTTCCCAAAATGAATGTTTGCGACAAATTAGTTAATTTTCAGGCAAGTCGTTCTGAAACCAACTGGGAAATTACTCAAAATGCTTAACTCGCCGAAAAAAATCATTTTTTTTGTCCAAAATTTATGTTTGCCACAAAATAGTTAATTTTGAGGCAAGTCGTTCTGAAACCAACCGGCAAATTACTCAAAATGCTTCACTCGCCGAGAAAATCATTTTTTTTCCAAAATTTATGTTTGGTTAAAAATATTTAATTTTGATGCAAGCCGCTCTGGAACCAACCGGCAAATTATTCAAAATGCATAACTCGCCGAGAAAATCTCTTTATTCCCAAAATGAATGTTTGCCACAAAATAGTTAATTTTGAGTCAAGTCGGTCTGAAACAAACCGGCAAATTACTCAAATTGCTTTACTCGCCGAGAAAATCACTTTTCATCCAAAATAAATGTTTGGCAAAAAAATAGTTAATAGTGAGGCAAGTCGTCCTGAAACTAACCGGCAAATTACTCAAAATACTTAACTCGCCGGGAAAAACACTTTTATTAGCAAAATGAATGTTTGCCAGAAAATAGTTAATTTTGATGCAAGCCGCTCTGGAACCAACCGGCAAATTACTCAAAACGCTTAACTCGCCGAGAAAATCACTTTTTTCCCAAAATGAATCTTTGCCACTAAATAGTTAATTTTGAGGCATGTCGTTCTGAAACCAACCGGGAAATTGCTCAAAATGCTTAACTCGCCGAGAAAATCACATTTTTTCCAAAATGAATGTTTGTCAAAAAAATATCGGGAAATTACTCAAAATGCTTAACTCGCCGAGAAAATCACTTTTTTCCCAAAATAAATGTTTAGCAAAAAAATTGTTAAAAGTGAGGCAAGCCGTTCTGAAACCTATCGGTAAATTACTCAGAATGCTTAACTCGCCGAGAAAATCACTTTTTTCCCAAAATGAATGTTTGCCACAAAATAGTTAATTTTGATGCAAGGTGCTCTGGAACCAACCGGCAAATTACTCAAAATGCTGAACTCGCCGAGAAAATCACTTTATTCCCAAAATGAATGTTTGCCACAAAATAGTTAATTTTGAGTCAAATCGTTCTGAAACAAACCGGCAAATTACTCGAAATGCTTAACTCGCCAAGAAAATCACTTTGTTTCCAAAATAAATGTTTGCCACAAAATAGTTAATTTTCAGGCAAGCAGTTCTGAAACCTATCGGTAAAGTACTCTAAATGCTTAACTCGCCGAGAAACTCATTTTTTGTCCAAAATTTATATTTGCCACAAAATAGTTAATAGTGAGGCAAGCCGTTCTGAAACCTATCGGTAAAGTACTCTAAATGCTTAACTCGCCGAGAAAATAACTTTTTTCCCAAAATGAATGTTTGCCACAAATTAGTTAATTTTCAGGCAAGTCGTTCTGAAACCAACTGGCAAATTACTCAAAATGCTTAACTCGCCGAGAAAATCACTTTTTTTCCAAAATTTATGTCTGGTTAAAAATATTTAATTTTGATGCAAGCCGCTCTGGAACCAACCGGCAAATTACTCAAAATGCTTAACTCGCCGAGAAAATCACTTTATTCCCAAAATGAATGTTTGCCACAAAATAGTTAATTTTGAGACAAGTCGTTCTGAAACAAACCGGCAAATTACTCTAAATGCTTAACTCGCCGAGAAACTCATTTTTTGTCCAAAATTTATATTTGCCACAAAATAGTTAATAGCGAGGCAAGCCGTTCTGAAAACTATCGGTAAATTACTCAAAATGCTTAACTCGCCGAGAAAATCACTTTTTTTTTCCAAAATGAATGTTTGCCACAAAATAGTTAACAGTGAGGCAAGCCGTTCTGAAAACTATCGGTAAATTACTCAAAATGCTTAACTCGCCGAGAAAATTACCTTTTTCCCAAAATGAGTGTTTGCGACAAAATAGTTAATTTTGAGGCAAGTCGTTCTGAAACCAGCCGGCAAATTACTCAAAATGCTTAAGTCGCCGAGAAAATCACTTTTTTCACAAAATGAATGTTTGTCAAAAAAATATCGGGAAATTACTCAAAATGCTTAACTCGCCGAGAAAATCACTTTTTTCCCAAAATAAATGTTTAGCAAAAAATTTGTTAAAAGTGAGGCAAGCCGTTCTGAAACCTATCGGTTTATTACTCAGAATGCTTAACTCGCCGAGAAAATCACTTTTTTCCCAAAATGAATGTTTGCCACAAAATAGTTAATTTTGATGCAAGGTGCTCTGGAACCAACCGGCAAATTACTCAAAATGCTGAACTCGCCGAGAAAATAACTTTATTCCCAAAATGAATGTTTGCCACAAAATAGTTAATTTTGAGTCAAGTCGTTCTGAAACAAACCGGCAAATTACTCGAAATGCTTAACTCGCCAAGAAAATCACTTTGTTTCCAAAATAAATGTTTGCCACAAAATAGTTAATTTTCAGGCAAGCAGTTCTGAAACCTATCGGTAAAGTACTCTAAATGCTTAACTCGCCGAGAAACTCATTTTTTGTCCAAAATTTATATTTGCCACAAAATAGTTAATAGTGAGGCAAGCCGTTCTGAAACCTATCGGTAAAGTACTCTAAATGCTTAACTCGCCGAGAAAATAACTTTTTTCCCAAAATGAATGTTTGCCACAAATTAGTTAATTTTCAGGCAAGTCGTTCTGAAACCAACTGGCAAATTACTCAAAATGCTTAACTCGCCGAGAAAATCACTTTTTTTTCCAAAATTTATGTCTGGTTAAAAATATTTAATTTTGATGCAAGCCGCTCTGGAACCAACCGGCAAATTACTCAAAATGCTTAACTCGCCGAGAAAATCACTTTATTCCCAAAATGAATGTTTGCCACAAAATAGTTAATTTTGAGACAAGTCGTTCTGAAACAAACCGGCAAATTACTCTAAATGCTTAACTCGCCGAGAAACTCATTTTTTGTCCAAAATTTATATTTGCCACAAAATAGTTAATAGCGAGGCAAGCCGTTCTGAAAACTATCGGTAAATTACTCAAAATGCTTAACTCGTCGAGAAAATCACTTTTTTTTTCCAAAATGAATGTTTGCCACAAAATAGTTAACAGTGAGGCAAGCCGTTCTGAAAACTATCGGTAAATTACTCAAAATGCTTAACTCGCCGAGAAAATTACCTTTTTCCCAAAATGAGTGTTTGCGACAAAATAGTTAATTTTGAGGCAAGTCGTTCTGAAACCAGCCGGCAAATTACTCAAAATGCTTAAGTCGCCGAGAAAATCACTTTTTTAACAAAATGAATGTTTGCCACAAAATAGTTAATTTTGAGGCAAGTCGTTCAGAAACGAACCGGCAAATTACTCAAAATGCTTAACTCGCCGAAAAAATCATTTTTTTTCTCCAAAATTTATGTTTGCCACAAAATAGTTAATTTTGAGGCAAGTCGTTCTGAAACCAACCGGCAAATTACTCAAAATGCTTCACTCGTCGAGAAAATCACTTTTTTTTCAAAATGAATGTTTGTCAAAAAAATATCGGTAATTGACTCAAAATGCTTAACTCGCAGAGAAAATCACTTTATTTCCAAAATAAATGTTTGGCAAAAAAATAGTTAATACTGAGGCAAGCCGTTCTGGAACCAACCGGCAAATTACTCAAAATGCTTAACTAGCCGAGAAAATCACTTTTTTTTGCAAAATGAATGTTTGCCACAAAATAGTTAATTTTGAGGCAAGTCGTTCTGAAACCAACCTGCAAATTACTCAAAATGCTTCACTCGTCGAGAAAATCACTTTGTTTCCAAAATGAATGTTTGTCAAAAAAATATCGGTAAATGTCTCAAAATGCTTAACTTGCAGAGAAAATCACTTTATTTCCAAAATAAATGTTTGGCAAAAAAATAGTTAATAGTGAGGCAAGCCGTTCTGAAACCTATCGGTAAATTACCCAAAATGCTTAACTCACCGAGAAAAAACTTTTTTCCCAAAATTAATGTTTGCCACAAAATAGTTAATTTTGAGGCAAGTCGTTCTGAAACCAACCGGCAAATTACTCAAAATACTTAACTCGCCGAGAAAATCACTTTGTTTCCAAAATGAATGTTTTTTAAAAAAAAATCGGTAAATTACTCAAAATGCTAAACTCGCCGAGAAAATCACTTTTTTTCCAAAATTTATGTCTGGTTAAAAATATTTAATTTTGATGCAAGCCGCTCTGGAACCAACCGGCAAATTACTCAAAATGCTTAACTCGCCGAGAAAATCACTTTATTCCCAAAATGAATGTTTGCCACAAAATAGTTAATTTTGAGACAAGTCGTTCTGAAACAAACCGGCAAATTACTCTAAATGCTTAACTCGCCGAGAAACTCATTTTTTGTCCAAAATTTATATTTGCCACAAAATAGTTAATAGCGAGGCAAGCCGTTCTGAAAACTATGGGTAAATTACTCAAAATGCTTAACTCGCCGAGAAAATCACTTTTTTTTTCCAAAATGAATGTTTGCCACAAAATAGTTAACAGTGAGGCAAGCCGTTCTGAAAACTATCGGTAAATTACTCAAAATGCTTAACTCGCCGAGAAAATTACCTTTTTCCCAAAATGAGTGTTTGCGACAAAATAGTTAATTTTGAGGCAAGTCGTTCTGAAACCAGCCGGCAAATTACTCAAAATGCTTAAGTCGCCGAGAAAATCACTTTTTTCCCAAAATGAATGTTTGTCAAAAAAATATCGGGAAATTACTCAAAATGCTTAACTCGCCGAGAAAATCACTTTTTTCCCAAAATAAATGTTTAGCAAAAAAATTGTTAAAAGTGAGGCAAGCCGTTCTGAAACCTATCGGTAAATTACTCAAAACGCTTAACTCGCCGAGAAAATCACTTTTTTCCCAAAATGAATCTTTGCCACTAAATAGTTAATTTTGAGGCATGTCGTTCTGAAACCAACCGGGAAATTGCTCAAAATGCTTAACTCGCCGAGAAAATCACATTTTTTCCAAAATGAATGTTTGTCAAAAAAATATCGCGAAATTACTCAAAATGCTTAACTAGCCGAGAAAATCACTTTTTTCCCAAAATAAATGTTTAGCAAAAAAATTGTTAAAAGTGAGGCAAGCCGTTCTGAAACCTATCGGTAAATTACTCAGAATGCTTAACTCGCCGAGAAAATCACTTTTTTCCCAAAATGAATGTTTGCCACAAAATAGTTAATTTTGATGCAAGGTGCTCTGGAACCAACCGGCAAATTACTCAAAATGCTGAACTCGCCGAGAAAATCACTTTATTCCCAAAATGAATGTTTGCCACAAAATAGTTAATTTTGAGTCAAATCGTTCTGCAACAAACCGGCAAATTACTCGAAATGCTTAACTCGCCAAGAAAATCACTTTGTTTCCAAAATAAATGTTTGCCACAAAATAGTTAATTTTCAGGCAAGCAGTTCTGAAACCTATCGGTAAAGTACTCTAAATGCTTAACTCGCCGAGAAACTCATTTTTTGTCCAAAATTTATATTTGCCACAAAATAGTTAATAGTGAGGCAAGCCGTTCTGAAACCTATCGGTAAAGTACTCTAAATGCTTAACTCGCCGAGAAAATAACATTTTTCCCAAAATGAATGTTTGCCACAAATTAGTTAATTTTCAGGCAAGTCGTTCTGAAACCAACTGGCAAATTACTCAAAATGCTTAACTCGCCGAGAAAATCACTTTTTTTCCAAAATTTGTGTCTGGTTAAAAATATTTAATTTTGATGCAAGCCGCTCTGGAACCAACCGGCAAATTACTCAAAATGCTTAACTCGCCGAGAAAATCACTTTATTCCCAAAATGAATGTTTGCCACAAAATAGTTAATTTTGAGACAAGTCGTTCTGAAACAAACCGGCAAATTACTCTAAATGCTTAACTCGCCGAGAAACTCATTTTTTGTCCAAAATTTATATTTGCCACAAAATAGTTAATAGCGAGGCAAGCCGTTCTGAAAACTATCGGTAAATTACTCAAAATGCTTAACTCGCCGAGAAAATCACTTTTTTTTTCCAAAATGAATGTTTGCCACAAAATAGTTAACAGTGAGGCAAGCCGTTCTGAAAACTATCGGTAAATTACTCAAAATGCTTAACTCGCCGAGAAAATTACCTTTTTCCCAAAATGAGTGTTTGCGACAAAATAGTTAATTTTGAGGCAAGTCGTTCTGAAACCAGCCGGCAAATTACTCAAAATGCTTAAGTCGCCGAGAAAATCACTTTTTTCACAAAATGAATGTTTGTCAAAAAAATATCGGGAAATTACTCAAAATGCTTAACTCGCCGAGAAAATCACTTTTTTCCCAAAATAAATGTTTAGCAAAAAAATTGTTAAAAGTGAGGCAAGCCGTTCTGAAACCTATCGGTTTATTACTCAGAATGCTTAACTCGCCGAGAAAATCACTTTTTTCCCAAAATGAATGTTTGCCACAAAATAGTTAATTTTGATGCAAGGTGCTCTGGAACCAACCGGCAAATTACTCAAAATGCTGAACTCGCCGAGAAAATAACTTTATTCCCAAAATGAATGTTTGCCACAAAATAGTTAATTTTGAGTCAAGTCGTTCTGAAACAAACCGGCAAATTACTCGAAATGCTTAACTCGCCAAGAAAATCACTTTGTTTCCAAAATAAATGTTTGCCACAAAATAGTTAATTTTCAGGCAAGCAGTTCTGAAACCTATCGGTAAAGTACTCTAAATGCTTAACTCGCCGAGAAACTCATTTTTTGTCCAAAATTTATATTTGCCACAAAATAGTTAATAGTGAGGCAAGCCGTTCTGAAACCTATCGGTAAAGTACTCTAAATGCTTAACTCGCCGAGAAAATAACTTTTTTCCCAAAATGAATGTTTGCCACAAATTAGTTAATTTTCAGGCAAGTCGTTCTGAAACCAACTGGCAAATTACTCAAAATGCTTAACTCGCCGAGAAAATCACTTTTTTTTCCAAAATTTATGACTGGTTAAAAATATTTAATTTTGATGCAAGCCGCTCTGGAACCAACCGGCAAATTACTCAAAATGCTTAACTCGCCGAGAAAATCACTTTATTCCCAAAATGAATGTTTGCCACAAAATAGTTAATTTTGAGACAAGTCGTTCTGAAACAAACCGGCAAATTACTCTAAATGCTTAACTCGCCGAGAAACTCATTTTTTGTCCAAAATTTATATTTGCCACAAAATAGTTAATAGCGAGGCAAGCCGTTCTGAAAACTATCGGTAAATTACTCAAAATGCTTAACTCGTCGAGAAAATCACTTTTTTTTTCCAAAATGAATGTTTGCCACATAATAGTTAACAGTGAGGCAAGCCGTTCTGAAAACTATCGGTAAATTACTCAAAATGCTTAACTCGCCGAGAAAATTACCTTTTTCCCAAAATGAGTGTTTGCGACAAAATAGTTAATTTTGAGGCAAGTCGTTCTGAAACCAGCCGGCAAATTACTCAAAATGCTTAAGTCGCCGAGAAAATCACTTTTTTAACAAAATGAATGTTTGCCACAAAATAGTTAATTTTGAGGCAAGTCGTTCAGAAACGAACCGGAAAATTACTCAAAATGCTTAACTCGCCGAAAAAATCATTTTTTTTCTCCAAAATTTATGTTTGCCACAAAATAGTTAATTTTGAGGCAAGTCGTTCTGAAACCAACCGGCAAATTACTCAAAATGCTTCACTCGTCGAGAAAATCACTTTTTTTTCAAAATGAATGTTTGTCAAAAAAATATCGGTAATTGACTCAAAATGCTTAACTCGCAGAGAAAATCACTTTATTTCCAAAATAAATGTTTGGCAAAAAAATAGTTAATACTGAGGCAAGCCGTTCTGGAACCAACCGGCAAATTACTCAAAATGCTTAACTAGCCGAGAAAATCACTTTTTTTTGCAAAATGAATGTTTGCCACAAAATAGTTAATTTTGAGGCAAGTCGTTCTGAAACCAACCTGCAAATTACTCAAAATGCTTCACTCGACGAGAAAATCACTTTGTTTCCAAAATGAATGTTTGTCAAAAAAATATCGGTAAATGTCTCAAAATGCTTAACTTGCAGAGAAAATCACTTTATTTCCAAAATAAATGTTTGGCAAAAAAATAGTTAATAGTGAGGCAAGCCGTTCTGAAACCTATCGGTAAATTACCCAAAATGCTTAACTCACCGAGAAAAAACTTTTTTCCCAAAATTAATGTTTGCCACAAAATAGTTAATTTTGAGGCAAGTCGTTCTGAAACCAACCTGCAAATTACTCAAAATGCTTCACTCGTCGAGAAAATCACTTTGTTTCCAAAATAAATGTTTTTTAAAAAAAAATCGGTAAATTACTCAAAATGCTAAACTCGCCGAGAAAATCACTTTTTTTCACAAAATAAATGTTTGGCAAAAAAATAGTTAATACTGAGGCAAGCCGTTCTGGAACCAACTGGCAAATTACTGAAAATGCTTAACTCGCCAAGAAAATCACTTTTTTCCCAAAATGAATGTTTGCCACAAAATAGTTAATTTTGAGGCAAGTCGTTCTGAAACAAACTAGCAAATTACTCACAATGCTTAACTCGCCGAGAAAATCACTTTTTTTTCCAAAATAAATGTTTGGCAAAAAAATAGTTAACAGTGAGGCAAGCCGTTCTGAAAACTATCGGTAAATTGCTCAAAATGCTTAACTCGCCGAGAAAATTACCTTTTTCCCAAAATGAGTGTTTGCGACAAAATAGTTAATTTTGAGGCAAGTCGTTCTGAAACCAACCGGCAAATTACTCAAAATGCTTAACTCGCCGAGAAACTCATTTTTTTGTCCAAAATTTATGTTTGCCACAAAATAGTTAATTTTGAGGCAAGTCGTTCTGAAACCAACCGGCAAATTACTCAAAATGCTTCACTCGTCGAGAAAATCACTTTTTTTCCAAAATGAATGTTTGTCAAAAGAATATCGGTAAATGTCTCAAAATGCTTAACTTGCAGAGAAAATCACTTTATTTCCAAAATAAATGTTTGGCAAAAAAATAGTTAATAGTGAGGCAAGCCGTTCTGAAACCTATCCGTTAATTACACAAAATGCTTAACTCACCGAGAAAACACTTTTTTCCCAAAATTAATGTTTGCCACAAAATAGTTAATTTTGAGGCAAGTCGTTCTGAAACCAACCGGCAAATTACTCAAAATGCTTAACTCGCCGAGAAACTCATTTTTTTTGTCCAAAATTTATGTTTGCCACAAAATAGTTAATTTTGAGGCAAGCCGTTCTGGAACCAACCGGCAAATTACTCAAAATGCTTAACTCGCCGAGAAAATCACTTTTTTTTTCCAAAATGAATGTTTGCCACAAAATAGTTAACAGTGAGGCAAGCCGTTCTGAAAACTATCGGTAAATTACTCAAAATGCTTAACTCGCCGAGAAAATTACCTTTTTCCCAAAATGAGTGTTTGCGACAAAATAGTTAATTTTGAGGCAAGTCGTTCTGAAACCAGCCGGCAAATTACTCAAAATGCTTAAGTCGCCGAGAAAATCACTTTTTTCACAAAATGAATGTTTGTCAAAAAAATATCGGGAAATTACTCAAAATGCTTAACTCGCCGAGAAAATCACTTTTTTCCCAAAATAAATGTTTAGCAAAAAAATTGTTAAAAGTGAGGCAAGCCGTTCTGAAACCTATCGGTTTATTACTCAGAATGCTTAACTCACCGAGAAAATCACTTTTTTCCCAAAATGAATGTTTGCCACAAAATAGTTAATTTTGATGCAAGGTGCTCTGGAACCAACCGGCAAATTACTCAAAATGCTGAACTCGCCGAGAAAATAACTTTATTCCCAAAATGAATGTTTGCCACAAAATAGTTAATTTTGAGTCAAGTCGTTCTGAAACAAACCGGCAAATTACTCGAAATGCTTAACTCGCCAAGAAAATCACTTTGTTTCCAAAATAAATGTTTGCCACAAAATAGTTAATTTTCAGGCAAGCAGTTCTGAAACCTATCGGTAAAGTACTCTAAATGCTTAACTCGCCGAGAAACTCATTTTTTGTCCAAAATTTATATTTGCCACAAAATAGTTAATAGTGAGGCAAGCCGTTCTGAAACCTATCGGTAAAGTACTCTAAATGCTTAACTCGCCGAGAAAATAACTTTTTTCCCAAAATGAATGTTTGCCACAAATTAGTTAATTTTCAGGCAAGTCGTTCTGAAACCAACTGGCAAATTACTCAAAATG
Organism: Scyliorhinus torazame; assembly: GCF_047496885.1. Classification (NCBI taxonomy): domain Eukaryota; kingdom Metazoa; phylum Chordata; class Chondrichthyes; order Carcharhiniformes; family Scyliorhinidae; genus Scyliorhinus; species Scyliorhinus torazame. The sequence goes on along the minus strand of NW_027307767.1, from coordinate 1,258,707 downwards.
CTTAACTCGCCGAGAAAATCACTTTTTTTTCCAAAATTTATGTCTGGTTAAAAATATTTAATTTTGATGCAAGCCGCTCTGGAACCAACCGGCAAATTACTCAAAATGCTTAACTCGCCGAGAAAATCACTTTATTCCCAAAATGAATGTTTGCCACAAAATAGTTAATTTTGAGACAAGTCGTTCTGAAACAAACCGGCAAATTACTCTAAATGCTTAACTCGCCGAGAAACTCATTTTTTGTCCAAAATTTATATTTGCCACAAAATAGTTAATAGCGAGGCAAGCCGTTCTGAAAACTATCGGTAAATTACTCAAAATGCTTAACTCGTCGAGAAAATCACTTTTTTTTTCCAAAATGAATGTTTGCCACAAAATAGTTAACAGTGAGGCAAGCCGTTCTGAAAACTATCGGTAAATTACTCAAAATGCTTAACTCGCCGAGAAAATTACCTTTTTCCCAAAATGAGTGTTTGCGACAAAATAGTTAATTTTGAGGCAAGTCGTTCTGAAACCAGCCGGCAAATTACTCAAAATGCTTAAGTCGCCGAGAAAATCACTTTTTTAACAAAATGAATGTTTGCCACAAAATAGTTAATTTTGAGGCAAGTCGTTCAGAAACGAACCGGAAAATTACTCAAAATGCTTAACTCGCCGAAAAAATCATTTTTTTTCTCCAAAATTTATGTTTGCCACAAAATAGTTAATTTTGAGGCAAGTCGTTCTGAAACCAACCGGCAAATTACTCAAAATGCTTCACTCGTCGAGAAAATCACTTTTTTTTCAAAATGAATGTTTGTCAAAAAAATATCGGTAATTGACTCAAAATGCTTAACTCGCAGAGAAAATCACTTTATTTCCAAAATAAATGTTTGGCAAAAAAATAGTTAATACTGAGGCAAGCCGTTCTGGAACCAACCGGCAAATTACTCAAAATGCTTAACTAGCCGAGAAAATCACTTTTTTTTGCAAAATGAATGTTTGCCACAAAATAGTTAATTTTGAGGCAAGTCGTTCTGAAACCAACCTGCAAATTACTCAAAATGCTTCACTCGTCGAGAAAATCACTTTGTTTCCAAAATGAATGTTTGTCAAAAAAATATCGGTAAATGTCTCAAAATGCTTAACTTGCAGAGAAAATCACTTTATTTCCAAAATAAATGTTTGGCAAAAAAATAGTTAATAGTGAGGCAAGCCGTTCTGAAACCTATCGGTAAATTACCCAAAATGCTTAACTCACCGAGAAAAAACTTTTTTCCCAAAATTAATGTTTGCCACAAAATAGTTAATTTTGAGGCAAGTCGTTCTGAAACCAACCTGCAAATTACTCAAAATGCTTCACTCGTCGAGAAAATCACTTTGTTTCCAAAATGAATGTTTGTCAAAAAAATATCGGTAAATGTCTCAAAATGCTTAACTTGCAGAGAAAATCACTTTATTTCCAAAATAAATGTTTGGCAAAAAAATAGTTAATAGTGAGGCAAGCCGTTCTGAAACCTATCGGTAAATTACCCAAAATGCTTAACTCACCGAGAAAAAACTTTTTTCCCAAAATTAATGTTTGCCACAAAATAGTTAATTTTGAGGCAAGTCGTTCTGAAACCAACCGGCAAATTACTCAAAATACTTAACTCGCCGAGAAAATCACTTTGTTTCCAAAATGAATGTTTTTTAAAAAAAAATCGGTAAATTACTCAAAATGCTAAACTCGCCGAGAAAATCACTTTTTTTCACAAAATAAATGTTTGGCAAAAAAATAGTTAATACTGAGGCAAGCCGTTCTGGAACCAACTGGCAAATTACTGAAAATGCTTAACTCGCCAAGAAAATCACTTTTTTCCCAAAATGAATGTTTGCCACAAAATAGTTAATTTTGAGGCAAGTCGTTCTGAAACAAACTAGCAAATTACTCACAATGCTTAACTCGCCGAGAAAATCACTTTTTTTTCCAAAATAAATGTTTGGCAAAAAAATAGTTAACAGTGAGGCAAGCCGTTCTGAAAACTATCGGTAAATTGCTCAAAATGCTTAACTCGCCGAGAAAATTACCTTTTTCCCAAAATGAGTGTTTGCGACAAAATAGTTAATTTTGAGGCAAGTCGTTCTGAAACCAACCGGCAAATTACTCAAAATGCTTAACTCGCCGAGAAACTCATTTTTTTGTCCAAAATTTATGTTTGCCACAAAATAGTTAATTTTGAGGCAAGTCGTTCTGAAACCAACCGGCAAATTACTCAAAATGCTTCACTCGTCGAGAAAATCACTTTTTTTCCAAAATGAATGTTTGTCAAAAGAATATCGGTAAATGTCTCAAAATGCTTAACTTGCAGAGAAAATCACTTTATTTCCAAAATAAATGTTTGGCAAAAAAATAGTTAATAGTGAGGCAAGCCGTTCTGAAACCTATCCGTTAATTACACAAAATGCTTAACTCACCGAGAAAACACTTTTTTCCCAAAATTAATGTTTGCCACAAAATAGTTAATTTTGAGGCAAGTCGTTCTGAAACCAACCGGCAAATTACTCAAAATACTTAACTCGCCGAGAAAATCACTTTTTTTCCAAAATAAATGTTTGGCAAAAAAATAGTTAACAGTGAGGCAAGCCGTTCTGAAAACTATCGGTAAATTACTCAAAATGCTGAACTCGCCGAGAAAATTACCTTTTTCCCAAAATGAGTGTTTGCGACAAAATAGTTAATTTTGAGGCAAGTCGTTCTGAAACCAGCCGGCAAATTACTCAAAATGCTTAAGTCGCCGAGAAAATCACTTTTTTCCCAAAATGAATGTTTGCCACAAAATAGTTAATTTTGAGGCAAGCCGTTCAGAAACTCACCGGCAAATTACTCAAAATGCTTAACTCGCCGAGAAAATCACTTTGTTTCCAAAATGAATGTTTTAAAAAAAAAATATCGGTAAATTACTCAAAATGCTTAACTCGCCGAGAAAATTACCTTTTTCCCAAAATGAGTGTTTGCGACAAAATAGTTAATTTTGAGGCAAGTCGTTCTGAAACCAGCCGGCAAATTACTCAAAATGCTTAAGTCGCCGAGAAAATCACTTTTTTCCCAAAATGAATGTTTGCCGCAAAATAGTTAATTTTGAGGCAAGCCGTTCTGGAACCAACCGGCAAATTACTCAAAATGCTTAACTCGCCGAGAAAATCACTTTGTTTCCAAAATGAATGTTTTTAAAAAAAAATATCGGTAAATTACTCAAAATGCTTAACTCGTCGAGAAAATCACTTTTTTTCCAAAATAAATGGTTGGCAAAAAAATAGTTAATAGTGAGGCAAGCCGTTCTGAAAACTATCGGTCAATTACTCAAAATGCTTAACTCGCCGGGAAAATCACCTTTTTCCCAAAATGAGTGTTTGCGGCAAAATAGTTAATTTTGAGGCAAGTCGTTCTGAAACCAGTCGGCAAATTACTCAAAATGCTTAACTCGCCGAGAAAACACTTTTTTCCCAAAATTAATGTTTGCCACAAAATAGTTAATTTTGAGGCAAGTCGTTCTGAAACCAACCGACAAATTACTCAAAATACTTAACTCGCCGAGAAAATCACTTTGTTCCCAAAATGAATGTTTTGTAAAAAAAATATCGGTAAATTACTCAAAATGCTTAACTCGCCGAGAAAATCACTTTTTTCCCAAAATGAATGTTTGCCACAAATTAGTTAATTTTCAGGCAAGTCGTTCTGAAACCAACTGGCAAATTACTCAAAATGCTTAACTCGCCGAGAAAATCATTTTTTTTCCAAAATTTATGTTTGGTTAAAAATATTTAATTTTGATGCAAGCCGCTCTGGAACCAACCGGCAAATTATTCAAAATGCATAACTCGCCGAGAAAATCACTTTATTCCCAAAATGAATGTTTGCCACAAAATAGTTAATTTTGAGTCAAGTCGGTCTGAAACAAACCGGCAAATTACTCAAAATGCTTTACTCGCCGAGAAAATCACTTTTCATCCAAAATAAATGTTTGGCAAAAAAATAGTTAATAGTGAGGCAAGTCGTCCTGAAACTAACCGGCAAATTACTCAAAATACTTAACTCGCCGGGAAAAACACTTTTATTAGCAAAATTTATGTTTGCCACAAAATAGTTAATTTTGAGGCAAGCCGTTCTGGAACCAACCGGCAAATTACTCAAAATGCTTAACTCGCCGAGAAAATCACTTTGTTTCCAAAATGAATGTTTTTTAAAAAAAATATCGGTAAATTACTCAAAATGCTTAACTCGCCGAGAAAATCACTTTTTTTCCAAAATAAATGGTTGGCAAAAAAATAGTTAATAGTGAGGCAAGCCGTTCTGAAAACTATCGGTAAATTACTCAAAATGCTTAACTCGCCGGGAAAATCACCTTTTTCCCAAAATGAGTGTTTGCGGCAAAATAGTTAATTTTGAGGCAAGTCGTTCTGAAACCAGTCGGCAAATTACTCAAAATGCTTAACTCGCCGAGAAAATCACTTTGTTCCCAAAATGAATGTTTTGTAAAAAAAATATCGGTAAATTACTCAAAATGCTTAACTCGCCGAGAAAATCACTTTTATCCCAAAATGAATGTTTGCCACAAATTAGTTAATTTTCAGGCAAGTCGTTCTGAAACCAACTGGCAAATTACTCAAAATGCTTAACTCGCCGAGAAAATCATTTTTTTTCCAAAATTTATGTTTGGTTAAAAATATTTAATTTTGATGCAAGCCGCTCTGGAACCAACCGGCAAATTATTCAAAATGCATAACTCGCCGAGAAAATCACTTTATTCCCAAAATGAATGTTTGCCACAAAATAGTTAATTTTGAGTCAAGTCGGTCTGAAACAAACCGGCAAATTACTCAAATTGCTTTACTCGCCGGGAAAAACACTTTTATTAGCAAAATGAATGTTTGCCAGAAAATAGTTAATTTTGATGCAAGCCGCTCTGGAACCAACCGGCAAATTACTCAAAACGCTTAACTCGCCGAGAAAATCACTTTTTTCCCAAAATGAATCTTTGCCACTAAATAGTTAATTTTGAGGCATGTCGTTCTGAAACCAACCGGGAAATTGCTCAAAATGCTTAACTCGCCGAGAAAATCACATTTTTTCCAAAATGAATGTTTGTCAAAAAAATATCGGGAAATTACTCAAAATGCTTAACTCGCCGAGAAAATCACTTTTTTCCCAAAATAAATGTTTAGCAAAAAAATTGTTAAAAGTGAGGCAAGCCGTTCTGAAACCTATCGGTAAATTACTCAGAATGCTTAACTCGCCGAGAAAATCACTTTTTTCCCAAAATGAATGTTTGCCACAAAATAGTTAATTTTGATGCAAGGTGCTCTGGAACCAACCGGCAAATTACTCAAAATGCTGAACTCGCCGAGAAAATCACTTTATTCCCAAAATGAATGTTTGCCACAAAATAGTTAATTTTGAGTCAAGTCGTTCTGAAACAAACCGGCAAATTACTCGAAATGCTTAACTCGCCAAGAAAATCACTTTGTTTCCAAAATAAATGTTTGCCACAAAATAGTTAATTTTCAGGCAAGCAGTTCTGAAACCTATCGGTAAAGTACTCTAAATGCTTAACTCGCCGAGAAACTCATTTTTTGTCCAAAATTTATATTTGCCACAAAATAGTTAATAGTGAGGCAAGCCGTTCTGAAACCTATCGGTAAAGTACTCTAAATGCTTAACTCGCCGAGAAAATAACTTTTTTCCCAAAATGAATGTTTGCCACAAATTAGTTAATTTTCAGGCAAGTCGTTCTGAAACCAACTGGCAAATTACTCAAAATGCTTAACTCGCCGAGAAAATCACTTTTTTTCCAAAATTTATGTCTGGTTAAAAATATTTAATTTTGATGCAAGCCGCTCTGGAACCAACCGGCAAATTACTCAAAATGCTTAACTCGCCGAGAAAATCACTTTATTCCCAAAATGAATGTTTGCCACAAAATAGTTAATTTTGAGACAAGTCGTTCTGAAACAAACCGGCAAATTACTCTAAATGCTTAACTCGCCGAGAAACTCATTTTTTGTCCAAAATTTATATTTGCCACAAAATAGTTAATAGCGAGGCAAGCCGTTCTGAAAACTATCGGTAAATTACTCAAAATGCTTAACTCGCCGAGAAAATCACTTTTTTTTTCCAAAATGAATGTTTGCCACAAAATAGTTAACAGTGAGGCAAGCCGTTCTGAAAACTATCGGTAAATTACTCAAAATGCTTAACTCGCCGAGAAAATTACCTTTTTCCCAAAATGAGTGTTTGCGACAAAATAGTTAATTTTGAGGCAAGTCGTTCTGAAACCAGCCGGCAAATTACTCAAAATGCTTAAGTCGCCGAGAAAATCACTTTTTTCCCAAAATGAATGTTTGCCACAAAATAGTTAATTTTGAGGCAAGTCGTTCAGAAACTAACCGGCAAATTACTCAAAATGCTTAACTCGCCGAAAAAATCATTTTTTTTCTCCAAAATTTATGTTTGCCACAAAATAGTTAATTTTGAGGCAAGTCGTTCTGAAACCAACCGGCAAATTACTCAAAATGCTTCACTCGTCGAGAAAATCACTTTTTTTTCAAAATGAATGTTTGTCAAAAAAATATCGGTAATTGACTCAAAATGCTTAACTCGCAGAGAAAATCACTTTATTTCCAAAATAAATGTTTGGCAAAAAAATAGTTAATACTGAGGCAAGCCGTTCTGGAACCAACCGGCAAATTACTCAAAATGCTTCACTCGTCGAGAAAATCACTTTTTTTCCAAAATGAATGTTTGTCAAAAGAATATCGGTAAATGTCTCAAAATGCTTAACTTGCAGAGAAAATCACTTTATTTCCAAAATAAATGTTTGGCAAAAAAATAGTTAATAGTGAGGCAAGCCGTTCTGAAACCTATCCGTTAATTACCCAAAATGCTTAACTCACCGAGAAAACACTTTTTTCCCAAAATTAATGTTTGCCACAAAATAGTTAATTTTGAGGCAAGTCGTTCTGAAACCAACCGGCAAATTACTCAAAATACTTAACTCGCCGAGAAAATCACTTTTTTTCCAAAATAAATGTTTGGCAAAAAAATAGTTAACAGTGAGGCAAGCCGTTCTGAAAACTATCGGTAAATTACTCAAAATGCTGAACTCGCCGAGAAAATTACCTTTTTCCCAAAATGAGTGTTTGCGACAAAATAGTTAATTTTGAGGCAAGTCGTTCTGAAACCAGCCGGCAAATTACTCAAAATGCTTAAGTCGCCGAGAAAATCACTTTTTTCCCAAAATGAATGTTTGCCACAAAATAGTTAATTTTGAGGCAAGTCGTTCAGAAACTAACCGGCAAATTACTCAAAAGGCTTAAATCGCCGAGAAAATCAATTTTTTTCCAAAATCAATGTTTGGCAAAAAAATATCGGGCAATGACTCAAAATGAATGTTTGCCACAAAATAGTTAATTTTGAGGCAAGTCGTTCTGAAACCAACCGGCAAATTACTCAAAATGCTTAACTCGCCGAAAAAATCATTTTTTTCTCCAAAATTTATGTTTGCCACAAAATAGTTAATTTTGAGGCAAGTCGTTCTGAAACCAACCGGCAAATTACTCAAAATGCTTCACTCGTCGAGAAAATCACTTTTTTTTCAAAATGAATGTTTGTCAAAAAAATATCGGTAATTGACTCAAAATGCTTAACTCGCAGAGAAAATCACTTTATTTCCAAAATAAATGTTTGGCAAAAAAATAGTTAATACTGAGGCAAGCCGTTCTGGAACCAACCGGCAAATTACTCAAAATGCTTAACTAGCCGAGAAAATCACTTTTTTTTGCAAAATGAATGTTTGCCACAAAATAGTTAATTTTGAGGCAAGTCGTTCTGAAACCAACCTGCAAATTACTCAAAATGCTTCACTCGTCGAGAAAATCACTTTGTTTCCAAAATGAATGTTTGTCAAAAAAATATCGGTAAATGTCTCAAAATGCTTAACTTGCAGAGAAAATCACTTTATTTCCAAAATAAATGTTTGGCAAAAAAATAGTTAATAGTGAGGCAAGCCGTTCTGAAACCTATCGGTAAATTACCCAAAATGCTTAACTCACCGAGAAAACACTTTTTTCCCAAAATTAATGTTTGCCACAAAATAGTTAATTTTGAGGCAAGTCGTTCTGAAACCAACCGGCAAATTACTCAAAATACTTAACTCGCCGAGAAAATCACTTTGTTTCCAAAATGAATGTTTTTTAAAAAAAAATCGGTAAATTACTCAAAATGCTTAACTCGCCGAGAAAATCACTTTTTTTCACAAAATAAATGTTTGGCAAAAAAATAGTTAATACTGAGGCAAGCCGTTCTGGAACCAACTGGCAAATTACTGAAAATGCTTAACTCGCCAAGAAAATCACTTTTTTCCCAAAATGAATGTTTGCCACAAAATAGTTAATTTTGAGGCAAGTCGTTCTGAAACAAACTAGCAAATTACTCAAAATGCTTAACTCGCCGAGAAAATCACTTTTTTTTCCAAAATAAATGTTTGGCAAAAAAATAGTTAACAGTGAGGCAAGCCGTTCTGAAAACTATCGGTAAATTGCTCAAAATGCTTAACTCGCCGAGAAAATTACCTTTTTCCCAAAATGAGTGTTTGCGACAAAATAGTTAATTTTGAGGCAAGTCGTTCTGAAACCAACCGGCAAATTACTCAAAATGCTTAACTCGCCGAGAAACTCATTTTTTTTGTCCAAAATTTATGTTTGCCACAAAATAGTTAATTTTGAGGCAAGTCGTTCTGAAACCAACCGGCAAATTACTCAAAATGCTTCACTCGTCGAGAAAATCACTTTTTTTCCAAAATGAATGTTTGTCAAAAGAATATCGGTAAATGTCTCAAAATGCTTAACTTGCAGAGAAAATCACTTTATTTACAAAATAAATGTTTGGCAAAAAAATAGTTAATAGTGAGGCAAGCCGTTCTGAAACCTATCCGTTAATTACCCAAAATGCTTAACTCACCGAGAAAACACTTTTTTCCCAAAATTAATGTTTGCCACAAAATAGTTAATTTTGAGGCAAGTCGTTCTGAAACCAACCGGCAAATTACTCAAAATACTTAACTCGCCGAGAAAATCACTTTTTTTCCAAAATAAATGTTTGGCAAAAAAATAGTTAACAGTGAGGCAAGCCGTTCTGAAAACTATCGGTAAATTACTCAAAATGCTGAACTCGCCGAGAAAATTACCTTTTTCCCAAAATGAGTGTTTGCGACAAAATAGTTAATTTTGAGGCAAGTCGTTCTGAAACCAACCGGCAAATTACTCAAAATGCTTAACTCGCCGAGAAACTCATTTTTTTTGTCCAAAATTTATGTTTGCCACAAAATAGTTAATTTTGAGGCAAGCCGTTCTGGAACCAACCGGCAAATTACTCAAAATGCTTAACTCGCCGGGAAAATCACTTTGTTTCCAAAATGAATGTTTTTAAAAAAAAATATCGGTAAATTACTCAAAATGCTTAACTCGCCGAGAAAATTACCTTTTTCCCAAAATGAGTGTTTGCGACAAAATAGTTAATTTTGAGGCAAGTCGTTCTGAAACCAGCCGGCAAATTACTCAAAATGCTTAAGTCGCCGAGAAAATTACCTTTTTCCCAAAATGAGTGTTTGCGACAAAATAGTTAATTTTGAGGCAAGTCGTTCTGAAACCAGCCGGCAAATTACTCAAAATGCTTAAGTCGCCGAGAAAATCACTTTTTTCCCAAAATGAATGTTTGCCACAAAATAGTTAATTTTGAGGCAAGTCGTTCAGAAACTAACCGGCAAATTACTCAAAAGGCTTAAATCGCCGAGAAAATCAATTTTTTTCCAAAATCAATGTTTGGCAAAAAAATATCGGGCAATGACTCAAAATGAATGTTTGCCACAAAATAGTTAATTTTGAGGCAAGTCGTTCTGAAACCAACCGGCAAATTACTCAAAATGCTTAACTCGCCGAAAAAATCATTTTTTTTCTCCAAAATTTATGTTTGCCACAAAATAGTTAATTTTGAGGCAAGTCGTTCTGAAACCAACCGGCAAATTACTCAAAATGCTTCACTCGTCGAGAAAATCACTTTTTTTTCAAAATGAATGTTTGTCAAAAAAATATCGGTAATTGACTCAAAATGCTTAACTCGCAGAGAAAATCACTTTATTTCCAAAATAAATGTTTGGCAAAAAAATAGTTAATACTGAGGCAAGCCGTTCTGGAACCAACCGGCAAATTACTCAAAATGCTTAACTAGCCGAGAAAATCACTTTTTTTTGCAAAATGAATGTTTGCCACAAAATAGTTAATTTTGAGGCAAGTCGTTCTGAAACCAACCGGCAAATTACTCAAAATGCTTCACTCGTCGAGAAAATCACTTTTTTTCCAAAATGAATGTTTGTCAAAAGAATATCGGTAAATGTCTCAAAATGCTTAACTTGCAGAGAAAATCACTTTATTTACAAAATAAATGTTTGGCAAAAAAATAGTTAATAGTGAGGCAAGCCGTTCTGAAACCTATCCGTTAATTACCCAAAATGCTTAACTCACCGAGAAAACACTTTTTTCCCAAAATTAATGTTTGCCACAAAATAGTTAATTTTGAGGCAAGTCGTTCTGAAACCAACCGGCAAATTACTCAAAATACTTAACTCGCCGAGAAAATCACTTTGTTTCCAAAATGAATGTTTGGCAAAAAAAAATCGGTAAATTACTCAAAATGCTTAACTCGCCGAGAAAATCACTTTTTTTCACAAAATAAATGTTTGGCAAAAAAATAGTTAATACTGAGGCAAGCCGTTCTGGAACCAACTGGCAAATTACTGAAAATGCTTAACTCGTCGAGAAAATCACTTTTTTTTCAAAATGAATGTTTGTCAAAAAAATATCGGTAATTGACTCAAAATGCTTAACTCGCAGAGAAAATCACTTTATTTCCAAAATAAATGTTTGGCAAAAAAATAGTTAATACTGAGGCAAGCCGTTCTGGAACCAACCGGCAAATTACTCAAAATGCTTAACTAGCCGAGAAAATCACTTTTTTTTGCAAAATGAATGTTTGCCACAAAATAGTTAATTTTGAGGCAAGTCGTTCTGAAACCAACCGGCAAATTACTCAAAATGCTTCACTCGTCGAGAAAATCACTTTTTTTCCAAAATGAATGTTTGTCAAAAGAATATCGGTAAATGTCTCAAAATGCTTAACTTGCAGAGAAAATCACTTTATTTACAAAATAAATGTTTGGCAAAAAAATAGTTAATAGTGAGGCAAGCCGTTCTGAAACCTATCCGTTAATTACCCAAAATGCTTAACTCACCGAGAAAACACTTTTTTCCCAAAATTAATGTTTGCCACAAAATAGTTAATTTTGAGGCAAGTCGTTCTGAAACCAACCGGCAAATTACTCAAAATACTTAACTCGCCGAGAAAATCACTTTGTTTCCAAAATGAATGTTTGGCAAAAAAAAATCGGTAAATTACTCAAAATGCTTAACTCGCCGAGAAAATCACTTTTTTTCACAAAATAAATGTTTGGCAAAAAAATAGTTAATACTGAGGCAAGCCGTTCTGGAACCAACTGGCAAATTACTGAAAATGCTTAACTCGCCAAGAAAATCACTTTTTTCCCAAAATGAATGTTTGCCACAAAATAGTTAATTTTGAGGCAAGTCGTTCTGAAACAAACTAGCAAATTACTCAAAATGCGTAACTCGCCGAGAAAATCACTTTTTTTTCCAAAATAAATGTTTGGCAAAAAAATAGTTAACAGTGAGGCAAGCCGTTCTGAAAACTATCGGTAAATTGCTCAAAATGCTTAACTCGCCGAGAAAATTACCTTTTTCCCAAAATGAGTGTTTGCGACAAAATAGTTAATTTTGAGGCAAGTCGTTCTGAAACCAACCGGCAAATTACTCAAAATGCTTAACTCGCCGAGAAACTCATTTTTTTTGTCCAAAATTTATGTTTGCCACAAAATAGTTAATTTTGAGGCAAGTCGTTCTGAAACCAACCGGCAAATTACTCAAAATGCTTCACTCGTCGAGAAAATCACTTTTTTTCCAAAATGAATGTTTGTCAAAAGAATATCGGTAAATGTCTCAAAATGCTTAACTTGCAGAGAAAATCACTTTATTTACAAAATAAATGTTTGGCAAAAAAATAGTTAATAGTGAGGCAAGCCGTTCTGAAACCTATCCGTTAATTACCCAAAATGCTTAACTCACCGAGAAAACACTTTTTTCCCAAAATTAATGTTTGCCACAAAATAGTTAATTTTGAGGCAAGTCGTTCTGAAACCAACCGGCAAATTACTCAAAATACTTAACTCGCCGAGAAAATCACTTTGTTTCCAAAATGAATGTTTGGCAAAAAAAAATCGGTAAATTACTCAAAATGCTTAACTCGCCGAGAAAATCACTTTTTTTCACAAAATAAATGTTTGGCAAAAAAATAGTTAATACTGAGGCAAGCCGTTCTGGAACCAACTGGCAAATTACTGAAAATGCTTAACTCGCCAAGAAAATCACTTTTTTCCCAAAATGAATGTTTGCCACAAAATAGTTAATTTTGAGGCAAGTCGTTCTGAAACAAACTAGCAAATTACTCAAAATGCTTAACTCGCCGAGAAAATCACTTTTTTTTCCAAAATAAATGTTTGGCAAAAAAATAGTTAACAGTGAGGCAAGCCGTTCTGAAAACTATCGGTAAATTGCTCAAAATGCTTAACTCGCCGAGAAAATTACCTTTTTCCCAAAATGAGTGTTTGCGACAAAATAGTTAATTTTGAGGCAAGTCGTTCTGAAACCAACCGGCAAATTACTCAAAATGCTTAACTCGCCGAGAAACTCATTTTTTTTGTCCAAAATTTATGTTTGCCACAAAATAGTTAATTTTGAGGCAAGTCGTTCTGAAACCAACCGGCAAATTACTCAAAATGCTTCACTCGTCGAGAAAATCACTTTTTTTCCAAAATGAATGTTTGTCAAAAGAATATCGGTAAATGTCTCAAAATGCTTAACTTGCAGAGAAAATCACTTTATTTACAAAATAAATGTTTGGCAAAAAAATAGTTAATAGTGAGGCAAGCCGTTCTGAAACCTATCCGTTAATTACCCAAAATGCTTAACTCACCGAGAAAACACTTTTTTCCCAAAATTAATGTTTGCCACAAAATAGTTAATTTTGAGGCAAGTCGTTCTGAAACCAACCGGCAAATTACTCAAAATACTTAACTCGCCGAGAAAATCACTTTTTTTCCAAAATAAATGTTTGGCAAAAAAATAGTTAACAGTGAGGCAAGCCGTTCTGAAAACTATCGGTAAATTACTCAAAATGCTGAACTCGCCGAGAAAATTACCTTTTTCCCAAAATGAGTGTTTGCGACAAAATAGTTAATTTTGAGGCAAGTCGTTCTGAAACCAACCGGCAAATTACTCAAAATGCTTAACTCGCCGAGAAACTCATTTTTTTTGTCCAAAATTTATGTTTGCCACAAAATAGTTAATTTTGAGGCAAGCCGTTCTGGAACCAACCGGCAAATTACTCAAAATGCTTAACTCGCCGAGAAAATCACTTTGTTTCCAAAATGAATGTTTTTAAAAAAAAATATCGGTAAATTACTCAAAATGCTTAACTCGCCGAGAAAATTACCTTTTTCCCAAAATGAGTGTTTGCGACAAAATAGTTAATTTTGAGGCAAGTCGTTCTGAAACCAGCCGGCAAATTACTCAAAATGCTTAAGTCGCCGAGAAAATTACCTTTTTCCCAAAATGAGTGTTTGCGACAAAATAGTTAATTTTGAGGCAAGTCGTTCTGAAACCAGCCGGCAAATTACTCAAAATGCTTAAGTCGCCGAGAAAATCACTTTTTTCCCAAAATGAATGTTTGCCACAAAATAGTTAATTTTGAGGCAAGTCGTTCAGAAACTAACCGGCAAATTACTCAAAAGGCTTAAATCGCCGAGAAAATCAATTTTTTTCCAAAATCAATGTTTGGCAAAAAAATATCGGGCAATGACTCAAAATGAATGTTTGCCACAAAATAGTTAATTTTGAGGCAAGTCGTTCTGAAACCAACCGGCAAATTACTCAAAATGCTTAACTCGCCGAAAAAATCATTTTTTTTCTCCAAAATTTATGTTTGCCACAAAATAGTTAATTTTGAGGCAAGTCGTTCTGAAACCAACCGGCAAATTACTCAAAATGCTTCACTCGTCGAGAAAATCACTTTTTTTTCAAAATGAATGTTTGTCAAAAAAATATCGGTAATTGACTCAAAATGCTTAACTCGCAGAGAAAATCACTTTATTTCCAAAATAAATGTTTGGCAAAAAAATAGTTAATACTGAGGCAAGCCGTTCTGGAACCAACCGGCAAATTACTCAAAATGCTTAACTAGCCGAGAAAATCACTTTTTTTTGCAAAATGAATGTTTGCCACAAAATAGTTAATTTTGAGGCAAGTCGTTCTGAAACCAACCGGCAAATTACTCAAAATGCTTCACTCGTCGAGAAAATCACTTTTTTTCCAAAATGAATGTTTGTCAAAAGAATATCGGTAAATGTCTCAAAATGCTTAACTTGCAGAGAAAATCACTTTATTTACAAAATAAATGTTTGGCAAAAAAATAGTTAATAGTGAGGCAAGCCGTTCTGAAACCTATCCGTTAATTACCCAAAATGCTTAACTCACCGAGAAAACACTTTTTTCCCAAAATTAATGTTTGCCACAAAATAGTTAATTTTGAGGCAAGTCGTTCTGAAACCAACCGGCAAATTACTCAAAATACTTAACTCGCCGAGAAAATCACTTTGTTTCCAAAATGAATGTTTGGCAAAAAAAAATCGGTAAATTACTCAAAATGCTTAACTCGCCGAGAAAATCACTTTTTTTCACAAAATAAATGTTTGGCAAAAAAATAGTTAATACTGAGGCAAGCCGTTCTGGAACCAACTGGCAAATTACTGAAAATGCTTAACTCGCCAAGAAAATCACTTTTTTCCCAAAATGAATGTTTGCCACAAAATAGTTAATTTTGAGGCAAGTCGTTCTGAAACAAACTAGCAAATTACTCAAAATGCTTAACTCGCCGAGAAAATCACTTTTTTTTCCAAAATAAATGTTTGGCAAAAAAATAGTTAACAGTGAGGCAAGCCGTTCTGAAAACTATCGGTAAATTGCTCAAAATGCTTAACTCGCCGAGAAAATTACCTTTTTCCCAAAATGAGTGTTTGCGACAAAATAGTTAATTTTGAGGCAAGTCGTTCTGAAACCAACCGGCAAATTACTCAAAATGCTTAACTCGCCGAGAAACTCATTTTTTTTGTCCAAAATTTATGTTTGCCACAAAATAGTTAATTTTGAGGCAAGTCGTTCTGAAACCAACCGGCAAATTACTCAAAATGCTTCACTCGTCGAGAAAATCACTTTTTTTCCAAAATGAATGTTTGTCAAAAGAATATCGGTAAATGTCTCAAAATGCTTAACTTGCAGAGAAAATCACTTTATTTACAAAATAAATGTTTGGCAAAAAAATAGTTAATAGTGAGGCAAGCCGTTCTGAAACCTATCCGTTAATTACCCAAAATGCTTAACTCACCGAGAAAACACTTTTTTCCCAAAATTAATGTTTGCCACAAAATAGTTAATTTTGAGGCAATTCGTTCTGAAACCAACCGGCAAATTACTCAAAATACTTAACTCGCCGAGAAAATCACTTTTTTTCCAAAATAAATGTTTGGCAAAAAAATAGTTAACAGTGAGGCAAGCCGTTCTGAAAACTATCGGTAAATTACTCAAAATGCTGAACTCGCCGAGAAAATTACCTTTTTCCCAAAATGAGTGTTTGCGACAAAATAGTTAATTTTGAGGCAAGTCGTTCTGAAACCAACCGGCAAATTACTCAAAATGCTTAACTCGCCGAGAAACTCATTTTTTTTGTCCAAAATTTATGTTTGCCACAAAATAGTTAATTTTGAGGCAAGCCGTTCTGGAACCAACCGGCAAATTACTCAAAATGCTTAACTCGCCGAGAAAATCACTTTGTTTCCAAAATGAATGTTTTTAAAAAAAAATATCGGTAAATTACTCAAAATGCTTAACTCGCCGAGAAAATTACCTTTTTCCCAAAATGAGTGTTTGCGACAAAATAGTTAATTTTTAGGCAAGTCGTTCTGAAACCAGCCGGCAAATTACTCAAAATGCTTAAGTCGCCGAGAAAATCACTTTTTTCCCAAAATGAATGTTTGCCACAAAATAGTTACTTTTGAGGCAAGTCGTTCAGAAACTAACCGGCAAATTACTCAAAAGGCTTAAATCGCCGAGAAAATCAATTTTTTTCCAAAATCAATGTTTGGCAAAAAAATATCGGGCAATGACTCAAAATGAATGTTTGCCACAAAATAGTTAATTTTGAGGCAAGTCGTTCTGAAACCAACCGGCAAATTACTGAAAATGCTTAACTCGCCGAAAAAATCATTTTTTTTCTCCAAAATTTATGTTTGCCACAAAATAGTTAATTTTGAGGCAAGTCGTTCTGAAACCAACCGGCAAATTACTCAAAATGCTTCACTCGTCGAGAAAATCACTTTTTTTTCAAAATGAATGTTTGTCAAAAAAATATCGGTAATTGACTCAAAATGCTTAACTCGCAGAGAAAATCACTTTATTTCCAAAATAAATGTTTGGCAAAAAAATAGTTAATACTGAGGCAAGCCGTTCTGGAACCAACCGGCAAATTACTCAAAATGCTTAACTAGCCGAGAAAATCACTTTTTTTTGCAAAATGAATGTTTGCCACAAAATAGTTAATTTTGAGGCAAGTCGTTCTGAAACCAACCTGCAAATTACTCAAAATGCTTCACTCGTCGAGAAAATCACTTTGTTTCCAAAATGAATGTTTGTCAAAAAAATATCGGTAAATGTCTCAAAATGCTTAACTTGCAGAGAAAATCACTTTATTTCCAAAATAAATGTTTGGCAAAAAAATAGTTAATAGTGAGGCAAGCCGTTCTGAAACCTATCGGTAAATTACCCAAAATGCTTAACTCACCGAGAAAACACTTTTTTCCCAAAATTAATGTTTGCCACAAAATAGTTAATTTTGAGGCAAGTCGTTCTGAAACCAACCGGCAAATTACTCAAAATACTTAACTCGCCGAGAAAATCACTTTGTTTCCAAAATGAATGTTTTTTTAAAAAAAATCGGTAAATTACTCAAAATGCTTAACTCGCCGAGAAAATCACTTTTTTTCACAAAATAAATGTTTGGCAAAAAAATAGTTAATACTGAGGCAAGCCGTTCTGGAACCAACTGGCAAATTACTGAAAATGCTTAACTCGCCAAGAAAATCACTTTTTTCCCAAAATGAATGTTTGCCACAAAATAGTTAATTTTGAGGCAAGTCGTTCTGAAACAAACTAGCAAATTACTCAAAATGCTTAACTCGCCGAGAAAATCACTTTTCTTTCCAAAATAAATGTTTGGCAAAAAAATAGTTAACAGTGAGGCAAGCCGTTCTGAAAACTATCGGTAAATTGCTCAAAATGCTTAACTCGCCGAGAAAATTACCTTTTTCCCAAAATGAGTGTTTGCGACAAAATAGTTAATTTTGAGGCAAGTCGTTCTGAAACCAACCGGCAAATTACTCAAAATGCTTAACTCGCCGAGAAACTCATTTTTTTTGTCCAAAATTTATGTTTGCCACAAAATAGTTAATTTTGAGGCAAGTCGTTCTGAAACCAACCGGCAAATTACTCAAAATGCTTCACTCGTCGAGAAAATCACTTTTTTTCCAAAATGAATGTTTGTCAAAAGAATATCGGTAAATGTCTCAAAATGCTTAACTTGCAGAGAAAATCACTTTATTTCCAAAATAAATGTTTGGCAAAAAAATAGTTAATAGTGAGGCAAGCCGTTCTGAAACCTATCCGTTAATTACCCAAAATGCTTAACTCACCGAGAAAACACTTTTTTCCCAAAATTAATGTTTGCCACAAAATAGTTAATTTTGAGGCAAGTCGTTCTGAAACCAACCGGCAAATTACTCAAAATACTTAACTCGCCGAGAAAATCACTTTTTTTCCAAAATAAATGTTTGGCAAAAAAATAGTTAACAGTGAGGCAAGCCGTTCTGAAAACTATCGGTAAATTACTCAAAATGCTGAACTCGCCGAGAAAATTACCTTTTTCCCAAAATGAGTGTTTGCGACAAAATAGTTAATTTTGAGGCAAGTCGTTCTGAAACCAACCGGCAAATTACTCAAAATGCTTAACTCGCCGAGAAACTCATTTTTTTTGTCCAAAATTTATGTTTGCCACAAAATAGTTAATTTTGAGGCAAGCCGTTCTGGAACCAACCGGCAAATTACTCAAAATGCTTTAACTCGCCGAGAAAATCACTTTGTTTCCAAAATGAATGTTTTAAAAAAAAAATATCGGTAAATTACTCAAAATGCTTAACTCGCCGGGAAAATCACCTTTTTCCCAAAATGAGTGTTTGCGGCAAAATAGTTAATTTTGAGGCAAGTCGTTCTGAAACCAGTCGGCAAATTACTCAAAATGCTTATCTCGCCGAGAAAACACTTTTTTCCCAAAATTAATGTTTGCCACAAAATAGTTAATTTTGAGGCAAGTCGTTCTGAAACCAACCGGCAAATTACTCAAAATACTTAACTCGCCGAGAAAATCACTTTGTTCCCAAAATGAATGTTTTTTAACAAAATATCGGTAAATTACTCAAAATGCTTAACTCGCCGAGAAAATCACTTTTTTCCCAAAATGAATGTTTGCCACAATTTAGTTAATTTTCAGGCAAGTCGTTCTGAAACCAACTGGCAAATTACTCAAAATGCTTAACTCGCCGAGAAAATCATTTTTTTTCCAAAATTTATATTTGGTTAAAAATATTTAATTTTGATGCAAGCCGCTCTGGAACCAACCGGCAAATTACTCAAAATGCATAACTCGCCGAGAAAATCACTTTATTCCCAAAATGAATGTTTGCCACAAAATAGTTAATTTTGAGTCAAGTCGGTCTGAAACAAACCGGCAAATTACTCAAAATGCTTAACTCGCCGAGAAAATCACTTTGTTTCCAAAATAAATGTTTGCCACAAAATAGTTAATTTTCAGGCAAGCAGTTCTGAAACCTATCGGTAAAGTACTCTAAATGCTTAACTCGCCGAGAAACTCATTTTTTGTCCAAAATTTATATTTGCCACAAAATAGTTAATAGTGAGGCAAGCCGTTCTGAAAACTATCGGTAAATTACTCAAAATGCTTAACTCGCCGGGAAAATCACCTTTTTCCCAAAATGAGTGTTTGCGGCAAAATAGTTAATTTTGAGGCAAGTCGTCCTGAAACCAACCGGCAAATTACTCAAAATACTTAACTCGCCAGGAAAAACACTTTTATTAGCAAAATGAATGTTTGCCAGAAAATAGTTAATTTTGATGCAAGCCGCTCTGGAACCAACCGGCAAATTACTCAAAACGCTTAACTCGCCGAGAAAATCACTTTTTTCCCAAAATGAATCTTTGCCACTAAATAGTTAATTTTGAGGCATGCCGTTCTGAAACCAACCGGGAAATTGCTCAAAATGCTTAACTCGCCGAGAAAATCACATTTTTTCCAAAATGAATGTTTGTCAAAAAAATATCGGGAAATTACTCAAAATGCTTAACTCGCCGAGAAAATCACTTTTTTCCCAAAATAAATGTTTCGCAAAAAAATTGTTAAAAGTGAGGCAAGCCGTTCTGAAACCTATCGGTAAATTACTCAAAATGCTTAACTCGCCGGGAAAATCACCTTTTTCCCAAAATGAGTGTTTGCGGCAAAATAGTTAATTTTGAGGCAAGTCGTTCTGAAACCAGTCGGCAAATTACTCAAAATGCTTAACTCGCCGAGAAACTCATTTTTTGTCCAAAATTTATATTTGCCACAAAATAGTTAATAGTGAGGCAAGCCGTTCTGAAACCTATCGGTAAAGTACTCTAAATGCTTAACTCGCCGAGAAAATTACGTTTTTCCCAAAATGAGTGTTTGCGACAAAATAGTTAATTTTGAGGCAAGTCGTTCTGAAACCAACCGGCAAATTACTCAAAATGCTTAACTCGCCGAGAAAATCACTTTTTTCCCAAAATGAATGTTTGCCTAAAATTAGTTAAGTTTCAGGCAAGTCGTTCTGAAACCAACTGGCAAATTACTCAAAATGCTTAACTCGCCGAGAAAATCTTTTTTTTTCCAAAATTTATGTTTGGTTAAAAATATTTAATTTTGATGCAAGCCGCTCTGGAACCAACCGGCAAATTACTCAAAATGCTTAACTCGCCGAGAAAATCACTTTGTTTCCAAAATGAATGTTTTTAAAAAAAAATATCGGTAAATTACTCAAAATGCTTAACTCGCCGAGAAAATTACCTTTTTCCCAAAATGAGTGTTTGCGACAAAATAGTTAATTTTGAGGCAAGTCGTTCTGAAACCAGCCGGCAAATTACTCAAAATGCTTAAGTCGCCGAGAAAATCACTTTTTTCCCAAAATGAATGTTTGCCACAAAATAGTTAATTTTGAGGCAAGTCGTTCAGAAACTAACCGGCAAATTACTCAAAAGGCTTAAATCGCCGAGAAAATCAATTTTTTTCCAAAATCAATGTTTGGCAAAAAAATATCGGGCAATGACTCAAAATGAATGTTTGCCACAAAATAGTTAATTTTGAGGCAAGTCGTTCTGAAACCAACCGGCAAATTACTCAAAATGCTTAACTCGCCGAAACAATCATTTTTTTTCTCCAAAATTTATGTTTGCCACAAAATAGTTAATTTTGAGGCAAGTCGTTCTGAAACCAACCGGCAAATTACTCAAAATGCTTCACTCGTCGAGAAAATAACTTTTTTTTCAAAATGAATGTTTGTCAAAAAAATATCGGTAATTGACTCAAAATGCTTAACTCGCAGAGAAAATCACTTTATTTCCAAAATAAATGTTTGGCAAAAAAATAGTTAATACTGAGCCGTTCTGGAACCAACCGGCAAATTACTCAAAATGCTTAACTAGCCGAGAAAATCACTTTTTTTTGCAAAATGAATGTTTGCCACAAAATAGTTAATTTTGAGGCAAGTCGTTCTGAAACCAACCTGCAAATTACTCAAAATGCTTCACTCGTCGAGAAAATCACTTTGTTTCCAAAATGAATGTTTGTCAAAAAAATATCGGTAAATGTCTCAAAATGCTTAACTTGCAGAGAAAATCACTTTATTTCCAAAATAAATGTTTGGCAAAAAAATAGTTAATAGTGAGGCAAGCCGTTCTGAAACCTATCGGTAAATTACCCAAAATGCTTAACTCACCGAGAAAACACTTTTTTCCCAAAATTAATGTTTGCCACAAAATAGTTAATTTTGAGGCAAGTCGTTCTGAAACCAACCGGCAAATTACTCAAAATACTTAACTCGCCGAGAAAATCACTTTGTTTCCAAAATGAATGTTTTTTTAAAAAAAATCGGTAAATTACTCAAAATGCTTAACTCGCCGAGAAAATCACTTTTTTTCACAAAATAAATGTTTGGCAAAAAAATAGTTAATACTGAGGCAAGCCGTTCTGGAACCAACTGGCAAATTACTGAAAATGCTTAACTCGCCAAGAAAATCACTTTTTTCCCAAAATGAATGTTTGCCACAAAATAGTTAATTTTGAGGCAAGTCGTTCTGAAACAAACTAGCAAATTACTCAAAATGCTTAACTCGCCGAGAAAATCACTTTTCTTTCCAAAATAAATGTTTGGCAAAAAAATAGTTAACAGTGAGGCAAGCCGTTCTGAAAACTATCGGTAAATTGCTCAAAATGCTTAACTCGCCGAGAAAATTACCTTTTTCCCAAAATGAGTGTTTGCGACAAAATAGTTAATTTTGAGGCAAGTCGTTCTGAAACCAACCGGCAAATTACTCAAAATGCTTAACTCGCCGAGAAACTCATTTTTTTTGTCCAAAATTTATGTTTGCCACAAAATAGTTAATTTTGAGGCAAGTCGTTCTGAAACCAACCGGCAAATTACTCAAAATGCTTCACTCGTCGAGAAAATCACTTTTTTTCCAAAATGAATGTTTGTCAAAAGAATATCGGTAAATGTCTCAAAATGCTTAACTTGCAGAGAAAATCACTTTATTTCCAAAATAAATGTTTTGCAAAAAAATAGTTAATAGTGAGGCAAGCCGTTCTGAAACCTATCCGTTAATTACCCAAAATGCTGAACTCGCCGAGAAAATTACCTTTTTCCCAAAATGAGTGTTTGCGACAAAATAGTTAATTTTGAGGCAAGTCGTTCTGAAACCAACCGGCAAATTACTCAAAATGCTTAACTCGCCGAGAAACTCATTTTTTTTGTCCAAAATTTATGTTTGCCACAAAATAGTTAATTTTGAGGCAAGCCGTTCTGGAACCAACCGGCAAATTACTCAAAATGCTTAACTCGCCGAGAAAATCACTTTGTTTCCAAAATGAATGTTTTTAAAAAAAAATATCGGTAAATTACTCAAAATGCTTAACTCGCCGAGAAAATCACTTTTTTCCAAAATAAATGGTTGGCAAAAAAATAGTTAATAGTGAGGCAAGCCGTTCTGAAAACTATCGGTAAATTACTCAAAATGCTTAACTCGCCGGGAAAATCACCTTTTTCCCAAAATGAGTGTTTGCGGCAAAATAGTTAATTTTGAGGCAAGTCGTTCTGAAACCAGTCGGCAAATTACTCAAAATGCTTATCTCGCCGAGAAAACACTTTTTTCCCAAAATTAATGTTTGCCACAAAATAGTTAATTTTGAGGCAAGTCGTTCTGAAACCAACCGGCAAATTACTCAAAATACTTAACTCGCCGAGAAAATCACTTTGTTCCCAAAATGAATGTTTTTTAACAAAATATCGGTAAATTACTCAAAATGCTTAACTCGCCGAGAAAATCACTTTTTTCCCAAAATGAATGTTTGCCACAATTTAGTTAATTTTCAGGCAAGTCGTTCTGAAACCAACCGGCAAATTACTCAAAATACTTAACTCGCCAGGAAAAACACTTTTATTAGCAAAATGAATGTTTGCCAGAAAATAGTTAATTTTGATGCAAGCCGCTCTGGAACCAACCGGCAAATTACTCAAAACGCTTAACTCGCCGAGAAAATCACTTTTTTCCCAAAATGAATCTTTGCCACTAAATAGTTAATTTTGAGGCATGCCGTTCTGAAACCAACCGGGAAATTGCTCAAAATGCTTAACTCGCCGAGAAAATCACATTTTTTCCAAAATGAATGTTTGTCAAAAAAATATCGGGAAATTACTCAAAATGCTTAACTCGCCGAGAAAATCACTTTTTTCCCAAAATAAATGTTTCGCAAAAAAATTGTTAAAAGTGAGGCAAGCCGTTCTGAAACCTATCGGTAAATTACTCAAAATGCTTAACTCGCCGGGAAAATCACCTTTTTCCCAAAATGAGTGTTTGCGGCAAAATAGTTAATTTTGAGGCAAGTCGTTCTGAAACCAGTCGGCAAATTACTCAAAATGCTTAACTCGCCGAGAAACTCATTTTTTGTCCAAAATTTATATTTGCCACAAAATAGTTAATAGTGAGGCAAGCCGTTCTGAAACCTATCGGTAAAGTACTCTAAATGCTTAACTCGCCGAGAAAATTACGTTTTTCCCAAAATGAGTGTTTGCGACAAAATAGTTAATTTTGAGGCAAGTCGTTCTGAAACCAACCGGCAAATTACTCAAAATGCTTAACTCGCCGAGAAAATCACTTTTTTCCCAAAATGAATGTTTGCCTAAAATTAGTTAAGTTTCAGGCAAGTCGTTCTGAAACCAACTGGCAAATTACTCAAAATGCTTAACTCGCCGAGAAAATCTTTTTTTTTCCAAAATTTATGTTTGGTTAAAAATATTTAATTTTGATGCAAGCCGCTCTGGAACCAACCGGCAAATTACTCAAAATGCTTAACTCGCCGAGAAAATCACTTTGTTTCCAAAATGAATGTTTTTAAAAAAAAATATCGGTAAATTACTCAAAATGCTTAACTCGCCGAGAAAATTACCTTTTTCCCAAAATGAGTGTTTGCGACAAAATAGTTAATTTTGAGGCAAGTCGTTCTGAAACCAGCCGGCAAATTACTCAAAATGCTTAAGTCGCCGAGAAAATCACTTTTTTCCCAAAATGAATGTTTGCCACAAAATAGTTAATTTTGAGGCAAGTCGTTCAGAAACTAACCGGCAAATTACTCAAAAGGCTTAAATCGCCGAGAAAATCAATTTTTTTCCAAAATCAATGTTTGGCAAAAAAATATCGGGCAATGACTCAAAATGAATGTTTGCCACAAAATAGTTAATTTTGAGGCAAGTCGTTCTGAAACCAACCGGCAAATTACTCAAAATGCTTAACTCGCCGAAACAATCATTTTTTTTCTCCAAAATTTATGTTTGCCACAAAATAGTTAATTTTGAGGCAAGTCGTTCTGAAACCAACCGGCAAATTACTCAAAATGCTTCACTCGTCGAGAAAATAACTTTTTTTTCAAAATGAATGTTTGTCAAAAAAATATCGGTAATTGACTCAAAATGCTTAACTCGCAGAGAAAATCACTTTATTTCCAAAATAAATGTTTGGCAAAAAAATAGTTAATACTGAGCCGTTCTGGAACCAACCGGCAAATTACTCAAAATGCTTAACTAGCCGAGAAAATCACTTTTTTTTGCAAAATGAATGTTTGCCACAAAATAGTTAATTTTGAGGCAAGTCGTTCTGAAACCAACCTGCAAATTACTCAAAATGCTTCACTCGTCGAGAAAATCACTTTGTTTCCAAAATGAATGTTTGTCAAAAAAATATCGGTAAATGTCTCAAAATGCTTAACTTGCAGAGAAAATCACTTTATTTCCAAAATAAATGTTTGGCAAAAAAATAGTTAATAGTGAGGCAAGCCGTTCTGAAACCTATCGGTAAATTACCCAAAATGCTTAACTCACCGAGAAAACACTTTTTTCCCAAAATTAATGTTTGCCACAAAATAGTTAATTTTGAGGCAAGTCGTTCTGAAACCAACCGGCAAATTACTCAAAATACTTAACTCGCCGAGAAAATCACTTTGTTTCCAAAATGAATGTTTTTTTAAAAAAAATCGGTAAATTACTCAAAATGCTTAACTCGCCGAGAAAATCACTTTTTTTCACAAAATAAATGTTTGGCAAAAAAATAGTTAATACTGAGGCAAGCCGTTCTGGAACCAACTGGCAAATTACTGAAAATGCTTAACTCGCCAAGAAAATCACTTTTTTCCCAAAATGAATGTTTGCCACAAAATAGTTAATTTTGAGGCAAGTCGTTCTGAAACAAACTAGCAAATTACTCAAAATGCTTAACTCGCCGAGAAAATCACTTTTCTTTCCAAAATAAATGTTTGGCAAAAAAATAGTTAACAGTGAGGCAAGCCGTTCTGAAAACTATCGGTAAATTGCTCAAAATGCTTAACTCGCCGAGAAAATTACCTTTTTCCCAAAATGAGTGTTTGCGACAAAATAGTTAATTTTGAGGCAAGTCGTTCTGAAACCAACCGGCAAATTACTCAAAATGCTTAACTCGCCGAGAAACTCATTTTTTTTGTCCAAAATTTATGTTTGCCACAAAATAGTTAATTTTGAGGCAAGTCGTTCTGAAACCAACCGGCAAATTACTCAAAATGCTTCACTCGTCGAGAAAATCACTTTTTTTCCAAAATGAATGTTTGTCAAAAGAATATCGGTAAATGTCTCAAAATGCTTAACTTGCAGAGAAAATCACTTTATTTCCAAAATAAATGTTTTGCAAAAAAATAGTTAATAGTGAGGCAAGCCGTTCTGAAACCTATCCGTTAATTACCCAAAATGCTGAACTCGCCGAGAAAATTACCTTTTTCCCAAAATGAGTGTTTGCGACAAAATAGTTAATTTTGAGGCAAGTCGTTCTGAAACCAACCGGCAAATTACTCAAAATGCTTAACTCGCCGAGAAACTCATTTTTTTTGTCCAAAATTTATGTTTGCCACAAAATAGTTAATTTTGAGGCAAGCCGTTCTGGAACCAACCGGCAAATTACTCAAAATGCTTAACTCGCCGAGAAAATCACTTTGTTTCCAAAATGAATGTTTTTAAAAAAAAATATCGGTAAATTACTCAAAATGCTTAACTCGCCGAGAAAATCACTTTTTTCCAAAATAAATGGTTGGCAAAAAAATAGTTAATAGTGAGGCAAGCCGTTCTGAAAACTATCGGTAAATTACTCAAAATGCTTAACTCGCCGGGAAAATCACCTTTTTCCCAAAATGAGTGTTTGCGGCAAAATAGTTAATTTTGAGGCAAGTCGTTCTGAAACCAGTCGGCAAATTACTCAAAATGCTTATCTCGCCGAGAAAACACTTTTTTCCCAAAATTAATGTTTGCCACAAAATAGTTAATTTTGAGGCAAGTCGTTCTGAAACCAACCGGCAAATTACTCAAAATACTTAACTCGCCGAGAAAATCACTTTGTTCCCAAAATGAATGTTTTTTAACAAAATATCGGTAAATTACTCAAAATGCTTAACTCGCCGAGAAAATCACTTTTTTCCCAAAATGAATGTTTGCCACAATTTAGTTAATTTTCAGGCAAGTCGTTCTGAAACCAACTGGCAAATTACTCAAAATGCTTAACTCGCCGAGAAAATCATTTTTTTTCCAAAATTTATATTTGGTTAAAAATATTTAATTTTGATGCAAGCCGCTCTGGAACCAACCGGCAAATTACTCAAAATGCATAACTCGCCGAGAAAATCACTTTATTCCCAAAATGAATGTTTGCCACAAAATAGTTAATTTTGAGTCAAGTCGGTCTGAAACAAACCGGCAAATTACTCAAAATGCTTAACTCGCCGAGAAAATCACTTTGTTTCCAAAATAAATGTTTGCCACAAAATAGTTAATTTTCAGGCAAGTCGTTCTGAAACCAGTCGGCAAATTACTCAAAATGCTTAACTCGCCGAGAAACTCATTTTTTGTCCAAAATTTATATTTGCCACAAAATAGTTAATAGTGAGGCAAGCCGTTCTGAAACCTATCGGTAAAGTACTCTAAATGCTTAACTCGCCGAGAAAATTACGTTTTTCCCAAAATGAGTGTTTGCGACAAAATAGTTAATTTTGAGGCAAGTCGTTCTGAAACCAACCGGCAAATTACTCAAAATGCTTAACTCGCCGAGAAAATCACTTTTTTCCCAAAATGAATGTTTGCCTAAAATTAGTTAAGTTTCAGGCAAGTCGTTCTGAAACCAACTGGCAAATTACTCAAAATGCTTAACTCGCCGAGAAAATCTTTTTTTTTCCAAAATTTATGTTTGGTTAAAAATATTTAATTTTGATGCAATCCGCTCTGGAACCAACCGGCAAATTACTCAAAATGCTTAACTCGCCGAGAAAATCACTTTGTTTCCAAAATGAATGTTTTTAAAAAAAAATATCGGTAAATTACTCAAAATGCTTAACTCGCCGAGAAAATTACCATTTGCCCAAAATGAGTGTTTGCGACAAAATAGTTAATTTTGAGGCAAGTCGTTCTGAAACCAGCCGGCAAATTACTCAAAATGCTTAAGTCGCCGAGAAAATCACTTTTTTCCCAAAATGAATGTTTGCCACAAAATAGTTAATTTTGAGGCAAGTCGTTCAGAAACTAACCGGCAAATTACTCAAAAGGCTTAAATCGCCGAGAAAATCAATTTTTTTCCAAAATCAATGTTTGGCAAAAAAATATCGGGCAATGACTCAAAATGAATGTTTGCCACAAAATAGTTAATTTTGAGGCAAGTCGTTCTGAAACCAACCGGCAAATTACTCAAAATGCTTAACTCGCCGAAAAAATCATTTTTTTTCTCCAAAATTTATGTTTGCCACAAAATAGTTAATTTTGAGGCAAGTCGTTCTGAAACCAACCGGCAAATTACTCAAAATGCTTCACTCGTCTTGAAAATCACTTTTTTTTCAAAATGAATGTTTGTCAAAAAAATATCGGTAATTGACTCAAAATGCTTAACTCGCAGAGAAAATCACTTTATTTCCAAAATAAATGTTTGGCAAAAAAATAGTTAATACTGAGGCAAGCCGTTCTGGAACCAACCGGCAAATTACTCAAAATGCTTAACTAGCCGAGAAAATCACTTTTTTTTGAAAAATGAATGTTTGCCACAAAATAGTTAATTTTGAGGCAAGTCGTTCTGAAACCAACCTGCAAATTAC
This sequence comes from Scyliorhinus torazame, assembly GCF_047496885.1. Taxonomy (NCBI): domain Eukaryota; kingdom Metazoa; phylum Chordata; class Chondrichthyes; order Carcharhiniformes; family Scyliorhinidae; genus Scyliorhinus; species Scyliorhinus torazame. The sequence goes on along the minus strand of NW_027307767.1, from coordinate 1,230,449 downwards.
TCAAAATGCTTCACTCGTCGAGAAAATCACTTTGTTTCCAAAATGAATGTTTGTCAAAAAAATATCGGTAAATGTCTCAAAATGCTTAACTTGCAGAGAAAATCACTTTATTTCCAAAATAAATGTTTGGCAAAAAAATAGTTAATAGTGAGGCAAGCCGTTCTGAAACCTATCGGTAAATTACCCAAAATGCTTAACTCACCGAGAAAACACTTTTTTCCCAAAATTAATGTTTGCCACAAAATAGTTAATTTTGAGGCAAGTCGTTCTGAAACCAACCGGCAAATTACTCAAAATACTTAACTCGCCGAGAAAATCACTTTGTTTCCAAAATGAATGTTTTTTAAAAAAAAATCGGTAAATTACTCAAAATGCTTAACTCGCCGAGAAAATCACTTTTTTTCACAAAATAAATGTTTGGCAAAAAAATAGTTAATACTGAGGCAAGCCGTTCTGGAACCAACTGGCAAATTACTGAAAATGCTTAACTCGCCAAGAAAATCACTTTTTTCCCAAAATGAATGTTTGCCACAAAATAGTTAATTTTGAGGCAAGTCGTTCTGAAACAAACTAGCAAATTACTCAAAATGCTTAACTCGCCGAGAAAATCACTTTTCTTTCCAAAATAAATGTTTGGCAAAAAAATAGTTAACAGTGAGGCAAGCCGTTCTGAAAACTATCGGTAAATTGCTCAAAATGCTTAACTCGCCGAGAAAATTACCTTTTTCCCAAAATGAGTGTTTGCGACAAAATAGTTAATTTTGAGGCAAGTCGTTCTGAAACCAACCGGCAAATTACTCAAAATGCTTAACTCGCCGAGAAACTCATTTTTTTTGTCCAAAATTTATGTTTGCCACAAAATAGTTAATTTTGAGGCAAGTCGTTCTGAAACCAACCGGCAAATTACTCAAAATGCTTCACTCGTCGAGAAAATCACTTTTTTTCCAAAATGAATGTTTGTCAAAAGAATATCGGTAAATGTCTCAAAATGCTTAACTTGCAGAGAAAATCACTTTATTTCCAAAATAAATGTTTTGCAAAAAAATAGTTAATAGTGAGGCAAGCCGTTCTGAAACCTATCCGTTAATTACCCAAAATGCTGAACTCGCCGAGAAAATTACCTTTTTCCCAAAATGAGTGTTTGCGACAAAATAGTTAATTTTGAGGCAAGTCGTTCTGAAACCAACCGGCAAATTACTCAAAATGCTTAACTCGCCGAGAAACTCATTTTTTTTGTCCAAAATTTATGTTTGCCACAAAATAGTTAATTTTGAGGCAAGCCGTTCTGGAACCAACCGGCAAATTACTCAAAATGCTTAACTCGCCGAGAAAATCACTTTGTTTCCAAAATGAATGTTTTTAAAAAAAAATATCGGTAAATTACTCAAAATGCTTAACTCGCCGAGAAAATCACTTTTTTCCAAAATAAATGGTTGGCAAAAAAATAGTTAATAGTGAGGCAAGCCGTTCTGAAAACTATCGGTAAATTACTCAAAATGCTTAACTCGCCGGGAAAATCACCTTTTTCCCAAAATGAGTGTTTGCGGCAAAATAGTTAATTTTGAGGCAAGTCGTTCTGAAACCAGTCGGCAAATTACTCAAAATGCTTATCTCGCCGAGAAAACACTTTTTTCCCAAAATTAATGTTTGCCACAAAATAGTTAATTTTGAGGCAAGTCGTTCTGAAACCAACCGGCAAATTACTCAAAATACTTAACTCGCCGAGAAAATCACTTTGTTCCCAAAATGAATGTTTTTTAACAAAATATCGGTAAATTACTCAAAATGCTTAACTCGCCGAGAAAATCACTTTTTTCCCAAAATGAATGTTTGCCACAATTTAGTTAATTTTCAGGCAAGTCGTTCTGAAACCAACTGGCAAATTACTCAAAATGCTTAACTCGCCGAGAAAATCATTTTTTTTCCAAAATTTATATTTGGTTAAAAATATTTAATTTTGATGCAAGCCGCTCTGGAACCAACCGGCAAATTACTCAAAATGCATAACTCGCCGAGAAAATCACTTTATTCCCAAAATGAATGTTTGCCACAAAATAGTTAATTTTGAGTCAAGTCGGTCTGAAACAAACCGGCAAATTACTCAAAATGCTTAACTCGCCGAGAAAATCACTTTGTTTCCAAAATAAATGTTTGCCACAAAATAGTTAATTTTCAGGCAAGTCGTTCTGAAACCAGTCGGCAAATTACTCAAAATGCTTAACTCGCCGAGAAACTCATTTTTTGTCCAAAATTTATATTTGCCACAAAATAGTTAATAGTGAGGCAAGCCGTTCTGAAACCTATCGGTAAAGTACTCTAAATGCTTAACTCGCCGAGAAAATTACGTTTTTCCCAAAATGAGTGTTTGCGACAAAATAGTTAATTTTGAGGCAAGTCGTTCTGAAACCAACCGGCAAATTACTCAAAATGCTTAACTCGCCGAGAAAATCACTTTTTTCCCAAAATGAACGTTTGCCTAAAATTAGTTAAGTTTCAGGCAAGTCGTTCTGAAACCAACTGGCAAATTACTCAAAATGCTTAACTCGCCGAGAAAATCTTTTTTTTTCCAAAATTTATGTTTGGTTAAAAATATTTAATTTTGATGCAATCCGCTCTGGAACCAACCGGCAAATTACTCAAAATGCTTAACTCGCCGAGAAAATCACTTTGTTTCCAAAATGAATGTTTTTAAAAAAAAATATCGGTAAATTACTCAAAATGCTTAACTCGCCGAGAAAATTACCATTTTCCCAAAATGAGTGTTTGCGACAAAATAGTTAATTTTGAGGCAAGTCGTTCTGAAACCAGCCGGCAAATTACTCAAAATGCTTAAGTCGCCGAGAAAATCACTTTTTTCCCAAAATGAATGTTTGCCACAAAATAGTTAATTTTGAGGCAAGTCGTTCAGAAACTAACCGGCAAATTACTCAAAAGGCTTAAATCGCCGAGAAAATCAATTTTTTTCCAAAATCAATGTTTGGCAAAAAAATATCGGGCAATGACTCAAAATGAATGTTTGCCACAAAATAGTTAATTTTGAGGCAAGTCGTTCTGAAACCAACCGGCAAATTACTCAAAATGCTTAACTCGCCGAAAAAATCATTTTTTTTCTCCAAAATTTATGTTTGCCACAAAATAGTTAATTTTGAGGCAAGTCGTTCTGAAACCAACCGGCAAATTACTCAAAATGCTTCACTCGTCTTGAAAATCACTTTTTTTTCAAAATGAATGTTTGTCAAAAAAATATCGGTAATTGACTCAAAATGCTTAACTCGCAGAGAAAATCACTTTATTTCCAAAATAAATGTTTGGCAAAAAAATAGTTAATACTGAGGCAAGCCGTTCTGGAACCAACCGGCAAATTACTCAAAATGCTTAACTAGCCGAGAAAATCACTTTTTTTTGAAAAATGAATGTTTGCCACAAAATAGTTAATTTTGAGGCAAGTCGTTCTGAAACCAACCTGCAAATTACTCAAAATGCTTCACTCGTCGAGAAAATCACTTTGTTTCCAAAATGAATGTTTGTCAAAAAAATATCGGTAAATGTCTCAAAATGCTTAACTTGCAGAGAAAATCACTTTATTTCCAAAATAAATGTTTGGCAAAAAAATAGTTAATAGTGAGGCAAGCCGTTCTGAAACCTATCGGTAAATTACCCAAAATGCTTAACTCACCGAGAAAACACTTTTTTCCCAAAATTAATGTTTGCCACAAAATAGTTAATTTTGAGGCAAGTCGTTCTGAAACCAACCGGCAAATTACTCAAAATACTTAACTCGCAGAGAAAATCACTTTGTTTCCAAAATGAATGTTTTTTAAAAAAAAATCGGTAAATTACTCAAAATGCTTAACTCGCCGAGAAAATCACTTTTTTTCACAAAATAAATGTTTGGCAAAAAAATAGTTAATACTGAGGCAAGCCGTTCTGGAACCAACTGGCAAATTACTGAAAATGCTTAACTCGCCAAGAAAATCACTTTTTTCCCAAAATGAATGTTTGCCACAAAATAGTTAATTTTGAGGCAAGTCGTTCTGAAACCAACCGGCAAATTACTCAAAATGCTTAACTCGCCGAGAAACTCATTTTTTTTGTCCAAAATTTATGTTTGCCACAAAATAGTTAATTTTGAGGCAAGCCGTTCTGGAACCAACCGGCAAATTACTCAAAATGCTTAACTCGCCGAGAAAATCACTTTGTTTCCAAAATGAATGTTTTTAAAAAAAGATATCGGTAAATTACTCAAAATGCTTAACTCGCCGAGAAAATCACTTTTTTTTTCCAAAATGAATGTTTGCCACAAAATAGTTAACAGTGAGGCAAGCCGTTCTGAAAACTATCGGTAAATTACTCAAAATGCTTAACTCGCCGAGAAAATTACCTTTTTCCCAAAATGAGTGTTTGCGGCAAAATAGTTAATTTTGAGGCAAGTCGTTCTGAAACCAGTCGGCAAATTACTCAAAATGCTTAACTCGCCGAGAAAACACTTTTTTCCCAAAATTAATGTTTGCCACAAAATGGTTAATTTTGAGGCAAGTCGTTCTGAAACCAACCGGTAAATTACTCAAAATACTTAACTCGCCGAGAAAATCACTTTGTTCCCAAAATGAATGTTTTTTAAAAAAAATATCGGTAAATTACTCAAAATGCTTAACTCGCCGAGAAAATCACTTTTTTCCCAAAATGAATGTTTGCCACAAATTAGTTAATTTTCAGGCAAGTCGTTCTGAAACCAACTGGCAAATTACTCAAAATGCTTAACTCGCCGAGAAAATCATTTTTTTTCCAAAATTTATGTTTGGTTAAAAATATTTAATTTTGATGCAAGCCGCTCTGGAACCAACCGGCAAATTACTCAAAATGCATAACTCGCCGAGAAAATCACTTTATTCCCAAAATGAATGTTTGCCACAAAATAGTTAATTTTGAGTCAAGTCGGTCTGAAACAAACCGGCAAATTACTCAAAATGCTTTACTCGCCGAGAAAATCACTTTTCATCCAAAATAAATGTTTGGCAAAAAAATAGTTAATAGTGAGGCAAGTCGTCCTGAAACTAACCGGCAAATTACTCAAAATACTGAACTCGCCGGGAAAAACACTTTTATTAGCAAAATGAATGTTTGCCAGAAAATAGTTAATTTTGATGCAAGCCGCTCTGGAACCAACCGGCAAATTACTCAAAACGCTTAACTCGCCGAGAAAATCACTTTTTTCCCAAAATGAATCTTTGCCACTAAATAGTTAATTTTGAGGCATGTCGTTCTGAAACCAACCGGGAAATTGCTCAAAATGCTTAACTCGCCGAGAAAAATCACATTTTTTCCAAAATGAATGTTTGTCAAAAAAATATCGGGAAATTACTCAAAATGCTTAACTCGCCGAGAAAATCACTTTTTTCCCAAAATAAATGTTTAGCAAAAAAATTGTTGAAAGTGAGGCAAGCCGTTCTGAAACCTATCGGTAAATTACTCAAAATGCTTAACTCGCCGAGAAAATCACTTTTTTCCCAAAATGAATGTTTGCCACAAAATAGTTAATTTCGAGGCACGTCGTTCTGAAACCAACCGGCAAATTACTCAAATTACTTAACTCGCCGGGAAAAACACTTTTATTTGCAAAATGAATGTTTGCCAGAAAATAGTTAATTTTGATGCAAGCCGCTCTGGAACCAACCGGCAAATTACTCAAAATGCTTAACTCGCCGAGAAAATCATTTTTTTCCCAAAATGAATGTTTGCCACTAAATAGTTAATTTTGATGCGAGGTGCTCTGGAACCAACCGGCAAATTGTTCAAAATGCTTAACTCGCCGAGAAAATCACTTTATTCCCAAAATGAATGTTTGCCACAAAATAGTTAATTTTGAGTCAAGTCGTACTGAATCAAACCGGCAAATTACTCAAAATGCTTAACTCGCCAAGAAAATCACTTTGTTTCCAAAATAAATGTTTGCCACAAAATAGTAAATTTTCAGGCAAGCAGTTCTGAAACCTATCGGTAAAGTACTCTAAATGCTTAACTCGCCGAGAAACTCATTTTTTGTCCAAAATTTATATTTGCCACAAAATAGTTAATAGTGAGGCAAGCCGTTCTGAAACCTATCGGTAAAGTACTCTAAATGCTTAACTCGCCGAGAAAATAACTTTTTTCCCAAAATGAATGTTTGCCACAAATTAGTTAATTTTCAGGCAAGTCGTTCTGAAACCAACTGGCAAATTACTCAAAATGCTTAACTCGCCGAGAAAATCACTTTTTTTCCAAAATTTATGTTTGGTTAAGAATATTTAATTTTGATGCAAGCCGCTCTGGAACCAACCGGCAAATTACTCAAAATGCTTAACTCGCCGAGAAAATCACTTTATTCCCAAAATGAATGTTTGCCACAAAATAGTTAATTTTGAGACAAGTCGTACTGAAACCAACCGGCAAATTACTCAAAATGCTTAACTCGCCGAGAAAATCACTTTGTTTCCAAAATAAATGTTTGCCACAAAATAGTTAATTTTCACGCAAGCAGTTCTGAAACCTATCGGTAAAGTACTCTAAATGCTTAACACGCCGAGAAACTCATTTTTTTTCCAAAATGAATGTTTGCAACAAAATAGTTAACAGTGAGGCAAGCCGTTCTGAAAACTATCGGTAAATTACTCAAAATGCTTAACTCGCCGAGAAAACACTTTTTTCCCAAAATTAATGTTTGCCACAAAATAGTTAATTTTGAGGCAAGTTGTTCTGAAACCAACCGGCAAATTACTCAAAATACTTAACTCGCCGAGAAAATCACTTTGTTCCCAAAATGAATGTTTTTTAAAAAAAATATCGGTAAATTACTCAAAATGCTTAACTCGCCGAGAAAATCACTTTTTTCCCAAAATGAATGTTTGCCACAAATTAGTTAATTTTCAGGCAAGTCGTTCTGAAACCAACTGGCAAATTACTCAAAATGCTTAACTCGCCGAGAAAATCATTTTTTTTCCAAAATTTATGTTTGGTTAAAAATATTTAATTTTGATGCAAGCCGCTCTGGAACCAACCGGCAAATTACTCAAAATGCATAACTCGCCGAGAAAATCACTTTATTCCCAAAATGAATGTTTGCCACAAAATAGTTAATTTTGACTCAAGTCGGTCTGAAACAAACCGGCAAATTACTCAAAATGCTTTACTCGCCGAGAAAATCACTTTTCATCCAAAATAAATGTTTGGCAAAAAAATAGTTAATAGTGAGGCAAGTCGTCCTGAAACTAACCGGCAAATTACTCAAAATACTGAACTCGCCGGGAAAAACACTTTTATTAGCAAAATGAATGTTTGCCAGAAAATAGTTAATTTTGATGCAAGCCGCTCTGGAACCAACCGGCAAATTACTCAAAACGCTTAACTCGCCGAGAAAATCACTTTTTTCCCAAAATGAATCTTTGCCACTAAATAGTTAATTTTGAGGCATGTCGTTCTGAAACCAACCGGGAAATTGCTCAAAATGCTTAACTCGCCGAGAAAAATCACATTTTTTCCAAAATGAATGTTTGTCAAAAAAATATCGGGAAATTACTCAAAATGCTTAACTCGCCGAGAAAATCACTTTTTTCCCAAAATAAATGTTTAGCAAAAAAATTGTTGAAAGTGAGGCAAGCCGTTCTGAAACCTATCGGTAAATTACTCAAAATGCTTAACTCGCCGAGAAAATCACTTTTTTCCCAAAATGAATGTTTGCCACAAAATAGTTAATTTCGAGGCACGTCGTTCTGAAACCAACCGGCAAATTACTCAAATTACTTAACTCGCCGGGAAAAACACTTTTATTTGCAAAATGAATGTTTGCCAGAAAATAGTTAATTTTGATGCAAGCCGCTCTGGAACCAACCGGCAAATTACTCAAAATGCTTAACTCGCCGAGAAAATCACTTTTTTCCCAAAATGAATGTTTGCCACAAAATAGTTAATTTCGAGGCACGTCGTTCTGAAACCAACCGGCAAATTACTCAAATTACTTAACTCGCCGGGAAAAACACTTTTATTTGCAAAATGAATGTTTGCCAGAAAATAGTTAATTTTGATGCAAGCCGCTCTGGAACCAACCGGCAAATTACTCAAAATGCTTAACTCGCCGAGAAAATCATTTTTTTCCCAAAATGAATGTTTGCCACTAAATAGTTAATTTTGATGCGAGGTGCTCTGGAACCAACCGGCAAATTGTTCAAAATGCTTAACTCGCCGAGAAAATCACTTTATTCCCAAAATGAATGTTTGCCACAAAATAGTTAATTTTGAGTCAAGTCGTTCTGAATCAAACCGGCAAATTACTCAAAATGCTTAACTCGCCAAGAAAATCACTTTGTTTCCAAAATAAATGTTTGCCACAAAATAGTAAATTTTCAGGCAAGCAGTTCTGAAACCTATCGGTAAAGTACTCTAAATGCTTAACTCGCCGAGAAACTCATTTTTTGTCCAAAATTTATATTTGCCACAAAATAGTTAATAGTGAGGCAAGCCGTTCTGAAACCTATCGGTAAAGTACTCTAAATGCTTAACTCGCCGAGAAAATAACTTTTTTCCCAAAATGAATGTTTGCCACAAATTAGTTAATTTTCAGGCAAGTCGTTCTGAAACCAACTGGCAAATTACTCAAAATGCTTAACTCGCCGAGAAAATCACTTTTTTTCCAAAATTTATGTTTGGTTAAGAATATTTAATTTTGATGCAAGCCGCTCTGGAACCAACCGGCAAATTACTCAAAATGCTTAACTCGCCGAGAAAATCACTTTATTCCCAAAATGAATGTTTGCCACAAAATAGTTAATTTTGAGACAAGTCGTACTGAAACCAACCGGCAAATTACTCAAAATGCTTAACTCGCCGAGAAAATCACTTTGTTTCCAAAATAAATGTTTGCCACAAAATAGTTAATTTTCACGCAAGCAGTTCTGAAACCTATCGGTAAAGTACTCTAAATGCTTAACTCGCCGAGAAACTCATTTTTTTTCCAAAATGAATGTTTGCAACAAAATAGTTAACAGTGAGGCAAGCCGTTCTGAAAACTATCGGTAAATTACTCAAAATGCTTAACTCGCCGAGAAAATTACCTTTTTCCCAAAATGAGTGTTTGCGACAAAATAGTTAAATTTGAGGCAAGTCGTTCTGAAACCAGCCGGCAAAATACTCAAAATGCTTAACTCGCCGAGAAAATCACTTTTTTCCCAAAATGAATGTTTGCCACAAAATAGTTAATTTTGAGGCAAGTCGATCAGAAACCAACCGGCAAATTACTCAAAAGGCTTAAATCGCCGAGAAAATCAATTTTTTTCCAAAATCAATGTTTGGCAAAAAAATATCGGTAAATGACTCAAAATGCTTAACTCGCAGAGAAAATCACTTTATTTCCAAAATAAATGTTTGGCAAAAAAATAGTTAATAGTGAGGCAAGCCGTTCTGAAACCTAGCGGTAAATTACCCAAAATGCTTAACTCACCGAGAAAACACTTTTTTCCCAAAATTAATGTTTGCCACAAAATAGTTAATTTTGAGGCAAGTCGTACTGAAACCAACCGGCAAATTACTCAAAATACTTAACTCGCCGAGAAAATCACTTTGTTTCCAAAATGAATGTTTTTTTAAAAAAAATCGGTAAATTACTCAAAATGCTTAACTCGCCGAGAAAATCACTTTTTTTTCCAAAATAAATGTTTGGCAAAAAAATAGTTAGTACTGAGGCAAGCCGTTCTGGAACCAACTGGCAAATTACTGAAAATGCTTAACTCGCCAAGAAAATCACTTTTTTCCCAAAATGAATGTTTGCCACAAAATAGTTAATTTTGAGGCAAGTCGTTCTGAAACCAACCGGCAAATTACTCAAAATGCTTAACTCGCCGAGGAACTCATTTTTTTTGTCCAAAATTTATCTTTGCCATAAAATAGTTAATTTTGAGGCAAGTCGTTCTGAAACCAATCGGCAAATTACTCAAAATGCTTCACTCGTCGAGAAAATCACTTATTTTCCAAAATGAATGTTTGTCAAAAAAATATCGGTAAATGTCTCAAAATGCTTAACTTGCAGAGAAAATCACTTTCTTTCCAAAATCAATGTTATTTCCAAAATTTGTCAAAATCACTTTATTTCCAAAATAAATGTTTGGCAAAAAAATAGTTAATAGTGAGGCAAGCCGTTCTGAAAACTCAAAATGCTTAACTCGCCGAGAAACTCATTTTTTGTCCAAAATGAGTGTTTGCGACAAAATAGTTAATTTTGAGGCAAGTCGTTCTGAAACCAACCGGCAAATTACTCAAAATGCTTAACTCGCCGAGAAAATCACTTTTTTTTCCAAAATGAATGTTTGTCAAAAAAATAGTTAATTTTGAGGCAAGTCGTTCTGAAACCAACCGGCAAATTACTCATAATGCTTAACTCGCCGAATAAAAATCACTTTTTTCCCAAATTAAATGATTCGCAAAAAAATAGTTAATAGTGAGGCAAGCCGCTCTGAAACCAATCGATAAATTGCTGAAAATGCTTAACTCACCGAGAAAATCACTTTTTTCCCAAAATGAATGTTTGCCACAAAATAGTTAATTTTGAGGCAAGCCGTTCTGAAAACTATCGGTAAATTACGCAAAATGCTTAACTCGCCGAGAAAATCACCTATTTTGTGGCAAACATTCATTTTGGGAAAAAAGTAATTTTCTCGGTGAGTTAAGCATTTTGAGTAATGTGCCGGTTGGTTTCAGATCGACTTGCCTGAAAATTAACTATTTTGTGGCAAACATTTACTTTTGATAAAAAGTGATTTTCTCGGCGAGTTAACCATTTTGACTAACTTGCCGGTTGGTTTCAGAAAGACTTGTCTCAAAATTAACTATTTTGTGGCAAACATTCATTTTGGGAAAAAAGTTATTTTCTCGGCGAGTGATGCATTTTGAGTAATTTGCCGGTTGGTTCCAGAGCGGCTTGCATCAAAATTAACTATTTTTAACCAAACATAAATTTTGGAGAAAAAGTGAGTTTCTCGGCGAGGTAAGCATTTTGAGTAATTTACCGATAGGTTTCAGAACGGCATGCCTCACTATTAACTATTTTTTTGCCAAACATTTCTTTGGTTAAAAAAAAAGTGATTTTCTCGGCGAGTTAAGTATTTTGAGTAATTTACCGATATGTTTTTAACAAAACACTTATTTTGGAAAAAAAGTGATTTTCTCGGCGAGTTAAGCATTTTGAGTAATTTACCGATAGGTTTCAGAACGGCTTGCCTCACGTTTAACAATTTTTTTGTCAAACATTTATTTTGGGAAAAAAGTGATTTTCTCGGCGAGTTAAGCATTTTGAGTAATTTCCCGATTTTTTTTGACATCATTCATTTTGGAACAAAAGTGATTTTCTCGGCGAGTGAAGCATTTTGAGCAATTTGCCGGTTGGTTTCAGAACGACTTGCATCAAAGTTAACTATTTTGTGGCAAACATTCATTTTGGGAAAAAAGTGATTTTCTCGGCGAGATAAGCATTTTGAGTAATTTGCCGGTTGGTTCCAGAGCGGCTTCCATCAAAATTAACTATTTTTAACCAAACATAAAGTTTGGAGATAAAGTGAGTTTCTCGGCGAGTTAAGCATTTTGAGTAATTTGCCGGTTTGTTTCAGAACGACTTGCCTCAAAATTAACTATTTTAATTCCAAACATTTATTTTGGAAAGAAAGGTGATTTTCTCGATGAGTTAAGCATTTTGAGTAATTTACCGATAGGTTTCAGAACGACTTGCCTCAAAATTAACTATTTTGTGGCAAAACATTCATTTGCGGGAAAGGTGATTTTCCCTATGAGTTAAGCATTTTGAATAATTTACCGATAGGTTTCAGAACGGCTTGCCTCACTATTAACTATTTTTTTGCCAAACATTTATTTTGGAAAAAAAGTGATATTCTCGGCGAGTTAAGCATTTTGAGCAATTTGCCGGTTGGTTTCAGAGCGGCTTGCATAAAAATTAACTATTTTGTGGCAAACATTCATTTTGGGAAAAAAGTGATTTTCTCGGTGAGTTAAGCATTTTGAGTAATTTGCCGATAGGTTTCAGAACGGCTTGCCTGAAAATTAACTATTTTGTGGCAAAACATTCATTTGCGGGAAAGGTGATTTTCCCTATGAGTTAAGCATTTTGAATAATTTGCCGGTTGGTTTCAGAGCGGCTTGCATAAAAATTAACTATTTTGTGGCAAACATTCATTTTGGGATAAAAGTGATTTTCTCGGTGAGTTAAGCATTTTGAGTAATGTGCCGGTCGGTTTCAGATCGACTTGCCTGAAAATTAACTATTTTGTGGCAAACATTTACTTTTGATAAAAAGTGATTTTCTCGGCGAGTTAACCATTTTGACTAACTTGCCCGTTGGTTTCAGAAAGACTTGTCTCAAAATTAACTATTTTGTGGCAAATATTCATTTTGGGAAAAAAGTGATTTTCTCGGCGAGTTAAGCATTTTGAGTAATTTGCCGGTTGGTTTCAGAACGACTTGCGTCAAAGTTAACTATTTTGTGGCAAACATTCATTTTGGGAAAAAAGTTATTTTCTCGGCGAGTTAAGCATTTTGAGTAATTTGCCGGTTGGTTCCAGAGCGGCTTGCATCAAAATTAACTATTTTTAACCAAACATAAATTTTGGAGAAAAAGTGAGTTTCTCGGCGAGTTAAGCATTTTGAGTAATTTACCGATAGGTTTCAGAACGGCATGCCTCACTATTAACTATTTTTTTGCCAAACATTTCTTTTGGATAAAAAGTGATTTTCTCGGCGAGTTAAGCAATTTGAGTAATTTGCCGGTTGGTTCCAGAGCGGCTTGCATCAAATTTAACTATTTTCTGGCAAACATTCATTTTGCAAATAAATGGGATTTTCTCGGTCAGTTAAGCATTTTGAGTAATTTACCGATAGGTTTCAGAACGGCTTGCCTCACTTTTAACTATTTTTTTGCCAAACATTTATTTGAGAAAAAAAGTGATTTTCTCGGCGAGTTAAGCATTTTGAGCAATTTGCCGGTTGGTTTCAGAACGACTTGCCTCAAAATTAACTATCTTGTGGCAAACATTTATTTTGGGAAAAAAGTAATTTTCTCGGTGAGTTAAGCATTTTGAGTAAGTGCCGGTTGGTTCCAGAACGACTTGCCTGAAAATTAACTATTTTGTGGCAAACATTTACCTTTGATAAAAAGTGATTTTCTCGGCGAGTTAAGCATTTTGACTAACTTGCCGGTTGGTTTCAGAAAGACTTGTCTCAAAATTAACCATTTTGTGGCAAACAGTCATTTTGGGAAAAAAGTAATTTTCTCGGCGAGTTAAGCATTTTGAGCAATTTGCCGGTTGGTTTCAGAACGACTTGCCTCAAAATTAACTATTTTGTGGCAAACATTTATTTTGGGAAAAAAGTAATTTTCTCGGTGAGTTAAGCAAAAGAGTAAGTGCCGGTTGGTTTCAGAACGACTTGCCTGAAAATTAACTATTTTGTGGCAAACATTTACCTTTGATAAAAAGTGATTTTCTCGGCGAGTTAAGCATTTTGACTAACTAGCCGGTTGGTTTCAGAAAGACTTGTCTCAAAATTAACTATTTTGTGGCAAACATTCATTTTGGGAAAAAAGTGATTTTCTCGGCGAGTTAAGCATTTTGAGTAATTTGCCGGTTGGTTCCAGAGCGGCTTGCATCAAAATTAACTATTTTTAACCAAACATAAATTTTGGAGAAAAAGTGAGTTTCTCGGCGAGTAATTTTGAGTAATTTACCGATAGGTTTCAGAACGGCATGCCTCACTATTAACTATTGTTTTGCCAAACATTTCTTTTGGAAAAAAAAAGTGTTTTTCTCGGCAAGTTAAGTATTTTGAGTAATTTACCGATATGTTTTTAACGAAACATTCATTTTCGAAAAAAAGTGATTATCTCGGCGAGTTAAGCATTTTGAGTAATTTACCGATAGGTTTCAGAACGGCTTGCCTCGCTTTTAACAATTTTTTTGTCAAACATTTATTTTGGGAAAAAAGTGATTTTCTCGGCGAGTTAAGCATTTAGAGTACTTTACAGATAGGTTTCAGAACGGCTTGCCTCACTATTAACTATTTTTTTGCCAAACAATCATTTTGCGAAAAAAGTGATTTTCTCGGCGAGTTAAGCAATTTGAGTAATTTGCCGGTTGGTTCCAGAGCGGCTTGCATCAAATTTAACTATTTTCTGGCAAACATTCATTTTGCAAATAAAAGGGATTTTCTCGGTCAGTTAAGCATTTTGAGTAATTTACCGATAGGTTTCAGAACGGCTTGCCTCACTATTAACTATTTTTTGCCAAACATTTATTTGGGAAAAAAAGTGATTTTCTCGGCGAGTTAAGCATTTTGAACAATTTGCCGGTTGGTTTCAGAACGACTTGCCTCAAAATTAACTATTTTGTGGCAAACATTTACTTTTGATAAAAAGTGATTTTCTCGGCGAGTTAAGCATTTTGACTAACTTGCCGGTTGGTTTCAGAAAGACTTGTCTCAAAATTAACTATTTTGTGGCAAACATTCATTTTGGGAAAAAAGTAATTTTCTCGGCGAGTTAAGCATTTTGAGCAATTTGCCGGTTGGTTTCAGAACGACTTGCCTCAAAATTAACTATTTTGTGGCAAACATTTATTTTGGGAAAAAAATAATTTTCTCGGTGAGTTAAGCATTTTGAGTAAGTGCCGGTTGGTTTCAGAACGACTTGCCTGAAAATTAACTATTTTGTGGCAAACATTTACTTTTGATAAAAAGTGATTTTCTCGGCAAGTTAAGCATTTTGACTAACTTGCCGGTTGGTTTCAGAAAGACTTGTCTCAAAATTAACTATTTTGTGGCAAACATTCATTTTGGGAAAAAAATAATTTTCTCGGCGAGTTAAGCATTTTGAGCAATTTGCCGGTTGGTTTCAGAACGACTTGCCTCAAAATTAACTATTTTGTGGCAAACATTAATTTTGGGAAAAAAGTAATTTTCTCGGTGAGTTAAGCATTTTGAGTAAGTGCCGGTTGGTTTCAGAACGACTTGCCTCAAAATTAACTATTTTTTTTCCAAACATTTATTTTGGAAAGAAAGGTGATTTTCTCGATGAGTTAAGCATTTTGAGTAATTTACCGATAGGTTTCAGAACGACTTGCCTCAAAATTAACTATTTTGTGGCAAAACATTCATTTGGGGGAAAGGTGATTTTCCCGATGAGTTAAGCATTTTGAATAATTTACCGAAAGGTTTCAGAACGGCTTGCCTCACTATTAACTATTTTGTAGCAAACATTCATATTGGGAAAAAAAGTGATTTTCTCGGCGAGTCAAGCATTTTGAGTAATTTGCCGGTTGGTTTCAGAGCGGCTTGCATCAAATTTAACTATTTTCTGGCAAACATTCATTTTGCAAATAAAAGGGATTTTCTCGGTCAGTTAAGCATTTTGAGTAATTTACCGATAGGTTTCAGAACGGCTTGCCTCACTATTAACTAATTTTTTGCCAAACATTTATTTGGGAAAAAAAGTGATTTTCTCGGCGAGTTAAGCATTTTGACTAACTTGCCGGTTGGTTTCAGAAAGACTTGTCTCAAAATTAACTATTTTGTGGCAAACATTCATTTTGGGAAAAAAGTAATTTTCTCGGCGAGTTAAGCATTTTGAGCAATTTGCCGGTTGGTTTCAGAACGACTTGCCTCAAAATTAACTATTTTGTGGCAAACATTTATTTTGGGAAAAAAGTAATTTTCTCGGTGAGTTAAGCATTTTGAGTAAGTGCCGGTTGGTTTCAGAACGACTTGTCTGAAAATTAACTATTTTGTGGCAAACATTTACTTTTGATAAAAAGTGATTTTCTCGGCGAGTTAAGCATTTTGAGTAATTTGCCGGTTGGTTCCAGAGCGGCTTGCATCAAAATTAAATATTTTTAACCAAACATAAATTTTGGAAAAAAAACATTGAATTTGGAAAAAAAGTGATTTTCTCGGCGATTTAAGCCTTTTGAGTAATTTGCCGGCTGGTTTCAGAACGACTTGCCTCAAAATTAACAATTTTGTCGCAAACACTCATTTTGGGAAAAAGGTGATTTTCTCGGCGAGTTAAGCATTTTGAGTAATTTACCGATAGTTTTCAGAACGGCTTGCCTCACTATTAACTATTTTTTTGCCAAACATTTATTTTGGAAAAAAAGTGATTTTCTCGGCGAGTTAAGCATTTTGAGTAATTTGCCGGTTTGTTTCAGAACGACTTGCCTCAAAATTAACTATTTTGTGGCAAACATTCATTTTGGGAAAAAATTGATTTTCTCGGCGAGTGAAGCATTTTCAGTAATTTGCCGGTTGGTTCCAGAACGGCTTGCCTCAGTATTAACTTTTTTTTTGCCAAACATTTATTTTGGAAAAAAAAGTGATTTTCTCGGCGAGTTAAGCATTTTGAGTAATTTGGAGTCTTTTTGGAGTCTTTTGGAGTCTTTACCGATATTTTTTTGACAAACATTCATTTTGGAAAAAATGTGATTTTCTCGACGAGTGAAGCATTTTGAGTAATTTGCCGGTTGGTTTCAGAACGACTTGCCTCAAAATTAACTATTTTGTGGCAAACATAAATTTTGGACAAAAAAATGACTTTCTCGGCGTGTTAAGCATTTTGAGTAATTTGCCGGTTGGTTTCAGAACGACTTGCCTCAAAATTAACTATTTTGTGGCAAACATTCATTTTGAGTAATTGCCCGATATTTTTTTGACAAACATTGATTTTGGAAAAAAAGTGATTTTCTCGACGAGTGAAGCATTTTGAGTAATTTGCCGGTTGGTTTCAGAACGACTTGCCTCAAAATTAACTATTTTGTGGCAAACATTCATTTTGGGAAAAAAGTGATTTTCTCGGCGAGTTAAGCATTTTCAGTTATTTGCCGGTTGGTTCCAGAACGGCTTGCCTCAGTATTAACTATTTTTTTGCCAAACATTTATTTTGGAAAAAAAAGTGATTTTCTCGGCGAGTTAAGCATTTTGAGTAATTTACCGATATTTTTTTTTTAAATCATTCATTTTGGAAACAAAGTGATTTTCTCGGCGAGTTAAGTATTTTGAGTTATTTGCAGGTTGGTTTCAGAACGACTTGCCTCAAAATTAACTATTTTGTGGCAAACATTTATTTTGGGAAAAACTTGTTTTCTCGGAGAGTTAAGCATTTTGGGTAATTTGCCGATAGGTTTCAGAACGGCTTGCCTGAAAATTAACTATTTTGTGGCAAAACATTCATTTGCGGGAAAGGTGATTTTCCCTATGAGTTAAGCATTTTGAATAATTTGCCGGTTGGTTTCAGAGCGGCTTGCATAAAAATTAACTATTTTGTGGCAAACATTCATTTTGGGATAAAAGTGATTTTCTCGGTGAGTTAAGCATTTTGAGTAATGTGCCGGTCGGTTTCAGATCGACTTGCCTGAAAATTAACTATTTTGTGGCAAACATTTACTTTTGATAAAAAGTGATTTTCTCGGCGAGTTAACCATTTTGACTAACTTGCCCGTTGGTTTCAGAAAGACTTGTCTCAAAATTAACTATTTTGTGGCAAATATTCATTTTGGGAAAAAAGTGATTTTCTCGGCGAGTTAAGCATTTTGAGTAATTTGCCGGTTTGTTTCAGAACGACTTGCCTCAAAATTAACTATTTTGTGGCAAACATTCATTTTGGGAAAAAATTGATTTTCTCGGCGAGTGAAGCATTTTCAGTAATTTGCCGGTTGGTTCCAGAACGGCTTGCCTCAGTATTAACTTTTTTTTTGCCAAACATTTATTTTGGAAAAAAAAGTGATTTTCTCGGCGAGTTAAGCATTTTGAGTAATTTGGAGTCTTTTTGGAGTCTTTTGGAGTCTTTACCGATATTTTTTTGACAAACATTCATTTTGGAAAAAATGTGATTTTCTCGACGAGTGAAGCATTTTGAGTAATTTGCCGGTTGGTTTCAGAACGACTTGCCTCAAAATTAACTATTTTGTGGCAAACATAAATTTTGGACAAAAAAATGACTTTCTCGGCGTGTTAAGCATTTTGAGTAATTTGCCGGTTGGTTTCAGAACGACTTGCCTCAAAATTAACTATTTTGTGGCAAACATTCATTTTGAGTAATTGCCCGATATTTTTTTGACAAACATTGATTTTGGAAAAAAAGTGATTTTCTCGACGAGTGAAGCATTTTGAGTAATTTGCCGGTTGGTTTCAGAACGACTTGCCTCAAAATTAACTATTTTGTGGCAAACATTCATTTTGGGAAAAAAGTGATTTTCTCGGCGAGTTAAGCATTTTCAGTTATTTGCCGGTTGGTTCCAGAACGGCTTGCCTCAGTATTAACTATTTTTTTGCCAAACATTTATTTTGGAAAAAAAAGTGATTTTCTCGGCGAGTTAAGCATTTTGAGTAATTTACCGATATTTTTTTTTTAAATCATTCATTTTGGAAACAAAGTGATTTTCTCGGCGAGTTAAGTATTTTGAGTTATTTGCAGGTTGGTTTCAGAACGACTTGCCTCAAAATTAACTATTTTGTGGCAAACATTTATTTTGGGAAAAACTTGTTTTCTCGGAGAGTTAAGCATTTTGGGTAATTTGCCGATAGGTTTCAGAACGGCTTGCCTGAAAATTAACTATTTTGTGGCAAAACATTCATTTGCGGGAAAGGTGATTTTCCCTATGAGTTAAGCATTTTGAATAATTTGCCGGTTGGTTTCAGAGCGGCTTGCATAAAAATTAACTATTTTGTGGCAAACATTCATTTTGGGATAAAAGTGATTTTCTCGGTGAGTTAAGCATTTTGAGTAATGTGCCGGTCGGTTTCAGATCGACTTGCCTGAAAATTAACTATTTTGTGGCAAACATTTACTTTTGATAAAAAGTGATTTTCTCGGCGAGTTAACCATTTTGACTAACTTGCCCGTTGGTTTCAGAAAGACTTGTCTCAAAATTAACTATTTTGTGGCAAATATTCATTTTGGGAAAAAAGTGATTTTCTCGGCGAGTTAAGCATTTTGAGTAATTTGCCGGTTGGTTTCAGAACGACTTGCGTCAAAGTTAACTATTTTGTGGCAAACATTCATTTTGGGAAAAAAGTTATTTTCTCGGCGAGTTAAGCATTTTGAGTAATTTGCCGGTTGGTTCCAGAGCGGCTTGCATCAAAATTAACTATTTTTAACCAAACATAAATTTTGGAGAAAAAGTGAGTTTCTCGGCGAGTTAAGCATTTTGAGTAATTTACCGATAGGTTTCAGAACGGCATGCCTCACTATTAAC
Source organism: Scyliorhinus torazame (assembly GCF_047496885.1). Taxonomy (NCBI): domain Eukaryota; kingdom Metazoa; phylum Chordata; class Chondrichthyes; order Carcharhiniformes; family Scyliorhinidae; genus Scyliorhinus; species Scyliorhinus torazame. The sequence continues at coordinate 1,211,181 of NW_027307767.1, read as the reverse complement.
TATTTTTTTGCCAAACATTTCTTTTGGATAAAAAGTGATTTTCTCGGCGAGTTAAGCAATTTGAGTAATTTGCCGGTTGGTTCCAGAGCGGCTTGCATCAAATTTAACTATTTTCTGGCAAACATTCATTTTGCAAATAAATGGGATTTTCTCGGTCAGTTAAGCATTTTGAGTAATTTACCGATAGGTTTCAGAACGGCTTGCCTCACTTTTAACTATTTTTTTGCCAAACATTTATTTGAGAAAAAAAGTGATTTTCTCGGCGAGTTAAGCATTTTGAGCAATTTGCCGGTTGGTTTCAGAACGACTTGCCTCAAAATTAACTATCTTGTGGCAAACATTTATTTTGGGAAAAAAGTAATTTTCTCGGTGAGTTAAGCATTTTGAGTAAGTGCCGGTTGGTTCCAGAACGACTTGCCTGAAAATTAACTATTTTGTGGCAAACATTTACCTTTGATAAAAAGTGATTTTCTCGGCGAGTTAAGCATTTTGACTAACTTGCCGGTTGGTTTCAGAAAGACTTGTCTCAAAATTAACCATTTTGTGGCAAACAGTCATTTTGGGAAAAAAGTAATTTTCTCGGCGAGTTAAGCATTTTGAGCAATTTGCCGGTTGGTTTCAGAACGACTTGCCTCAAAATTAACTATTTTGTGGCAAACATTTATTTTGGGAAAAAAGTAATTTTCTCGGTGAGTTAAGCAAAAGAGTAAGTGCCGGTTGGTTTCAGAACGACTTGCCTGAAAATTAACTATTTTGTGGCAAACATTTACCTTTGATAAAAAGTGATTTTCTCGGCGAGTTAAGCATTTTGACTAACTAGCCGGTTGGTTTCAGAAAGACTTGTCTCAAAATTAACTATTTTGTGGCAAACATTCATTTTGGGAAAAAAGTGATTTTCTCGGCGAGTTAAGCATTTTGAGTAATTTGCCGGTTGGTTCCAGAGCGGCTTGCATCAAAATTAACTATTTTTAACCAAACATAAATTTTGGAGAAAAAGTGAGTTTCTCGGCGAGTAATTTTGAGTAATTTACCGATAGGTTTCAGAACGGCATGCCTCACTATTAACTATTGTTTTGCCAAACATTTCTTTTGGAAAAAAAAAGTGTTTTTCTCGGCAAGTTAAGTATTTTGAGTAATTTACCGATATGTTTTTAACGAAACATTCATTTTCGAAAAAAAGTGATTATCTCGGCGAGTTAAGCATTTTGAGTAATTTACCGATAGGTTTCAGAACGGCTTGCCTCGCTTTTAACAATTTTTTTGTCAAACATTTATTTTGGGAAAAAAGTGATTTTCTCGGCGAGTTAAGCATTTAGAGTACTTTACAGATAGCTTTCAGAACGGCTTGCCTCACTATTAACTATTTTTTTGCCAAACAATCATTTTGCGAAAAAAGTGATTTTCTCGGCGAGTTAAGCAATTTGAGTAATTTGCCGGTTGGTTCCAGAGCGGCTTGCATCAAATTTAACTATTTTCTGGCAAACATTCATTTTGCAAATAAAAGGGATTTTCTCGGTCAGTTAAGCATTTTGAGTAATTTACCGATAGGTTTCAGAACGGCTTGCCTCACTATTAACTATTTTTTGCCAAACATTTATTTGGGAAAAAAAGTGATTTTCTCGGCGAGTTAAGCATTTTGAACAATTTGCCGGTTGGTTTCAGAACGACCTGCCTCAAAATTAACTATTTTGTGGCAAACATTTACTTTTGATAAAAAGTGATTTTCTCGGCGAGTTAAGCATTTTGACTAACTTGCCGGTTGGTTTCAGAAAGACTTGTCTCAAAATTAACTATTTTGTGGCAAACATTCATTTTGGGAAAAAAGTAATTTTCTCGGCGAGTTAAGCATTTTGAGCAATTTGCCGGTTGGTTTCAGAACGACTTGCCTCAAAATTAACTATTTTGTGGCAAACATTTATTTTGGGAAAAAAATAATTTTCTCGGTGAGTTAAGCATTTTGAGTAAGTGCCGGTTGGTTTCAGAACGACTTGCCTGAAAATTAACTATTTTGTGGCAAACATTTACTTTTGATAAAAAGTGATTTTCTCGGCAAGTTAAGCATTTTGACTAACTTGCCGGTTGGTTTCAGAAAGACTTGTCTCAAAATTAACTATTTTGTGGCAAACATTCATTTTGGGAAAAAAATAATTTTCTCGGCGAGTTAAGCATTTTGAGCAATTTGCCGGTTGGTTTCAGAACGACTTGCCTCAAAATTAACTATTTTGTGGCAAACATTAATTTTGGGAAAAAAGTAATTTTCTCGGTGAGTTAAGCATTTTGAGTAAGTGCCGGTTGGTTTCAGAACGACTTGCCTCAAAATTAACTATTTTTTTTCCAAACATTTATTTTGGAAAGAAAGGTGATTTTCTCGATGAGTTAAGCATTTTGAGTAATTTACCGATAGGTTTCAGAACGACTTGCCTCAAAATTAACTATTTTGTGGCAAAACATTCATTTGGGGGAAAGGTGATTTTCCCGATGAGTTAAGCATTTTGAATAATTTACCGAAAGGTTTCAGAACGGCTTGCCTCACTATTAACTATTTTGTAGCAAACATTCATATTGGGAAAAAAAGTGATTTTCTCGGCGAGTCAAGCATTTTGAGTAATTTGCCGGTTGGTTTCAGAGCGGCTTGCATCAAATTTAACTATTTTCTGGCAAACATTCATTTTGCAAATAAAAGGGATTTTCTCGGTCAGTTAAGCATTTTGAGTAATTTACCGATAGGTTTCAGAACGGCTTGCCTCACTATTAACTAATTTTTTGCCAAACATTTATTTGGGAAAAAAAGTGATTTTCTCGGCGAGTTAAGCATTTTGACTAACTTGCCGGTTGGTTTCAGAAAGACTTGTCTCAAAATTAACTATTTTGTGGCAAACATTCATTTTGGGAAAAAAGTAATTTTCTCGGCGAGTTAAGCATTTTGAGCAATTTGCCGGTTGGTTTCAGAACGACTTGCCTCAAAATTAACTATTTTGTGGCAAACATTTATTTTGGGAAAAAAGTAATTTTCTCGGTGAGTTAAGCATTTTGAGTAAGTGCCGGTTGGTTTCAGAACGACTTGTCTGAAAATTAACTATTTTGTGGCAAACATTTACTTTTGATAAAAAGTGATTTTCTCGGCGAGTTAAGCATTTTGAGTAATTTGCCGGTTGGTTCCAGAGCGGCTTGCATCAAAATTAAATATTTTTAACCAAACATAAATTTTGGAAAAAAAACATTGAATTTGGAAAAAAAGTGATTTTCTCGGCGATTTAAGCCTTTTGAGTAATTTGCCGGCTGGTTTCAGAACGACTTGCCTCAAAATTAACAATTTTGTCGCAAACACTCATTTTGGGAAAAAGGTGATTTTCTCGGCGAGTTAAGCATTTTGAGTAATTTACCGATAGTTTTCAGAACGGCTTGCCTCACTATTAACTATTTTTTTGCCAAACATTTATTTTGGAAAAAAAGTGATTTTCTCGGCGAGTTAAGCATTTTGAGTAATTTGCCGGTTTGTTTCAGAACGACTTGCCTCAAAATTAACTATTTTGTGGCAAACATTCATTTTGGGAAAAAATTGATTTTCTCGGCGAGTGAAGCATTTTCAGTAATTTGCCGGTTGGTTCCAGAACGGCTTGCCTCAGTATTAACTTTTTTTTTGCCAAACATTTATTTTGGAAAAAAAAGTGATTTTCTCGGCGAGTTAAGCATTTTGAGTAATTTGGAGTCTTTTTGGAGTCTTTTGGAGTCTTTACCGATATTTTTTTGACAAACATTCATTTTGGAAAAAATGTGATTTTCTCGACGAGTGAAGCATTTTGAGTAATTTGCCGGTTGGTTTCAGAACGACTTGCCTCAAAATTAACTATTTTGTGGCAAACATAAATTTTGGACAAAAAAATGACTTTCTCGGCGTGTTAAGCATTTTGAGTAATTTGCCGGTTGGTTTCAGAACGACTTGCCTCAAAATTAACTATTTTGTGGCAAACATTCATTTTGAGTAATTGCCCGATATTTTTTTGACAAACATTGATTTTGGAAAAAAAGTGATTTTCTCGACGAGTGAAGCATTTTGAGTAATTTGCCGGTTGGTTTCAGAACGACTTGCCTCAAAATTAACTATTTTGTGGCAAACATTCATTTTGGGAAAAAAGTGATTTTCTCGGCGAGTTAAGCATTTTCAGTTATTTGCCGGTTGGTTCCAGAACGGCTTGCCTCAGTATTAACTATTTTTTTGCCAAACATTTATTTTGGAAAAAAAAGTGATTTTCTCGGCGAGTTAAGCATTTTGAGTAATTTACCGATATTTTTTTTTTAAATCATTCATTTTGGAAACAAAGTGATTTTCTCGGCGAGTTAAGTATTTTGAGTTATTTGCAGGTTGGTTTCAGAACGACTTGCCTCAAAATTAACTATTTTGTGGCAAACATTTATTTTGGGAAAAACTTGTTTTCTCGGAGAGTTAAGCATTTTGGGTAATTTGCCGATAGGTTTCAGAACGGCTTGCCTGAAAATTAACTATTTTGTGGCAAAACATTCATTTGCGGGAAAGGTGATTTTCCCTATGAGTTAAGCATTTTGAATAATTTGCCGGTTGGTTTCAGAGCGGCTTGCATAAAAATTAACTATTTTGTGGCAAACATTCATTTTGGGATAAAAGTGATTTTCTCGGTGAGTTAAGCATTTTGAGTAATGTGCCGGTCGGTTTCAGATCGACTTGCCTGAAAATTAACTATTTTGTGGCAAACATTTACTTTTGATAAAAAGTGATTTTCTCGGCGAGTTAACCATTTTGACTAACTTGCCCGTTGGTTTCAGAAAGACTTGTCTCAAAATTAACTATTTTGTGGCAAATATTCATTTTGGGAAAAAAGTGATTTTCTCGGCGAGTTAAGCATTTTGAGTAATTTGCCGGTTGGTTTCAGAACGACTTGCGTCAAAGTTAACTATTTTGTGGCAAACATTCATTTTGGGAAAAAAGTTATTTTCTCGGCGAGTTAAGCATTTTGAGTAATTTGCCGGTTGGTTCCAGAGCGGCTTGCATCAAAATTAACTATTTTTAACCAAACATAAATTTTGGAGAAAAAGTGAGTTTCTCGGCGAGTTAAGCATTTTGAGTAATTTACCGATAGGTTTCAGAACGGCATGCCTCACTATTAACTATTTTTTTGCCAAACATTTCTTTTGGATAAAAAGTGATTTTCTCGGCGAGTTAAGCAATTTGAGTAATTTGCCGGTTGGTTCCAGAGCGGCTTGCATCAAATTTAACTATTTTCTGGCAAACATTCATTTTGCAAATAAATGGGATTTTCTCGGTCAGTTAAGCATTTTGAGTAATTTACCGATAGGTTTCAGAACGGCTTGCCTCACTTTTAACTATTTTTTTGCCAAACATTTATTTGAGAAAAAAAGTGATTTTCTCGGCGAGTTAAGCATTTTGAGCAATTTGCCGGTTGGTTTCAGAACGACTTGCCTCAAAATTAACTATCTTGTGGCAAACATTTATTTTGGGAAAAAAGTAATTTTCTCGGTGAGTTAAGCATTTTGAGTAAGTGCCGGTTGGTTCCAGAACGACTTGCCTGAAAATTAACTATTTTGTGGCAAACATTTACCTTTGATAAAAAGTGATTTTCTCGGCGAGTTAAGCATTTTGACTAACTTGCCGGTTGGTTTCAGAAAGACTTGTCTCAAAATTAACCATTTTGTGGCAAACAGTCATTTTGGGAAAAAAGTAATTTTCTCGGCGAGTTAAGCATTTTGAGCAATTTGCCGGTTGGTTTCAGAACGACTTGCCTCAAAATTAACTATTTTGTGGCAAACATTTATTTTGGGAAAAAAGTAATTTTCTCGGTGAGTTAAGCAAAAGAGTAAGTGCCGGTTGGTTTCAGAACGACTTGCCTGAAAATTAACTATTTTGTGGCAAACATTTACCTTTGATAAAAAGTGATTTTCTCGGCGAGTTAAGCATTTTGACTAACTAGCCGGTTGGTTTCAGAAAGACTTGTCTCAAAATTAACTATTTTGTGGCAAACATTCATTTTGGGAAAAAAGTGATTTTCTCGGCGAGTTAAGCATTTTGAGTAATTTGCCGGTTGGTTCCAGAGCGGCTTGCATCAAAATTAACTATTTTTAACCAAACATAAATTTTGGAGAAAAAGTGAGTTTCTCGGCGAGTAATTTTGAGTAATTTACCGATAGGTTTCAGAACGGCATGCCTCACTATTAACTATTGTTTTGCCAAACATTTCTTTTGGAAAAAAAAAGTGTTTTTCTCGGCAAGTTAAGTATTTTGAGTAATTTACCGATATGTTTTTAACGAAACATTCATTTTCGAAAAAAAGTGATTATCTCGGCGAGTTAAGCATTTTGAGTAATTTACCGATAGGTTTCAGAACGGCTTGCCTCGCTTTTAACAATTTTTTTGTCAAACATTTATTTTGGGAAAAAAGTGATTTTCTCGGCGAGTTAAGCATTTAGAGTACTTTACAGATAGGTTTCAGAACGGCTTGCCTCACTATTAACTATTTTTTTGCCAAACAATCATTTTGCGAAAAAAGTGATTTTCTCGGCGAGTTAAGCAATTTGAGTAATTTGCCGGTTGGTTCCAGAGCGGCTTGCATCAAATTTAACTATTTTCTGGCAAACATTCATTTTGCAAATAAAAGGGATTTTCTCGGTCAGTTAAGCATTTTGAGTAATTTACCGATAGGTTTCAGAACGGCTTGCCTCACTATTAACTATTTTTTGCCAAACATTTATTTGGGAAAAAAAGTGATTTTCTCGGCGAGTTAAGCATTTTGAACAATTTGCCGGTTGGTTTCAGAACGACCTGCCTCAAAATTAACTATTTTGTGGCAAACATTTACTTTTGATAAAAAGTGATTTTCTCGGCGAGTTAAGCATTTTGACTAACTTGCCGGTTGGTTTCAGAAAGACTTGTCTCAAAATTAACTATTTTGTGGCAAACATTCATTTTGGGAAAAAAGTAATTTTCTCGGCGAGTTAAGCATTTTGAGCAATTTGCCGGTTGGTTTCAGAACGACTTGCCTCAAAATTAACTATTTTGTGGCAAACATTTATTTTGGGAAAAAAATAATTTTCTCGGTGAGTTAAGCATTTTGAGTAAGTGCCGGTTGGTTTCAGAACGACTTGCCTGAAAATTAACTATTTTGTGGCAAACATTTACTTTTGATAAAAAGTTATTTTCTCGGCAAGTTAAGCATTTTGACTAACTTGCCGGTTGGTTTCAGAAAGACTTGTCTCAAAATTAACTATTTTGTGGCAAACATTCATTTTGGGAAAAAAATAATTTTCTCGGCGAGTTAAGCATTTTGAGCAATTTGCCGGTTGGTTTCAGAACGACTTGCCTCAAAATTAACTATTTTGTGGCAAACATTAATTTTGGGAAAAAAGTAATTTTCTCGGTGAGTTAAGCATTTTGAGTAAGTGCCGGTTGGTTTCAGAACGACTTGCCTCAAAATTAACTATTTTTTTTCCAAACATTTATTTTGGAAAGAAAGGTGATTTTCTCGATGAGTTAAGCATTTTGAGTAATTTACCGATAGGTTTCAGAACGACTTGCCTCAAAATTAACTATTTTGTGGCAAAACATTCATTTGGGGGAAAGGTGATTTTCCCGATGAGTTAAGCATTTTGAATAATTTACCGAAAGGTTTCAGAACGGCTTGCCTCACTATTAACTATTTTGTAGCAAACATTCATATTGGGAAAAAAAGTGATTTTCTCGGCGAGTCAAGCATTTTGAGTAATTTGCCGGTTGGTTTCAGAGCGGCTTGCATCAAATTTAACTATTTTCTGGCAAACATTCATTTTGCAAATAAAAGGGATTTTCTCGGTCAGTTAAGCATTTTGAGTAATTTACCGATAGGTTTCAGAACGGCTTGCCTCACTATTAACTAATTTTTTGCCAAACATTTATTTGGGAAAAAAGTGATTTTCTCGGCGAGTTAAGCATTTTGACTAACTTGCCGGTTGGTTTCAGAAAGACTTGTCTCAAAATTAACTATTTTGTGGCAAACATTCATTTTGGGAAAAAAGTAATTTTCTCGGCGAGTTAAGCATTTTGAGCAATTTGCCGGTTGGTTTCAGAACGACTTGCCTCAAAATTAACTATTTTGTGGCAAACATTTATTTTGGGAAAAAAGTAATTTTCTCGGTGAGTTAAGCATTTTGAGTAAGTGCCGGTTGGTTTCAGAACGACTTGTCTGAAAATTAACTATTTTGTGGCAAACATTTACTTTTGATAAAAAGTGATTTTCTCGGCGAGTTAAGCATTTTGAGTAATTTGCCGGTTGGTTCCAGAGCGGCTTGCATCAAAATTAAATATTTTTAACCAAACATAAATTTTGGAAAAAAAACATTGAATTTGGAAAAAAAGTGATTTTCTCGGCGATTTAAGCCTTTTGAGTAATTTGCCGGCTGGTTTCAGAACGACTTGCCTCAAAATTAACTATTTTGTCGCAAACACTCATTTTGGGAAAAAGGTGATTTTCTCGGCGAGTTAAGCATTTTGAGTAATTTACCGATAGTTTTCAGAACGGCTTGCCTCACTATTAACTATTTTTTTGCCAAACATTTATTTTGGAAAAAAAGTGATTTTCTCGGCGAGTTAAGCATTTTGAGTAATTTGCCGGTTTGTTTCAGAACGACTTGCCTCAAAATTAACTATTTTGTGGCAAACATTCATTTTGGGAAAAAATTGATTTTCTCGGCGAGTGAAGCATTTTCAGTAATTTGCCGGTTGGTTCCAGAACGGCTTGCCTCAGTATTAACTTTTTTTTTGCCAAACATTTATTTTGGAAAAAAAAGTGATTTTCTCGGCGAGTTAAGCATTTTGAGTAATTTGGAGTCTTTTTGGAGTCTTTTGGAGTCTTTACCGATATTTTTTTGACAAACATTCATTTTGGAAAAAATGTGATTTTCTCGACGAGTGAAGCATTTTGAGTAATTTGCCGGTTGGTTTCAGAACGACTTGCCTCAAAATTAACTATTTTGTGGCAAACATAAATTTTGGACAAAAAAATGACTTTCTCGGCGTGTTAAGCATTTTGAGTAATTTGCCGGTTGGTTTCAGAACGACTTGCCTCAAAATTAACTATTTTGTGGCAAACATTCATTTTGAGTAATTGCCCGATATTTTTTTGACAAACATTGATTTTGGAAAAAAAGTGATTTTCTCGACGAGTGAAGCATTTTGAGTAATTTGCCGGTTGGTTTCAGAACGACTTGCCTCAAAATTAACTATTTTGTGGCAAACATTCATTTTGGGAAAAAAGTGATTTTCTCGGCGAGTTAAGCATTTTCAGTTATTTGCCGGTTGGTTCCAGAACGGCTTGCCTCAGTATTAACTATTTTTTTGCCAAACATTTATTTTGGAAAAAAAAGTGATTTTCTCGGCGAGTTAAGCATTTTGAGTAATTTACCGATATTTTTTTTTAAAAACATTCATTTTGGGAACAAAGTGATTTTCTCGGCGAGTTAAGTATTTTGAGTAATTTGCCGGTTGGTTTCAGAACGACTTGCCTCAAAATTAACTATTTTGTGGCAAACATTAATTTTGGGAAAAAAGTGTTTTCTCGGTGAGTTAAGCATTTTGGGTAATTTACCGATAGGTTTCAGAACGGCTTGCCTCACTATTAACTATTTTTTGGCCAAACATTTATTTTGGAAATAAAGTGATTTTCTCTGCGAGTTAAGTATTTGGAGTCATTTACCGATATTTTTTTGACAAACATTCATTTTGGAAAGAAAGTGATTTTCTCGACGAGTGAAGCATTTTGAGTAATTTGCCGGTTGGTTTCAGAACGACTTGCCTCAAAATTAACTATTTTGTGGCAAACATAAATTTTTGACAAAAAAAATGAGTTTCTCGGCGAGTTAAGCATTTTGAGTAATTTGCCGGTTGGTTTCAGAACGACTTGCCTCAAAATTAACTATTTTGTGCCAAACATTCATTTTGAGTAATTGCCCGATATTTTTTTGCCAAACATTGATTTTGGAAAAAAAGTGATTTTCTCGGCGATTTAAGCGTTTTGAGTAATTTGCCGGTTGGTTTCAGAACGACTTGCCTCAAAATTCACTATTTTGTGGCAAACATTCATTTTGGAAAAAAAGTGATTTTCCCGGCGAGTTAAGCATTTTGTGTAATTTGCCGGCTGGTTTCAGAACGACTTGCCTCAAAATTAACTATTTTGTCGCAAACACTCATTTTGGGAAAAAGGTGATTTTCTCGGCGAGTTAAGCATTTTGACTAATTTACCGATAGGTTTCAGAACGGCTTGCCTCACTATTAACTATTTTTTTGCCAAACATTTATTTTGGAAAAAAGTGATTTTCTCGGCGAGTTAAGCATTTTGAGTAATTTACCGATATTTTTTTTTAAAAACATTCATTTTGGGAACAAAGTGATTTTCTCGGCGATGTAAGCCTTTTGAATAATTTGTCGGTTGGTTTCAGAACGACTTGCCTCAAAATTAACTATTTTGTCGCAAACACTCATTTTGGGAAAAAGGTAATTTTCTCGGCGAGTTAAGCATTTTGAGTAATTTACCGATATTCTTTTTAAAAAACATTCATTTTGGAAACAAAGTGATTTTCTCGGCGAGTTAAGCATTTTGAGTAATTTGCCGGTTGGTTTCAGAACGACTTGCCTCAAAATTAGCTATTTTGTGGCAAACATTCATTTTGGGAAAAAAGTGATTTTCTTGGCGAGTTAAGCATTTTGAGTAATTTACCGGTTGGTTTCAGAACGACTTGCCTCAAAATTAACTATTTTGTGGCAAACATTCATTTTGGAAAAAAAAAGTGATTTTCTCGGCGAGTTAAGCATCTTGAGTAATTTGCCGGCTGGTTTCAGAACGACTTGCCTCAAAATTAACTATTTTGTCGCAAACACTCATTTTGGGAAAAAGGTAATTTTCTCGGCGAGTTAAGCATTTTGAGTAATTTACCGATATTCTTTTTAAAAAACATTCATTTTGGAAACAAAGTGATTTTCTCGGCGAGTTAAGCATTTTGAGTAATTTGCCGGTTGGCTTCAGAACGACTTGCCTCAAAATTAACTATTTTGTGGCAAACATTCATTTTGGAAAAAAAAGTAATTTTCTCGGCTAGGCTTGGAAACATAAATTTTGGACAAAAAAAATGAGTTTCTCGGCGAGTTAAGCATTTTGAGTAATTTGCCGGTTGGTTTCAGAACGACTTGCCTCAAAATTAACTATTTTGTGCCAAACATTCATTTTGAGTAATTGCCCGATATTTTTTTGCCAAACATTGATTTTGGAAAAAAAGTGATTTTCTCGGCGATTTAAGCCTTTTGAGTAATTTGCCGGTTGGTTTCAGAACGACTTGCCTCAAAATTAACTATTTTGTGGCAAACATTCATTTTGGGAAAAAAGTGATTTTCTTGGCGAGTTAAGCATTTTGAGTAATTTACCGGTTGGTTTCAGAACGACTTGCCTCAAAATTAACTATTTTGTGGCAAACATTCGTTTTGGAAAAAAAAAGTGATTTTCTCGGCGAGTTAAGCATCTTGAGTAATTTGCCGGCTGGTTTCAGAACGACTTGCCTCAAAATTAACTATTTTGTCGCAAACACTCATTTTGGGAAAAAGGTGATTTTCTCGGCGAGTTCAGCATTTTGAGTAGTTGAGTTTTCAGAATGGCTTGCCTCACTATTAACTATTTTTTTGCCAAACATTTATTTTGGAAACAAAGTGATTTTCTCGGCGAGTTAAGCATTTTGAGTAATTTGCCGGTTGGTTTCAGAACGACTTGCCTCAAAATTAACTATTTTGTGGCAAACTTTAATTTTGGGAAAAAAGTGTTTTCTCGGTGAGTTAAGCATTTTGGGTAATTTACCGATAGGTTTCAGAACGGCTTGCCTCACTATTAACTATTTTTTGGCCAAACATTTATTTTGGAAATAAAGTGATTTTCTCTGCGAGTTAAGCATTTTGAGTCATTTGCCGATATTTTTTTGACAAACATTCATTTTGGAAAAAATGTGTTTTTCTCGACGAGTGAAGCATTTTGAGTAATTTACCGGTTGGTTTCAGAACGACTTGCCTCAAAATTAACTATTTTGTGGCAAACATTCATTTTGGAATAAAAAAGTGATTTTCTCGGCGAGTTAAGCATTTTGAGTAATTTGCCGGCTGGTTTCAGAACGACTTGCCTCAAAATTAACTATTTTGTCGCAAACACTCATTTTGGGAAAAAGGTGATTTTCTCGGCGAGTTAAGCATTTTGAGTAATTTACCGATAGTTTTCAGAACGGCTTGCTCACTATTAACTATTTTTTTGCCAAACATTTATTTTGGAAAAAAAAGTGATTTTCTCGGCGAGTTAAGCATTTTGAGTAATTTGCCGGTTTGTTTCAGAACGACTTGCCTCAAAATTAACTATTTTGTGGCAAACATTCATTTTGTGAAAAAAGTGATTTTCTCGGCGAGTTAAGCACTTTCAGTACTTTGCCGGTTGGTTCCAGAACGGCTTGCCTCAGTATTAACTATTTTTTTGCCAAACATTTATTTTGGAAAAAAAAGTGATTTTCTCGGCGAGTTAAGCATTTTGAGTAATTTACCGATATTTTTTTTTTAAAACATTCATTTTGGAAACAAAGTGATTTTCTCGGCGAGTTAAGTATTTTGAGTTATTTGCCGGTTGGTTTCAGAACGACTTGCCTCAAAATTAACTATTTTGTGGCAAACATTAATTTGGGAAAAAATTGTTTTCTCGGAGAGTTAAGCATTTTGGGTAATTTACCGATAGGTTTCAGAACGGCTTGCCTCACTGTTAACTATTTTTTTGCCAAACATTTATTTTGGAAATAAAGTGATTTTCTCTGCGAGTTAAGCATTTTGAGTAATTTGCCGATATTTTTTTGACAAACATTCATTTTGGAAAAAAAGTCTTTTTCTCGACGAGTGAAGCATTTTGAGTAATTTGCCAGTTGGTTTCAGAACGACTTGCCTCAAGATTAACTATTTTGTGGCAAACATTCATTTTGAGTAATGGCCCGATATTTTTTTGTCAAACATTGAATTTGGAAAAAAAGTGATTTTCTCGGCGATTTAAGCCTTTTGAGTAATTTGCCGGTTGGTTTCAGAACGACTTGCCTCAAAATTAACTATTTTGTCGCAAACACTCATTTTGGGAAAAAGGTGATTTTCTCGGCGAGTTAAGCATTTTGAGTAATTTACCGATAGTTTTCAGAACGGCTTGCCTCACTATTAACTATTTTTTTGCCAAACATTTATTTTGGAAAAAAAGTGATTTTCTCGGCGAGTTAAGCATTTTGAGTAATTTGCCGGTTTGTTTCAGAACGACTTGCCTCAAAATTAACTATTTTGTGGCAAACATTCATTTTGGGAAAAAAATTGATTTTCTCGGCGAGTGAAGCATTTTCAGTAATTTGCCGGTTGGTTCCAGAACGGCTTGCCTCAGTATTAACTATTTTTTTGCCAAACATTTATTTTGGAAAAAAAAGTGATTTTCTCGGCGAGTTAAGCATTTTGAGTAATTTACCGATATTTTTTTTTAAAAACATTCATTTTGGGAACAAAGTGATTTTCTCGGCGAGTTAAGTATTTTGAGTAATTTGCCGGTTGGTTTCAGAACGACTTGCCTCAAAATTAACTATTTTGTGGCAAACATTAATTTTGGGAAAAAAGTGTTTTCTCGGTGAGTTAAGCATTTTGGGTAATTTACCGATAGGTTTCAGAACGGCTTGCCTCACTATTAACTATTTTTTGGCCAAACATTTATTTTGGAAATAAAGTGATTTTCTCTGCGAGTTAAGTATTTGGAGTCATTTACCGATATTTTTTTGACAAACATTCATTTTGGAAAGAAAGTGATTTTCTCGACGAGTGAAGCATTTTGAGTAATTTGCCGGTTGGTTTCAGAACGACTTGCCTCAAAATTAACTATTTTGTGGCAAACATAAATTTTGGACAAAAAAAATGAGTTTCTCGGCGAGTTAAGCATTTTGAGTAATTTGCCGGTTGGTTTCAGAACGACTTGCCTCAAAATTAACTATTTTGTGCCAAACATTCATTTTGAGTAATTGCCCGATATTTTTTTGCCAAACATTGTTTTTGGAAAAAAAGTGATTTTCTCGGCGATTTAAGCGTTTTGAGTAATTTGCCGGTTGGTTTCAGAACGACTTGCCTCAAAATTCACTATTTTGTGGCAAACATTCATTTTGGAAAAAAAGTGATTTTCCCGGCGAGTTAAGCATTTTGAGTAATTTGCCGGCTGGTTTCAGAACGACTTGCCTCAAAATTAACTATTTTGTCGCAAACACTCATTTTGGGAAAAAGGTGATTTTCTCGGCGAGTTAAGCATTTTGAGTAATTTACCGATAGGTTTCAGAACGGCTTGCCTCACTATTAACTATTTTTTTGCCAAACATTTATTTTGGAAAAAAGTGATTTTCTCGGCGAGTTAAGCATTTTGAGTAATTTGCCGATTTGTTTCAGAACGACTTGCCTCAAAATTAACTATTTTGTGGCAAACATTCATTTTGGGAAAAAATAGATTTTCTCGGCGAGTGAAGCATTTTCAGTAATTTGCCGGTTGGTTCCATCACGGCTTGCCTCAGTATTAACTATTTTTTTGCCAAACATTTATTTTGGAAAAAAAAGTGATTTTCTCGGCGAGTTAAGCATTTTGAGTAATTTACCGATATTTTTTTTAAAAAACATTCATTTTGGGAACAAAGTGATTTTCTCGGCGATGTAAGCCTTTTGAGTAATTTGTCGGTTGGTTTCAGAACGACTTGCCTCAAAATTAACTATTTTGTCGCAAACACTCATTTTGGGAAAAAGGTAATTTTCTCGGCGAGTTAAGCATTTTGAGTAATTTACCGATATTCTTTTTAAAAAACATTCATTTTGGAAACAAAGTGATTTTCTCGGCGTGTTAAGCATTTTGAGTAATTTGCCGGTTGGTTTCAGAACTACTTGCCTCAAAATTAACTATTTTGTGGCAAACATTCATTTTGGAAAAAAAAGTAATTTTCTCGGCTCGTCAAGCATTTTGAGTAATTTGCCGGTTGGTTTCAGATCGACTTGCCTCAGTATTAACTATTTTTTTGCCAAACATTTATTTTGGAAAAAAAAGTGATTTTCTCGGCGAGTTAAGCATTTTGAGTAATTTACCGATATTTTTTTTAAAAAACATTCATTTTGGGAACAAAGTCATTTTCTCGGCGAGTTAAGTATTTTGAGTAATTTGCCGGTTGGTTTCAGAACGACTTGCCTCAAAATTAACTATTTTGTGGCAAACTTTAATTTTGGGAAAAAAGTGTTTTCTCGGTGAGTTAAGCATTTTGGGTAATTTACCGATAGGTTTCAGAACGGCTTGCCTCACTATTAACTATTTTTTGGCCAAACATTTATTTTGGAAATAAAGTGATTTTCTCTGCGAGTTAAGCATTTTGAGTCATTTACCGATATTTTTTTGACAAACATTCATTTTGGAAAGAAAGTGATTTTCTCGACGAGTGAAGCATTTTGAGTAATTTGCCGGTTGGTTTCAGAACGACTTTCCTCAAAATTAACTATTTTGTGGCAAACATAAATTTTTGACAAAAAAAATGAGTTTCTCGGCGAGTTAAGCATTTTGAGTAATTTGCCGGTTGGTTTCAGAACGACTTGCCTCAAAATTAGCTATTTTGTGGCAAACATTCATTTTGGGAAAAAAGTGATTTTCTTGGCGAGTTAAGCATTTTGAGTAATTTACCGGTTGGTTTCAGAACGACTTGCCTCAAAATTAACTATTTTGTGGCAAACATTCATTTTGGAAAAAAAAAGTGATTTTCTCGGCGAGTTAAGCATCTTGAGTAATTTGCCGGCTGGTTTCAGAACGACTTGCCTCAAAATTAACTATTTTGTCGCAAACACTCATTTTGGGAAAAAGGTAATTTTCTCGGCGAGTTAAGCATTTTGAGTAATTTACCGATATTCTTTTTAAAAAACATTCATTTTGGAAACAAAGTGATTTTCTCGGCGAGTTAAGCATTTTGAGTAATTTGCCGGTTGGTTTCAGAACTACTTGCCTCAAAATTAACTATTTTTTTGCCAAACATTTATTTCGGAAAAAAAAGTGATTTTCTCGGCGACTTAAGCATTTTGAGTAATTTACCGATATTTTTTAAAAAGCATTCATTTTGGAAACAAAGTGATTTTCTCGGCGATTTCAGCCTTTTGAGTAATTTGCCGGTTGGTTTCAGAACGACTTGCCTCAAAATTAACTATTTTGTGGCAAACATTCATTTTGGGAAAAAAGTGATTTTCTTGGCGAGTTAAGCATTTTGAGTAATTTACCGGTTGGTTTCAGAACGACTTGCCTCAAAATTAACTATTTTGTGGCAAACATTCATTTTGGAAAAAAAAAGTGATTTTCTCGGCGAGTTAAGCATCTTGAGTAAGTTGCCGGCTGGTTTCAGAACGACTTGCCTCAAAATTAACTATTTTGTCGCAAACACTCATTTTGGGAAAAAGGTAATTTTCTCGGCGAGTTAAGCATTTTGAGTAATTTACCGATATTCTTTTTAAAAAACATTCATTTTGGAAACAAAGTGATTTTCTCGGCGAGTTAAGCATTTTGAGTAATTTGCCGGTTGGTTTCAGAACGACTTGCCTCAAAATTAACTATTTTGTGGCAAACATTCATTTTGGAAAAAAAAGTAATTTTCTCGGCTAGGCTTGGAAACATAAATTTTGGACAAAAAAAATGAGTTTCTCGGCGAGTTAAGCATTTTGAGTAATTTGCCGGTTGGTTTCAGAACGACTTGCCTCAAAATTAACTATTTTGTGCCAAACATTCATTTTGAGTAATTGCCCGATATTTTTTTGCCAAACATTGATTTTGGAAAAAAAGTGATTTTCTCGGCGATTTAAGCCTTTTGAGTAATTTGCCGGTTGGTTTCAGAACGACTTGCCTCAAAATTAACTATTTTGTGCCAAACATTCATTTTGAGTAATTGCCCGATATTTTTTTGCCAAACATTGATTTTGGAAAAAAAGTGATTTTCTCGGCGATTTAAGCCTTTTGAGTAATTTGCCGGTTGGTTTCAGAACGACTTGCCTCAAAATTAACTATTTTGTGGCAAACATACATTTTGGGAAAAAAGTGATTTTCTTGGCGAGTTAAGCATTTTGAGTAATTTACCGGTTGGTTTCAGAACGACTTGCCTCAAAATTAACTATTTTGTGGCAAACATTCATTTTGGAAAAAAAAAGTGATTTTCTCGGCGAGTTAAGCATCTTGAGTAATTTGCCGGCTGGTTTCAGAACGACTTGCCTCAAAATTAACTATTTTGTCGCAAACACTCATTTTGGGAAAAAGGTAATTTTCTCGGCGAGTTAAGCATTTTGAGTAATTTACCGATATTCTTTTTAAAAAACATTCATTTTGGAAACAAAGTGATTTTCTCGGCGAGTTAAGCATTTTGAGTAATTTGCCGGTTGGTTTCAGAACTACTTGCCTCAAAATTAACTATTTTTTTGCCAAACATTTATTTCGGAAAAAAAAGTGATTTTCTCGGCGACTTAAGCATTTTGAGTAATTTACCGATATTTTAAAAAAAGCATTCATTTTGGAAACAAAGTGATTTTCTCGGCGATTTCAGCCTTTTGAGTAATTTGCCGGTTGGTTTCAGAACGACTTGCCTCAAAATTAACTATTTTGTGGCAAACATTCATTTTGGGAAAAAAGTGATTTTCTTGGCGAGTTAAGCATTTTGAGTAATTTACCGGTTGGTTTCAGAACGACTTGCCTCAAAATTAACTATTTTGTGGCAAACATTCATTTTGGAAAAAAAAAGTGATTTTCTCGGCGAGTTAAGCATCTTGAGTAAGTTGCCGGCTGGTTTCAGAACGACTTGCCTCAAAATTAACTATTTTGTCGCAAACACTCATTTTGGGAAAAAGGTAATTTTCTCGGCGAGTTAAGCATTTTGAGTAATTTACCGATATTCTTTTTAAAAAACATTCATTTTGGAAACAAAGTGATTTTCTCGGCGAGTTAAGCATTTTGAGTAATTTGCCGGTTGGTTTCAGAACGACTTGCCTCAAAATTAACTATTTTGTGGCAAACATTCATTTTGGAAAAAAAAGTAATTTTCTCGGCTAGGCTTGGAAACATAAATTTTGGACAAAAAAAATGAGTTTCTCGGCGAGTTAAGCATTTTGAGTAATTTGCCGGTTGGTTTCAGAACGACTTGCCTCAAAATTAACTATTTTGTGCCAAACATTCATTTTGAGTAATTGCCCGATATTTTTTTGCCAAACATTGATTTTGGAAAAAAAGTGATTTTCTCGGCGATTTAAGCCTTTTGAGTAATTTGCCGGTTGGTTTCAGAACGACTTGCCTCAAAACTAACTATTTTGTGGCAAACATTCATTTTGGGAAAAAAGTGATTTTCTTGGCGAGTTAAGCATTTTGAGTAATTTACCGGTTGGTTTCAGAACGACTTGCCTCAAAATTAACTATTTTGTGGCAAACATTCGTTTTGGAAAAAAAAAGTGATTTTCTCGGCGAGTTAAGCATCTTGAGTAATTTGCCGGCTGGTTTCAGAACGACTTGCCTCAAAATTAACTATTTTGTCGCAAACACTCATTTTGGGAAAAAGGTGATTTTCTCGGCGAGTTCAGCATTTTGAGTAGTTGAGTTTTCAGAATGGCTTGCCTCACTATTAACTATTTTTTTGCCAAACATTTATTTTGGAAACAAAGTGATTTTCTCGGCGAGTTAAGCATTTTGAGTAATTTGCCGGTTGGTTTCAGAACGACTTGCCTCAAAATTAACTATTTTGTGGCAAACTTTAATTTTGGGAAAAAAGTGTTTTCTCGGTGAGTTAAGCATTTTGGGTAATTTACCGATAGGTTTCAGAACGGCTTGCCTCACTATTAACTATTTTTTGGCCAAACATTTATTTTGGAAATAAAGTGATTTTCTCTGCGAGTTAAGCATTTTGAGTCATTTGCCGATATTTTTTTGACAAACATTCATTTTGGAAAAAATGTGTTTTTCTCGACGAGTGAAGCATTTTGAGTAATTTACCGGTTGGTTTCAGAACGACTTGCCTCAAAATTAACTATTTTGTGGCAAACATTCATTTTGGAATAAAAAAGTGATTTTCTCGGCGAGTTAAGCATTTTGAGTAATTTGCCGGCTGGTTTCAGAACGACTTGCCTCAAAATTAACTATTTTGTCGCAAACACTCATTTTGGGAAAAAGGTGATTTTCTCGGTGAGTTAAGCATTTTGGGTAATTTACCGATAGGTTTCAGAACGGCTTGCCTCACTATTAACTATTTTTTGGCCAAACATTTATTTTGGAAATAAAGTGATTTTCTCTGCGAGTTAAGCATTTTGAGTCATTTACCGATATTTTTTTGACAAACATTCATTTTGGAAAGAAAGTGATTTTCTCGACGAGTGAAGCATTTTGAGTAATTTGCCGGTTGGTTTCAGAACGACTTTCCTCAAAATTAACTATTTTGTGGCAAACATAAATTTTTGACAAAAAAAATGAGTTTCTCGGCGAGTTAAGCATTTTGAGTAATTTGCCGGTTGGTTTCAGAACGACTTGCCTCAAAATTAACTATTTTGTGCCAAACATTCATTTTGAGTAATTGCCCGATATTTTTTTGCCAAACATTGATTTTGGAAAAAAAGTGATTTTCTCGGCGATTTAAGCCTTTTGAGTAATTTGCCGGTTGGTTTCAGAACGACTTGCCTCAAAATTAACTATTTTGTGGCAAACATTCATTTTGGGAAAAAAGTGATTTTCTTGGCGAGTTAAGCATTTTGAGTAATTTACCGGTTGGTTTCAGAACGACTTGCCTCAAAATTAACTATTTTGTGGCAAACATTCATTTTGGAAAAAAAAAGTGATTTTCTCGGCGAGTTAAGCATCTTGAGTAATTTGCCGGCTGGTTTCAGAACGACTTGCCTCAAAATTAACTATTTTGTCGCAAACACTCATTTTGGGAAAAAGGTAATTTTCTCGGCGAGTTAAGCATTTTGAGTAATTTACCGATATTCTTTTTAAAAAACATTCATTTTGGAAACAAAGTGATTTTCTCGGCGAGTTAAGCATTTTGAGTAATTTGCCGGTTGGTTTCAGAACTACTTGCCTCAAAATTAACTATTTTGTGGCAAACATTCATATTGGAAAAAAAAGTAATTTTCTCGGCTCGTCAAGCATTTTGAGTAATTTGCCGGTTGGTTTCAGATCGACTTGCCTCAGTATTAACTATTTTTTTGCCAAACATTTATTTTGGAAAAAAAAGTGATTTTCTCGGCGACTTAAGCATTTTGAGTAATTTACCGATATTTAAAAAAAAACATTCATTTTGGAAACAAAGTGATTTTCTCGGCGATTTCAGCCTTTTGAGTAATTTGCCGGTTGGTTTCAGAACGACTTGCCTCAAAATTAACTATTTTGTGGCAAACATTCATTTTGGGAAAAAAGTGATTTTCTTGGCGAGTTAAGCATTTTGAGTAATTTACCGGTTGGTTTCAGAACGACTTGCCTCAAAATTAACTATTTTGTGGCAAACATTCATTTTGGAAAAAAAAAGTGATTTTCTCGGCGAGTTAAGCATCTTGAGTAAGTTGCCGGCTGGTTTCAGAACGACTTGCCTCAAAATTAACTATTTTGTCGCAAACACTCATTTTGGGAAAAAGGTAATTTTCTCGGCGAGTTAAGCATTTTGAGTAATTTACCGATATTCTTTTTAAAAAACATTCATTTTGGAAACAAAGTGATTTTCTCGGCGAGTTAAGCATTTTGAGTAATTTGCCGGTTGGTTTCAGAACGACTTGCCTCAAAATTAACTATTTTGTGGCAAACATTCATTTTGGAAAAAAAAGTAATTTTCTCGGCTAGGCTTGGAAACATAAATTTTGGACAAAAAAAATGAGTTTCTCGGCGAGTTAAGCATTTTGAGTAATTTGCCGGTTGGTTTCAGAACGACTTGCCTCAAAATTAACTATTTTCTGCCAAACATTCATTTTGAGTAATTGCCCGATATTTTTTTGCCAAACATTGATTTTGGAAAAAAAGTGATTTTCTCGGCGATTTAAGCCTTTTGAGTAATTTGCCGGTTGGTTTCAGAACGACTTGCCTCAAAACTAACTATTTTGTGGCAAACATTCATTTTGGGAAAAAAGTGATTTTCTTGGCGAGTTAAGCATTTTGAGTAATTTACCGGTTGGTTTCAGAACGACTTGCCTCAAAATTAACTATTTTGTGGCAAACATTCGTTTTGGAAAAAAAAAGTGATTTTCTCGGCGAGTTAAGCATCTTGAGTAATTTGCCGGCTGGTTTCAGAACGACTTGCCTCAAAATTAACTATTTTGTCGCAAACACTCATTTTGGGAAAAAGGTGATTTTCTCGGCGAGTTCAGCATTTTGAGTAGTTGAGTTTTCAGAATGGCTTGCCTCACTATTAACTATTTTTTTGCCAAACATTTATTTTGGAAACAAAGTGATTTTCTCGGCGAGTTAAGCATTTTGAGTAATTTGCCGGTTGGTTTCAGAACGACTTGCCTCAAAATTAACTATTTTGTGGCAAACTTTAATTTTGGGAAAAAAGTGTTTTCTCGGTGAGTTAAGCATTTTGGGTAATTTACCGATAGGTTTCAGAACGGCTTGCCTCACTATTAACTATTTTTTGGCCAAACATTTATTTTGGAAATAAAGTGATTTTCTCTGCGAGTTAAGCATTTTGAGTCATTTGCCGATATTTTTTTGACAAACATTCATTTTGGAAAAAATGTGTTTTTCTCGACGAGTGAAGCATTTTGAGTAATTTACCGGTTGGTTTCAGAACGACTTGCCTCAAAATTAACTATTTTGTGGCAAACATTCATTTTGGAATAAAAAAGTGATTTTCTCGGCGAGTTAAGCATTTTGAGTAATTTGCCGGCTGGTTTCAGAACGACTTGCCTCAAAATTAACTATTTTGTCGCAAACACTCATTTTGGGAAAAAGGTGATTTTCTCGGCGAGTTAAGCATTTTGAGTAATTTACCGATAGTTTTCAGAACGGCTTGCTCACTATTAACTATTTTTTTGCCAAACATTTATTTTGGAAAAAAAAGTGATTTTCTCGGCGAGTTAAGCATTTTGAGTAATTTGCCGGTTTGTTTCAGAACGACTTGCCTCAAAATTAACTATTTTGTGGCAAACATTCATTTTGGGAAAAAATAGATTTTCTCGGCGAGTGAAGCATTTTCAGTAATTTGCCGGTTGGTTCCATCACGGCTTGCCTCAGTATTAACTATTTTTTTGCCAAACATTTATTTTGGAAAAAAAAGTGATTTTCTCGGCGAGTTAAGCATTTTGAGTAATTTACCGATATTTTTTTTAAAAAACATTCATTTTGGGAACAAAGTGATTTTCTCGGCGATGTAAGCCTTTTGAGTAATTTGTCGGTTGGTTTCAGAACGACTTGCCTCAAAATTAACTATTTTGTCGCAAACACTCATTTTGGGAAAAAGGTAATTTTCTCGGCGAGTTAAGCATTTTGAGTAATTTACCGATATTCTTTTTAAAAAACATTCATTTTGGAAACAAAGTGATTTTCTCGGCGTGTTAAGCATTTTGAGTAATTTGCCGGTTGGTTTCAGAACTACTTGCCTCAAAATTAACTATTTTGTGGCAAACATTCATTTTGGAAAAAAAAGTAATTTTCTCGGCTCGTCAAGCATTTTGAGTAATTTGCCGGTTGGTTTCAGATCGACTTGCCTCAGTATTAACTATTTTTTTGCCAAACATTTATTTTGGAAAAAAAAGTGATTTTCTCGGCGAGTTAAGCATTTTGAGTAATTTACCGATATTTTTTTTAAAAAACATTCATTTTGGGAACAAAGTCATTTTCTCGGCGAGTTAAGTATTTTGAGTAATTTGCCGGTTGGTTTCAGAACGACTTGCCTCAAAATTAACTATTTTGTGGCAAACTTTAATTTTGGGAAAAAAGTGTTTTCTCGGTGAGTTAAGCATTTTGGGTAATTTACCGATAGGTTTCAGAACGGCTTGCCTCACTATTAACTATTTTTTGGCCAAACATTTATTTTGGAAATAAAGTGATTTTCTCTGCGAGTTAAGCATTTTGAGTCATTTACCGATATTTTTTTGACAAACATTCATTTTGGAAAGAAAGTGATTTTCTCGACGAGTGAAGCATTTTGAGTAATTTGCCGGTTGGTTTCAGAACGACTTTCCTCAAAATTAACTATTTTGTGGCAAACATAAATTTTTGACAAAAAAAATGAGTTTCTCGGCGAGTTAAGCATTTTGAGTAATTTGCCGGTTGGTTTCAGAACGACTTGCCTCAAAATTAGCTATTTTGTGGCAAACATTCATTTTGGGAAAAAAGTGATTTTCTTGGCGAGTTAAGCATTTTGAGTAATTTACCGGTTGGTTTCAGAACGACTTGCCTCAAAATTAACTATTTTGTGGCAAACATTCATTTTGGAAAAAAAAAGTGATTTTCTCGGCGAGTTAAGCATCTTGAGTAATTTGCCGGCTGGTTTCAGAACGACTTGCCTCAAAATTAACTATTTTGTCGCAAACACTCATTTTGGGAAAAAGGTAATTTTCTCGGCGAGTTAAGCATTTTGAGTAATTTACCGATATTCTTTTTAAAAAACATTCATTTTGGAAACAAAGTGATTTTCTCGGCGAGTTAAGCATTTTGAGTAATTTGCCGGTTGGTTTCAGAACTACTTGCCTCAAAATTAACTATTTTTTTGCCAAACATTTATTTCGGAAAAAAAAGTGATTTTCTCGGCGACTTAAGCATTTTGAGTAATTTACCGATATTTTTAAAAAAGCATTCATTTTGGAAACAAAGTGATTTTCTCGGCGATTTCAGCCTTTTGAGTAATTTGCCGGTTGGTTTCAGAACGACTTGCCTCAAAATTAACTATTTTGTGGCAAACATTCATTTTGGGAAAAAAGTGATTTTCTTGGCGAGTTAAGCATTTTGAGTAATTTACCGGTTGGTTTCAGAACGACTTGCCTCAAAATTAACTATTTTGTGGCAAACATTCATTTTGGAAAAAAAAAGTGATTTTCTCGGCGAGTTAAGCATCTTGAGTAAGTTGCCGGCTGGTTTCAGAACGACTTGCCTCAAAATTAACTATTTTGTCGCAAACACTCATTTTGGGAAAAAGGTAATTTTCTCGGCGAGTTAAGCATTTTGAGTAATTTACCGATATTCTTTTTAAAAAACATTCATTTTGGAAACAAAGTGATTTTCTCGGCGAGTTAAGCATTTTGAGTAATTTGCCGGTTGGTTTCAGAACGACTTGCCTCAAAATTAACTATTTTGTGGCAAACATTCATTTTGGAAAAAAAAGTAATTTTCTCGGCTAGGCTTGGAAACATAAATTTTGGACAAAAAAAATGAGTTTCTCGGCGAGTTAAGCATTTTGAGTAATTTGCCGGTTGGTTTCAGAACGACTTGCCTCAAAATTAACTATTTTGTGCCAAACATTCATTTTGAGTAATTGCCCGATATTTTTTTGCCAAACATTGATTTTGGAAAAAAAGTGATTTTCTCGGCGATTTAAGCCTTTTGAGTAATTTGCCGGTTGGTTTCAGAACGACTTGCCTCAAAATTAACTATTTTGTGCCAAACATTCATTTTGAGTAATTGCCCGATATTTTTTTGCCAAACATTGATTTTGGAAAAAAAGTGATTTTCTCGGCGATTTAAGCCTTTTGAGTAATTTGCCGGTTGGTTTCAGAACGACTTGCCTCAAAATTAACTATTTTGTGGCAAACATACATTTTGGGAAAAAAGTGATTTTCTTGGCGAGTTAAGCATTTTGAGTAATTTACCGGTTGGTTTCAGAACGACTTGCCTCAAAATTAACTATTTTGTGGCAAACATTCATTTTGGAAAAAAAAAGTGATTTTCTCGGCGAGTTAAGCATCTTGAGTAATTTGCCGGCTGGTTTCAGAACGACTTGCCTCAAAATTAACTATTTTGTCGCAAACACTCATTTTGGGAAAAAGGTAATTTTCTCGGCGAGTTAAGCATTTTGAGTAATTTACCGATATTCTTTTTAAAAAACATTCATTTTGGAAACAAAGTGATTTTCTCGGCGAGTTAAGCATTTTGAGTAATTTGCCGGTTGGTTTCAGAACTACTTGCCTCAAAATTAACTATTTTTTTGCCAAACATTTATTTCGGAAAAAAAAGTGATTTTCTCGGCGACTTAAGCATTTTGAGTAATTTACCGATATTTTAAAAAAAGCATTCATTTTGGAAACAAAGTGATTTTCTCGGCGATTTCAGCCTTTTGAGTAATTTGCCGGTTGGTTTCAGAACGACTTGCCTCAAAATTAACTATTTTGTGGCAAACATTCATTTTGGGAAAAAAGTGATTTTCTTGGCGAGTTAAGCATTTTGAGTAATTTACCGGTTGGTTTCAGAACGACTTGCCTCAAAATTAACTATTTTGTGGCAAACATTCATTTTGGAAAAAAAAAGTGATTTTCTCGGCGAGTTAAGCATCTTGAGTAAGTTGCCGGCTGGTTTCAGAACGACTTGCCTCAAAATTAACTATTTTGTCGCAAACACTCATTTTGGGAAAAAGGTAATTTTCTCGGCGAGTTAAGCATTTTGAGTAATTTACCGATATTCTTTTTAAAAAACATTCATTTTGGAAACAAAGTGATTTTCTCGGCGAGTTAAGCATTTTGAGTAATTTGCCGGTTGGTTTCAGAACGACTTGCCTCAAAATTAACTATTTTGTGGCAAACATTCATTTTGGAAAAAAAAGTAATTTTCTCGGCTAGGCTTGGAAACATAAATTTTGGACAAAAAAAATGAGTTTCTCGGCGAGTTAAGCATTTTGAGTAATTTGCCGGTTGGTTTCAGAACGACTTGCCTCAAAATTAACTATTTTGTGCCAAACATTCATTTTGAGTAATTGCCCGATATTTTTTTGCCAAACATTGATTTTGGAAAAAAAGTGATTTTCTCGGCGATTTAAGCCTTTTGAGTAATTTGCCGGTTGGTTTCAGAACGACTTGCCTCAAAACTAACTATTTTGTGGCAAACATTCATTTTGGGAAAAAAGTGATTTTCTTGGCGAGTTAAGCATTTTGAGTAATTTACCGGTTGGTTTCAGAACGACTTGCCTCAAAATTAACTATTTTGTGGCAAACATTCGTTTTGGAAAAAAAAAGTGATTTTCTCGGCGAGTTAAGCATCTTGAGTAATTTGCCGGCTGGTTTCAGAACGACTTGCCTCAAAATTAACTATTTTGTCGCAAACACTCATTTTGGGAAAAAGGTGATTTTCTCGGCGAGTTCAGCATTTTGAGTAGTTGAGTTTTCAGAATGGCTTGCCTCACTATTAACTATTTTTTTGCCAAACATTTATTTTGGAAACAAAGTGATTTTCTCGGCGAGTTAAGCATTTTGAGTAATTTGCCGGTTGGTTTCAGAACGACTTGCCTCAAAATTAACTATTTTGTGGCAAACTTTAATTTTGGGAAAAAAGTGTTTTCTCGGTGAGTTAAGCATTTTGGGTAATTTACCGATAGGTTTCAGAACGGCTTGCCTCACTATTAACTATTTTTTGGCCAAACATTTATTTTGGAAATAAAGTGATTTTCTCTGCGAGTTAAGCATTTTGAGTCATTTGCCGATATTTTTTTGACAAACATTCATTTTGGAAAAAATGTGTTTTTCTCGACGAGTGAAGCATTTTGAGTAATTTACCGGTTGGTTTCAGAACGACTTGCCTCAAAATTAACTATTTTGTGGCAAACATTCATTTTGGAATAAAAAAGTGATTTTCTCGGCGAGTTAAGCATTTTGAGTAATTTGCCGGCTGGTTTCAGAACGACTTGCCTCAAAATTAACTATTTTGTCGCAAACACTCATTTTGGGAAAAAGGTGATTTTCTCGGTGAGTTAAGCATTTTGGGTAATTTACCGATAGGTTTCAGAACGGCTTGCCTCACTATTAACTATTTTTTGGCCAAACATTTATTTTGGAAATAAAGTGATTTTCTCTGCGAGTTAAGCATTTTGAGTCATTTACCGATATTTTTTTGACAAACATTCATTTTGGAAAGAAAGTGATTTTCTCGACGAGTGAAGCATTTTGAGTAATTTGCCGGTTGGTTTCAGAACGACTTTCCTCAAAATTAACTATTTTGTGGCAAACATAAATTTTTGACAAAAAAAATGAGTTTCTCGGCGAGTTAAGCATTTTGAGTAATTTGCCGGTTGGTTTCAGAACGACTTGCCTCAAAATTAACTATTTTGTGCCAAACATTCATTTTGAGTAATTGCCCGATATTTTTTTGCCAAACATTGATTTTGGAAAAAAAGTGATTTTCTCGGCGATTTAAGCCTTTTGAGTAATTTGCCGGTTGGTTTCAGAACGACTTGCCTCAAAATTAACTATTTTGTGGCAAACATTCATTTTGGGAAAAAAGTGATTTTCTTGGCGAGTTAAGCATTTTGAGTAATTTACCGGTTGGTTTCAGAACGACTTGCCTCAAAATTAACTATTTTGTGGCAAACATTCATTTTGGAAAAAAAAAGTGATTTTCTCGGCGAGTTAAGCATCTTGAGTAATTTGCCGGCTGGTTTCAGAACGACTTGCCTCAAAATTAACTATTTTGTCGCAAACACTCATTTTGGGAAAAAGGTAATTTTCTCGGCGAGTTAAGCATTTTGAGTAATTTACCGATATTCTTTTTAAAAAACATTCATTTTGGAAACAAAGTGATTTTCTCGGCGAGTTAAGCATTTTGAGTAATTTGCCGGTTGGTTTCAGAACTACTTGCCTCAAAATTAACTATTTTGTGGCAAACATTCATATTGGAAAAAAAAGTAATTTTCTCGGCTCGTCAAGCATTTTGAGTAATTTGCCGGTTGGTTTCAGATCGACTTGCCTCAGTATTAACTATTTTTTTGCCAAACATTTATTTTGGAAAAAAAAGTGATTTTCTCGGCGACTTAAGCATTTTGAGTAATTTACCGATATTTAAAAAAAAACATTCATTTTGGAAACAAAGTGATTTTCTCGGCGATTTCAGCCTTTTGAGTAATTTGCCGGTTGGTTTCAGAACGACTTGCCTCAAAATTAACTATTTTGTGGCAAACATTCATTTTGGGAAAAAAGTGATTTTCTTGGCGAGTTAAGCATTTTGAGTAATTTACCGGTTGGTTTCAGAACGACTTGCCTCAAAATTAACTATTTTGTGGCAAACATTCATTTTGGAAAAAAAAAGTGATTTTCTCGGCGAGTTAAGCATCTTGATTAAGTTGCCGGCTGGTTTCAGAACGACTTGCCTCAAAATTAACTATTTTGTCGCAAACACTCATTTTGGGAAAAAGGTAATTTTCTCGGCGAGTTAAGCATTTTGAGTAATTTACCGATATTCTTTTTAAAAAACATTCATTTTGGAAACAAAGTGATTTTCTCGGCGAGTTAAGCATTTTGAGTAATTTGCCGGTTGGTTTCAGAACGACTTGCCTCAAAATTAACTATTTTGTGGCAAACATTCATTTTGGAAAAAAAAGTAATTTTCTCGGCTAGGCTTGGAAACATAAATTTTGGACAAAAAAAATGAGTTTCTCGGCGAGTTAAGCATTTTGAGTAATTTGCCGGTTGGTTTCAGAACGACTTGCCTCAAAATTAACTATTTTCTGCCAAACATTCATTTTGAGTAATTGCCCGATATTTTTTTGCCAAACATTGATTTTGGAAAAAAAGTGATTTTCTCGGCGATTTAAGCCTTTTGAGTAATTTGCCGGTTGGTTTCAGAACGACTTGCCTCAAAACTAACTATTTTGTGGCAAACATTCATTTTGGGAAAAAAGTGATTTTCTTGGCGAGTTAAGCATTTTGAGTAATTTACCGGTTGGTTTCAGAACGACTTGCCTCAAAATTAACTATTTTGTGGCAAACATTCGTTTTGGAAAAAAAAAGTGATTTTCTCGGCGAGTTAAGCATCTTGAGTAATTTGCCGGCTGGTTTCAGAACGACTTGCCTCAAAATTAACTATTTTGTCGCAAACACTCATTTTGGGAAAAAGGTGATTTTCTCGGCGAGTTCAGCATTTTGAGTAGTTGAGTTTTCAGAACGACTTGCCTCAAAATTAACTATTTTTTTGCCAAACATTTATTTTGGAAACAAAGTGATTTTCTCGGCGAGTTAAGCATTTTGAGTAATTTGCCGGTTGGTTTCAGAACGACTTGCCTCAAAATTAACTATTTTGTGGCAAACTTTAATTTTGGGAAAAAAGTGTTTTCTCGGTGAGTTAAGCATTTTGGGTAATTTACCGATAGGTTTCAGAACGGCTTGCCTCACTATTAACTATTTTTTGGCCAAACATTTATTTTGGAAATAAAGTGATTTTCTCTGCGAGTTAAGCATTTTGAGTCATTTGCCGATATTTTTTTGACAAACATTCATTTTGGAAAAAATGTGTTTTTCTCGACGAGTGAAGCATTTTGAGTAATTTACCGGTTGGTTTCAGAACGACTTGCCTCAAAATTAACTATTTTGTGGCAAACATTCATTTTGGAATAAAAAAGTGATTTTCTCGGCGAGTTAAGCATTTTGAGTAATTTGCCGGCTGGTTTCAGAACGACTTGCCTCAAAATTAACTATTTTGTCGCAAACACTCATTTTGGGAAAAAGGTGATTTTCTCGGCGAGTTAAGCATTTTGAGTAATTTACCGATAGTTTTCAGAACGGCTTGCTCACTATTAACTATTTTTTTGCCAAACATTTATTTTGGAAAAAAAAGTGATTTTCTCGGCGAGTTAAGCATTTTGAGTAATTTGCCGGTTTGTTTCAGAACGACTTGCCTCAAAATTAACTATTTTGTGGCAAACATTCATTTTGGGAAAAAAGTGATTTTCTCGGCGAGTTAAGCACTTTCAGTACTTTGCCGGTTGGTTCCAGAACGGCTTGCCTCAGTATTAACTATTTTTTTGCCAAACATTTATTTCGGAAAAAAAAGTGATTTTCTCGGCGAGTTAAGCATTTTGAGTAATTTACCGATATTTTTTTTTTAAAACATTCATTTTGGAAACAAAGTGATTTTCTCGGCGAGTTAAGTATTTTGAGTTATTTGCCGGTTGGTTTCAGAACGACTTGCCTCAAAATTAACTATTTTGTGGCAAACATTAATTTTGGGAAAAAATTGTTTTCTCGGAGAGTTAAGCATTTTGGGTAATTTACCGATAGGTTTCAGAACGGCTTGCCTCACTATTAACTATTTTTTTGGCAAACATTTATTTTGGAAATAAAGTGATTTTCTCTGCGAGTTAAGCATTTTGAGTCATTTGCCGATATTTTTTTGACAAACATTCATTTTGGAAAAAAAGTGTTTTTCTCGACGAGTGAAGCATTTTGAGTAATTTGCCAGTTGGTTTCAGAACGACTTGCCTCAAAATTAACTATTTTGTGGCAAACATTCATTTTGAGTAATTGCCCGATATTTTTTTGTCAAACATTGAATTTGGAAAAAAAGCGATTTTCTCGGCGATTTAAGCCTTTTGAGTAATTTGCCGGTTGGTTTCAGAACGACTTGCCTCAAAATTAACTATTTTGTGGCAAACATTCATTTTGGAAAAAAAAAGTGATTTTCTCGGCGAGTTAAGCATTTTGAGTAATTTGCCGGCTGGTTTCAGAACGACTTGCCTCAAAATTAACTATTTTGTCGCAAACACTCATTTTGGGAAAAAGGTGATTTTCTCGGCGAGTTAACCATTTTGAGTAATTTACCGATAGTTTTCAGAACGGCTTGCCTCACTATTAACTATTTTTTTGCCAAACATTTATTTTGGAAAAAAAGTGATTTTCTAGGCGAGTTAAGCATTTTGAGTAATTTACCGGTTGGTTTCAGAACGACTTGCCTCAAAATTAACTATTTTGTGGCAAACATTCATTTTGGAAAAAAAAAGTGATTTTCTCGGCGAGATAAGCATTTTGAGTAATTTGCCGGCTGGTTTCAGAACGACTTGCCTCAAAATTATCTATTTTGTCGCAAACACTCATTTTGGGAAAAAGGTGATTTTCTCGGCGAGTTAAGCATTTTGAGTAATTTACCGATAGTTTTCAGAACGGCTTGCTCACTATTAACTATTTTTTTGCCAAACATTTATTTTGGAAAAAAAAGTGATTTTCTCGGCGAGTTGAGCATTTTGAGTCATTTGCCGATTTTTTTTGACAAACATTCATTTTGGAAAAAAAGTCCTTTTCTCGACGAGTGAAGCATTTTGAGTAATTTGCCAGTTGGTTTCAGAACGACTTGCCTCAAAATTAACTATTTTGTGGCAAACATTCATTTTGAGTAATTGCCCGATATTTTTTTGTCAAACATTGAATTTGGAAAAAAAGTGATTTTCTCGGCGATTTAAGCCTTTTGAGTAATTTGCCGGTTGGTTTCAGAACGACTTGCCTCAAAATTAACTATTTTGTGGCAAACATTCATTTTGAAAAAAAAAAGTGATTTTCTCGGCGAGTTAAGCATTTTGAGTAATTTGCCGGCTGGTTTCAGAACGACTTGCCTCAAAATTAACTATTTTGTCGCAAACACTCATTTTGGGAAAAAGGTGATTTTCTCGGCGAGTTAACCATTTTGAGTAATTTACCGATAGTTTTCAGAACGGCTTGCCTAACTATTAACTATTTTTTTGCCAAACATTTATTTTGGAAAAAAAAGTGATTTTCTCGGCGAGTTGAGCATTTTGAGTCATTTGCCGATTTTTTTTGACAAACATTCATTTTGGAAAAAAAGTCCTTTTCTCGACGAGTGAAGCATTTTGAGTAATTTGCCAGTTGGTTTCAGAACGACTTGCCTCAAAATTAACTATTTTGTGGCAAACATTCATTTTGAGTAATTGCCCGATATTTTTTTGTCAAACATTGAATTTGGAAAAAAAGTGATTTTCTCGGCGATTTAAGCCTTTTGAGTAATTTGCCGGCTGGTTTCAGAACGACTTGCCTCAAAATTAACTATTTTGTCGCAAACACTCATTTTGGGAAAAAGGTGATTTTCTCGGCGAGTTAACCATTTTGAGTAATTTACCGATAGTTTTCAGAACGGCTTGCCTAACTATTAACTATTTTTTTGCCAAACATTTATTTTGGAAAAAAAGTGATTTTCTCGGCGAGATAAGCATTTTGAGTAATTTGCCGGCTGGTTTCAGAACGACTTGCCTCAAAATTATCTATTTTGTCGCAAACACTCATTTTGGGAAAAAGGTGATTTTCTCGGCGAGTTAAGCATTTTGAGTAATTTACCGATAGTTTTCAGAACGGCTTGCTCACTATTAACTATTTTTTTGCCAAACATTTATTTTGGAAAAAAAAGTGATTTTCTCGGCGAGTTAAGCATTTTGAGTAATTTGCCGGTTTGTTTCAGAACGACTTGCCTCAAAATTAACTATTTTGTGGCAAACATTCATTTTGGGAAAAAAGTGATTTTCTCGGCGAGTTAAGCACTTTCAGTACTTTGCCGGTTGGTTCCAGAACGGCTTGCCTCAGTATTAACTATTTTTTTGCCAAACATTTATTTTGGAAAAAAAAGTGATTTTCTCGGCGAGTTAAGCATTTTGAGTAATTTACCGATATTTTTTTTTTAAAACATTCATTTTGGAAACAAAGTGATTTTCTCGGCGAGTTAAGTATTTTGAGTTATTTGCCGGTTGGTTTCAGAACGACTTGCCTCAAAATTAACTATTTTGTGGCAAACATTAATTTTGGGAAAAAATTGTTTTCTCGGAGAGTTAAGCATTTTGGGTAATTTACCGATAGGTTTCAGAACGGCTTGCCTCACTATTAACTATTTTTTTGGCAAACATTTATTTTGGAAATAAAGTGATTTTCTCTGCGAGTTAAGCATTTTGAGTCATTTGCCGATATTTTTTTGACAAACATTCATTTTGGAAAAAAAGTGTTTTTCTCGACGAGTGAAGCATTTTGAGTAATTTGCCAGTTGGTTTCAGAACGACTTGCCTCAAAATTAACTATTTTGTGGCAAACATTCATTTTGAGTAATTGCCCGATATTTTTTTGTCAAACATTGAATTTGGAAAAAAAGTGATTTTCTCGGCGATTTAAGCCTTTTGAGTAATTTGCCGGTTGGTTTCAGAACGACTTGCCTCAAAATTAACTATTTTGTGGCAAACATTCATTTTGGAAAAAAAAAGTGATTTTCTCGGCGAGTTAAGCATTTTGAGTAATTTGACGCATGGTTTCAGAACGACTTGCCTCAAAATTAACTATTTTGTCGCAAACACTCATTTTGGGAAAAAGGTGATTTTCTCGGCGAGTTAACCATTTTGAGTAATTTACCGATAGTTTTCAGAACGGCTTGCCTCACTATTAACTATTTTTTTGCCAAACATTTATTTTGGAAAAAAAGTGATTTTCTAGGCGAGTTAAGCATTTTGAGTAATTTACCGGTTGGTTTCAGAACGACTTGCCTCAAAATTAACTATTTTGTGGCAAACATTCATTTTGGAAAAAAAAAGTGATTTTCTCGGCGAGATAAGCATTTTGAGTAATTTGCCGGCTGGTTTCAGAACGACTTGCCTCAAAATTATCTATTTTGTCGCAAACACTCATTTTGGGAAAAAGGTGATTTTCTCGGCGAGTTAAGCATTTTGAGTAATTTACCGATAGTTTTCAGAACGGCTTGCTCACTATTAACTATTTTTTTGCCAAACATTTATTTTGGAAAAAAAAGTGATTTTCTCGGCGAGTTGAGCATTTTGAGTCATTTGCCGATTTTTTTTGACAAACATTCATTTTGGAAAAAAAGTCCTTTTCTCGACGAGTGAAGCATTTTGAGTAATTTGCCAGTTGGTTTCAGAACGACTTGCCTCAAAATTAACTATTTTGTGGCAAACATTCATTTTGAGTAATTGCCCGATATTTTTTTGTCAAACATTGAATTTGGAAAAAAAGTGATTTTCTCGGCGATTTAAGCCTTTTGAGTAATTTGCCGGTTGGTTTCAGAACGACTTGCCTCAAAATTAACTATTTTGTGGCAAACATTCATTTTGAAAAAAAAAAGTGATTTTCTCGGCGAGTTAAGCATTTTGAGTAATTTGCCGGCTGGTTTCAGAACGACTTGCCTCAAAATTAACTATTTTGTCGCAAACACTCATTTTGGGAAAAAGGTGATTTTCTCGGCGAGTTAACCATTTTGAGTAATTTACCGATAGTTTTCAGAACGGCTTGCCTAACTATTAACTATTTTTTTGCCAAACATTTATTTTGGAAAAAAAGTGATTTTCTAGGCGAGTTAAGCATTTTGAGTAATTTACCGGTTGGTTTCAGAACGACTTGCCTCAAAATTAACTATTTTGTGGCAAACATTCATTTTGGAAAAAAAAAGTGATTTTCTCGGCGAGATAAGCATTTTGAGTAATTTGCCGGCTGGTTTCAGAACGACTTGCCTCAAAATTATCTATTTTGTCGCAAACACTCATTTTGGGAAAAAGGTGATTTTCTCGGCGAGTTCAGCATTTTGAGTAATTTACCGATAGTTTTCAGAACGGCTTGCTCACTATTAACTATTTTTTTGCCAAACATTTATTTTGGAAAAAAAAGTGATTTTCTCGGCGAGTTAAGCATTTTGAGTAATTTGCCGGTTTGTTTCAGAACGACTTGCCTCAAAATTAACTATTTTGTGGCAAACATTCATTTTGGGAAAAAAGTGATTTTCTCGGCGAGTTAAGCACTTTCAGTACTTTGCCGGTTGGTTCCAGAACGGCTTGCCTCAGTATTAACTATTTTTTTGCCAAACATTTATTTTGGAAAAAAAAGTGATTTTCTCGGCGAGTTAAGCATTTTGAGTAATTTACCGATATTTTTTTTTTAAAACATTCATTTTGGAAACAAAGTGATTTTCTCGGCGAGTTAAGTATTTTGAGTTATTTGCCGGTTGGTTTCAGAACGACTTGCCTCAAAATTAACTATTTTGTGGCAAACATTAATTTTGGGAAAAAATTGTTTTCTCGGAGAGTTAAGCATTTTGGGTAATTTACCGATAGGTTTCAGAACGGCTTGCCTCACTATTAACTATTTTTTTGGCAAACATTTATTTTGGAAATAAAGTGATTTTCTCTGCGAGTTAAGCATTTTGAGTCATTTGCCGATATTTTTTTGACAAACATTCATTTTGGAAAAAAAGTGTTTTTCTCGACGAGTGAAGCATTTTGAGTAATTTGCCAGTTGGTTTCAGAACGACTTGCCTCAAAATTAACTATTTTGTGGCAAACATTCATTTTGAGTAATTGCCCGATATTTTTTTGTCAAACATTGAATTTGGAAAAAAAGTGATTTTCTCGGCGATTTAAGCCTTTTGAGTAATTTGCCGGTTGGTTTCAGAACGACTTGCCTCAAAATTAACTATTTTGTGGCAAACATTCATTTTGGAAAAAAAAAGTGATTTTCTCGGCGAGTTAAGCATTTTGAGTAATTTGCCGGCTGGTTTCAGAACGACTTGCCTCAAAATTAACTATTTTGTCGCAAACACTCATTTTGGGAAAAAGGTGATTTTCTCGGCGAGTTAACCATTTTGAGTAATTTACCGATAGTTTTCAGAACGGCTTGCCTCACTATTAACTATTTTTTTGCCAAACATTTATTTTGGAAAAAAAGTGATTTTCTAGGCGAGTTAAGCATTTTGAGTAATTTACCGGTTGGTTTCAGAACGACTTGCCTCAAAATTAACTATTTTGTGGCAAACATTCATTTTGGAAAAAAAAAGTGATTTTCTCGGCGAGATAAGCATTTTGAGTAATTTGCCGGCTGGTTTCAGAACGACTTGCCTCAAAATTATCTATTTTGTCGCAAACACTCATTTTGGGAAAAAGGTGATTTTCTCGGCGAGTTAAGCATTTTGAGTAATTTACCGATAGTTTTCAGAACGGCTTGCTCACTATTAACTATTTTTTTGCCAAACATTTATTTTGGAAAAAAAAGTGATTTTCTCGGCGAGTTGAGCATTTTGAGTCATTTGCCGATTTTTTTTGACAAACATTCATTTTGGAAAAAAAGTCCTTTTCTCGACGAGTGAAGCATTTTGAGTAATTTGCCAGTTGGTTTCAGAACGACTTGCCTCAAAATTAACTATTTTGTGGCAAACATTCATTTTGAGTAATTGCCCGATATTTTTTTGTCAAACATTGAATTTGGAAAAAAAGTGATTTTCTCGGCGATTTAAGCCTTTTGAGTAATTTGCCGGTTGGTTTCAGAACGACTTGCCTCAAAATTAACTATTTTGTGGCAAACATTCATTTTGAAAAAAAAAAGTGATTTTCTCGGCGAGTTAAGCATTTTGAGTAATTTGCCGGCTGGTTTCAGAACGACTTGCCTCAAAATTAACTATTTTGTCGCAAACACTCATTTTGGGAAAAAGGTGATTTTCTCGGCGAGTTAACCATTTTGAGTAATTTACCGATAGTTTTCAGAACGGCTTGCCTAACTATTAACTATTTTTTTGCCAAACATTTATTTTGGAAAAAAAGTGATTTTCTAGGCGAGGTAAGCATTTTGAGTAATTTACCGGTTGGTTTCAGAACGACTTGCCTCAAAATTAACTATTTTGTGGCAAACATTCATTTTGGAAAAAAAAAGTGATTTTCTCGGCGAGATAAGCATTTTGAGTAATTTGCCGGCTGGTTTCAGAACGACTTGCCTCAAAATTATCTATTTTGTCGCAAACACTCATTTTGGGAAAAAGGTGATTTTCTCGGCGAGTTAAGCATTTTGAGTAATTTACCGATAGTTTTCAGAACGGCTTGCTCACTATTAACTATTTTTTTGCCAAACATTTATTTTGGAAAAAAAAGTGATTTTCTCGGCGAGTTCAGCATTTTGAGTAATTTGCCGGTTTGTTTCAGAACGACTTGCCTCAAAATTAACTATTTTGTGGCAAACATTCATTTTGGGAAAAAAGTGATTTTCTCGGCGAGTTAAGCACTTTCAGTACTTTGCCGGTTGGTTCCAGAACGGCTTGCCTCAGTATTAACTATTTTTTTGCCAAACATTTATTTTGGAAAAAAAAGTGATTTTCTCGGCGAGTTAAGCATTTTGAGTAATTTACCGATATTTTTTTTTTAAAACATTCATTTTGGAAACAAAGTGATTTTCTCGGCGAGTTAAGTATTTTGAGTTATTTGCCGGTTGGTTTCAGAACGACTTGCCTCAAAATTAACTATTTTGTGGCAAACATTAATTTTGGGAAAAAATTGTTTTCTCGGAGAGTTAAGCATTTTGGGTAATTTACCGATAGGTTTCAGAACGGCTTGCCTCACTATTAACTATTTTTTTGGCAAACATTTATTTTGGAAATAAAGTGATTTTCTCTGCGAGTTAAGCATTTTGAGTCATTTGCCGATATTTTTTTGACAAACATTCATTTTGGAAAAAAAGTGTTTTTCTCGACGAGTGAAGCATTTTGAGTAATTTGCCAGTTGGTTTCAGAACGACTTGCCTCAAAATTAACTATTTTGTGGCAAACATTCATTTTGAGTAATTGCCCGATATTTTTTTGTCAAACATTGAATTTGGAAAAAAAGTGATTTTCTCGGCGATTTAAGCCTTTTGAGTAATTTGCCGGTTGGTTTCAGAACGACTTGCCTCAAAATTAACTATTTTGTGGCAAACATTCATTTTGGAAAAAAAAAGTGATTTTCTCGGCGAGTTAAGCATTTTGAGTAATTTGACGCATGGTTTCAGAACGACTTGCCTCAAAATTAACTATTTTGTCGCAAACACTCATTTTGGGAAAAAGGTGATTTTCTCGGCGAGTTAAGCATTTTGAGTAATTTACCGATAGTTTTCAGAACGGCTTGCCTCACTATTAACTATTTTTTTGCCAAACATTTATTTTGGAAAAAAAAGTGATTTTCTCGGCGAGTTCAGCATTTTGAGTAATTTGCCGGTTTGTTTCAGAACGACTTGCCTCAAAATTAACTATTTTGTGGCAAACATTCATTTTGGGAAAAAAGTGATTTTCTCGGCGAGTTAAGCATTTTCAGTAATTTGCCGGTTGGTTCCAGAACGGCTTGCCTCAGTATTAACTATTTTTTTCCCAAACATTTATTTTGGAAAAAAAAGTGATTTTCTCGGCGAGTTAAGCATTTTGAGTAATGTACCGATATTTTTTTTTTTAAACATTCATTTTGGAAACAAAGTGATTTTCTCGGCGAGTTAAGTATTTTGAGTTATTTGCCGGTTGGTTTCAGAACGACTTGCCTCAAAATTAACTATTTTGTGGTAAACATTAATTTTGGGAAAAAATTGTTTTCTCGGAGAGTTAAGCATTTTGGGTAATTTACCGATAGGATTTAGAACGGCTTGCCTCACTGTTAACTATATTTTTGCCAAACATTTATTTTGGAAAAAAAGTATTTTTCTCGACGAGTGAAGCATTTTGAGTCATTTGCCGATATTTTTTTGACAAACATTCATTTTGGAAAAAAAGTGTTTTTCTCGACGAGTGAAGCATTTTGAGTAATTTGCCAGTTGGTTTCAGAACGACTTGCCTCAAAATTAACTATTTTGTGGCAAACATTCATTTTGAGTAATTGCCCGATATTTTTTTGTCAAACATTGAATTTGGAAAAAAAGTGATTTTCTCGGCGATTTAAGCCTTTTGAGTAATTTGCCGGTTGGTTTCAGAACGACTTGCCTCAAAATTAACTATTTTGTGGCAAACATTCATTTTGGAAAAAAAAAGTGATTTTCTCGGCGAGTTAAGCATTTTGAGTAATTTGACGCATGGTTTCAGAACGACTTGCCTCAAAATTAACTATTTTGTCGCAAACACTCATTTTGGGAAAAAGGTGATTTTCTCGGCGAGTTAAGCATTTTGAGTAATTTACCGATAGTTTTCAGAACGGCTTGCCTCACTATTAACTATTTTTTTGCCAAACATTTATTTTGGAAAAAAAAGTGATTTTCTCGGCGAGTTCAGCATTTTGAGTAATTTGCCGGTTGGTTTCAGAACGACTTGCCTCAAAATTAACTAATTTGTGGCAAACATTCATTTTGGGAAAAAAGTGATTTTCTCGGCGAGTTAAGCATTTTCAGTAATTTGCCGGTTGGTTCCAGAACGGCTTGCCTCAGTATTAACTATTTTTTTGCCAAACATTTATTTTGGAAAAAAAAG
The DNA here is from genome assembly GCF_047496885.1 of Scyliorhinus torazame. Lineage (NCBI taxonomy): Eukaryota > Metazoa > Chordata > Chondrichthyes > Carcharhiniformes > Scyliorhinidae > Scyliorhinus > Scyliorhinus torazame. The sequence goes on along the minus strand of NW_027307767.1, from coordinate 1,171,981 downwards.
TGATTTTCTCGGCGAGTTAAGCATTTTGAGTAATGTACCGATATTTTTTTTTTTAAACATTCATTTTGGAAACAAAGTGATTTTCTCGGCGAGTTAAGTATTTTGAGTTATTTGCCGGTTGGTTTCAGAACGACTTGCCTCAAAATTAACTATTTTGTGGTAAACATTAATTTTGGGAAAAAATTGTTTTCTCGGAGAGTTAAGCATTTTGGGTAATTTACCGATAGGTTTCAGAACGGCTTGCCTCACTGTTAACTATATTTTTGCCAAACATTTATTTTGGAAAAAAAGTCTTTTTCTCGACGAGTGAAGCATTTTGAGAAATTTGCCAGTTGGTTTCAGAACGACTTGCCTCAAAATTAACTATTTTGTGGCAAACATTCATTTTGAGTAATTGCCCGATATTTTTTTGTCAAACATTGAATTTGGACAAAAAGTGATTTTCTCGGCGATTTAAGCCTTTTGAGTAATTTGCCGGTTGGTTTCAGAACGACTTGCCTCAAAATTAACTATTTTGTGGCAAACATTCATTTTGAAAAAAAAAAGTGATTTTCTCGGCGAGTTAAGCATTTTGAGTAATTTGCCGGCTGGTCTCAGAACGACTTGCCTCAAAATTAACTATTTTCTCGCAAACACTCATTTTGGGAAAAAGGTGTTTTTCTCGGCGAGTTAACCATTTTGAGTAATTTACCGATAGTTTTCAGAACGGCTTGCCTCACTATTAACTATTTTTTTGCCAAACATTTATTTTGGAAAAAAAGTGATTTTCTAGGCGAGTTAAGCATTTTGAGTAATTTGCCGGTTTGTTTCAGAACGACTTGCCTCAAAATTAACTATTTTGTGGCAAACATTCATTTTGGGAAAAAAGTGATTTTCTCGGCGAGTTAAGCATTTTCAGTAATTTGCCGGTTGGTTCCAGAACGGCTTGCCTCAGTATTAACTATTTTTTTGCCAAACATTTATTTTGGAAAAAAAAGTGATTTTCTCGGCGAGTTAAGCATTTTGAGTAATTTACCGATTTTTTTTAAAAAACATTCATTTTGGAAACAAAGTGATTTTCTCGGCGAGTTAAGTATTTTGAGTTATTTGCCGGTTGGTTTCAGAACGACTTGCCTCAAAATTAACTATTTTGTGGCAAACATTCATTTTGGAAAAAAAAAGTGATTTTCTCGGCGAGTTAAGCATTTTGAGTAATTTGACGCATGGTTTCAGAACGACTTGCCTCAAAATTAACTATTTTGTCGCAAACATTCATTTTGAGTAATTGCCCGATATTTTTTTGTCAAACATTGAATTTGGAAAAAAAGTGATTTTCTCGGCGATTTAAGCCTTTTGAGTAATTTGCCGGTTGGTTTCAGAACGACTTGCCTCAAAATTAACTATTTTGTAGCAAACATTCATTTTGGAAAAAAAAAGTGATTTTCTCGGCGAGTTAAGCATTTTGAGTAATTTGACGCATGGTTTCAGAACGACTTGCCTCAAAATTAACTATTTTGTCGCAAACACTCATTTTGGGAAAAAGGTGATTTTCTCGGCGAGTTAAGCATTTTGAGTAATTTACCGATAGTTTTCAGAACGGCTTGCCTCACTATTAACTATTTTTTTCCCAAACATTTATTTTGGAAAAAAAAGTGATTTTCTCGGCGAGTTCAGCATTTTGAGTAATTTGCCGGTTTGTTTCAGAACGACTTGCCTCAAAATTAACTATTTTGTGGCAAACATTCATTTTGGGAAAAAAGTGATTTTCTCGGCGAGTTAAGCATTTTCAGTAATTTGCCGGTTGGTTCCAGAACGGCTTGCCTCAGTATTAACTATTTTTTTCCCAAACATTTATTTTGGAAAAAAAAGTGATTTTCTCGGCGAGTTAAGCATTTTGAGTAATGTACCGATATTTTTTTTTTTTAACATTCATTTTGGAAACAAAGTGATTTTCTCGGCGAGTTAAGTATTTTGAGTTATTTGCCGGTTGGTTTCAGAACGACTTGCCTCAAAATTAACTATTTTGTGGCAAACATTAATTTTGGGAAAAAATTGTTTTCTCGGAGAGTTAAGCATTTTGGGTAATTTACCGATAGGTTTCAGAACGGCTTGCCTCACTGTTAACTATATTTTTGCCAAACATTTATTTTGGAAATAAAGTGATTTTCTCTGCGAGTTGAGCATTTTGAGTCATTTGCCGATTTTTTTTGACAAACATTCATTTTGGAAAAAAAGTCTTTTTCTCGACGAGTGAAGCATTTTGAGTAATTTGCCAGTTGGTTTCAGAACGACTTGCCTCAAAATTAACTATTTTGTGGCAAACATTCATTTTGAGTAATTGCCCGATATTTTTTTGTCAAACATTGAATTTGGAAAAAAAGTGATTTTCTCGGCGATTTAAGCCTTTTGAGTAATTTGCCGGTTGGTTTCAGAACGACTTGCCTCAAAATTAACTATTTTGTGGCAAACATTCATTTTGAAAAAAAAAAGTGATTTTCTCGGCGAGTTAAGCATTTTGAGTAATTTGCCGGCTGGTTTCAGAACGACTCGCCTCAAAATTAACTATTTTGTCGCAAACACTCATTTTGGGAAAAAGGTGATTTTCTCGGCGTGTTAACCATTTTGAGTAATTTACCGATAGTTTTCAGAACGGCTTGCCTCACTATTAACTATTTTTTTGCCAAACATTTATTTTGGAAAAAAAGTGATTTTCTAGGCGAGTTAAGCATTTTGAGTAATTTGCCGGTTTGTTTCAGAACGACTTGCCTCAAAATTAACTATTTTGTGGCAAACATTCATTTTGGGAAAAAAGTGATTTTCTCGGCGAGTTAAGCATTTTCAGTAATTTGCCGGTTGGTTCCAGAACGGCTTGCCTCAGTATTAACTATTTTTTTGCCAAACATTTATTTTGGAAAAAAAAGTGATTTTCTCGGCGAGTTAAGCATTTTGAGTAATTTACCGATTTTTTTTTTTAAAACATTCATTTTGGAAACAAAGTGATTTTCTCGGCGAGTTAAGTATTTTGAGTTATTTGCCGGTTGGTTTCAGAACGACTTGCCTCAAAATTAACTATTTTGTGGCAAACATTCATTTTGGAAAAAAAAAGTGATTTTCTCGGCGAGTTAAGCATTTTGAGTAATTGGACGCATGGTTTCAGAACGACTTGCCTCAAAATTAACTATTTTGTCGCAAACACTCATTTTGGGAAAAAGGTGATTTTCTCGGCCAGTTAAGCATTTTGAGTAATTTGCCGATAGTTTTCAGAACGGCTTGCCTCACTATTAACTATTTTTTTGCCAAACATTCATTTTGGAAACAAAGTGATTTTCTCGGCGAGTTAAGCATTTTGAGTAATTTGACGCATGGTTTCAGAACGACTTGCCTCAAAATTAACTATTTTGTCGCAAACACTCATTTTGGGAAAAAGGTGATTTTCCCGGCGAGTTAAGTATTTTGGGTAATTTACCGATAGGTTTCAGAACGGCTTGCCTCACTATTAACTATTTTTTTGCCAAACATTTATTTTGGAAATAAAGTGATTTTCTCTGCGAGTTAAGCATTTTGAGTCATTTGCCGATATTTTTTTGACAAACATTCATTTTGGAAAAAAAGTGTTTTTCTCGACGAGTGAAGCATTTTGAGTAATTTGCCAGTTGGTTTCAGAACGACTTGCCTCAAAATTAACTATTTTGTGGCAAACATTCATTTTGAGTAATTGCCCGATATTTTTTTGTCAAACATTGAATTTGGAAAAAAAGTGATTTTCTCGGCGATTTAAGCCTTTTGAGTAATTTGCCGGTTGGTTTCAGAACGACTTGCCTCAAAATTAACTATTTTGTGGCAAACATTCATTTTGGAAAAAAAAAGTGATTTTCTCGGCGAGTTAAGCATTTTGAGTAATTTGACGCATGGTTTCAGAACGACTTGCCTCAAAATTAACTATTTTGTGGCAAACATTCATTTTGGAAAAAAAAAGTGATTTTCTCGGCGAGTTAAGTATTTTGAGTTATTTGCCGGTTGGTTTCAGAACGACTTGCCTCAAAATTAACTATTTTGTGGCAAACATTCATTTTGGAAAAAAAAAGTGATTTTCTCGGCGAGTTAAGCATTTTGAGTAATTTGCCGGCTGGTTTCAGAACGACTCGCCTCAAAATTAACTATTTTGTCGCAAACACTCATTTTGGGAAAAAGGTGATTTTCTCGGCCAGTTAAGCATTTTGAGTAATTTGCCGATAGTTTTCAGAACGGCTTGCCTCACTATTAACTATTTTTTTGCCAAACATTCATTTTGGAAACAAAGTGATTTTCTCGGCGAGTTAAGTATTTTGAGTTATTTGCCGGTTGGTTTCAGAACGACTTGCCTCAAAATTAACTATTTTGTCGCAAACACTCATTTTGGGAAAAAGGTGATTTTCTCGGCCAGTTAAGCATTTTGAGTAATTTGCCGATAGTTTTCAGAACGGCTTGCCTCACTATTAACTATTTTTTTGCCAAACATTCATTTTGGAAACAAAGTGATTTTCTCGGCGAGTTAAGTATTTTGAGTTATTTGCCGGTTGGTTTCAGAACGACTTGCCTCAAAATTAACTATTTTGTGGCAAACATTAATTTTGGGAAAAAATTGTTTTCTCGGAGAGTTAAGCATTTTGGGTAATTTACCGATAGGTTCCAGAACGGCTTGCCTCAGTATTAACTATTTTTTTGCCAAACATTTATTTTGGAAATAAAGTGATTTTCTCTGCGAGTTAAGCATTTTGAGTCATTTGCCGATATTTTTTTGACAAACATTCATTTTGGAAAAAAAGTGTTTTTCTCGACGAGTGAAGCATTTTGAGTAATTTGCCAGTTGGTTTCAGAACGACTTGCCTCAAAATTAACTATTTTGTGGCAAACATTCATTTTGAGTAATTGCCAGATATTTTTTTGTCAAACATTGAATTTGGAAAAAAAGTGATTTTCTCGGCGATTTAAGCCTTTTGAGTAATTTGCCGGTTGGTTTCAGAACGACTTGCCTCAAAATTAACTATTTTGTGGCAAACATTCATTTTGGAAAAAAAAAGTGATTTTCTCGGCGAGTTAAGCATTTTGAGTAATTTGACGCATGGTTTCAGAACGACTTGCCTCAAAATTAACTATTTTGTCGCAAACACTCATTTTGGGAAAAAGGTGATTTTCTCGGCGATTTAAGCCTTTTGAGTAATTTGCCGGTTGGTTTCAGAACGACTTGCCTCAAAATTAACTATTTTGTGGCGAACATTCATTTTGAAAAAAAAAAGTGATTTTCTCGGCGAGTTAAGCATTTTGAGTAATTTGCCGGCTGGTTTCAGAACGACTCGCCTCAAAATTAACTATTTTGTCGCAAACACTCATTTTGGGAAAAAGGTGATTTTCTCGGCGAGTTAACCATTTTGAGTAATTTACCGATAGTTTTCAGAACGGCTTGCCTCACTATTAACTATTTTGTGGCAAACATTCATTTTGGGAAAAAAGTGATTTTCTCGGCGAGTTAAGCATTTTCAGTAATTTGCCGGTTGGTTCCAAAACGGCTTGCCTCAGTATTAACTATTTTTTTGCCAAACATTTATTTTGGAAAAAAAAGTGATTTTCTCGGCGAGTTAAGCATTTTGAGTAATTTACCGATTTTTTTTTTTTAAACATTCATTTTGGAAACAAAGTGATTTTCTCAGCGAGTTAAGTATTTTGAGTTATTTGCCGGTTGGTTTCAGAACGACTTGCCTCAAAATTAACTATTTTGTGGCAAACATTCATTTTGGAAAAAAAAAGTGATTTTCTCGGCGAGTTAAGCATTTTGAGTAATTTGACGCATGGTTTCAGAACGACTTGCCTCAAAATTAACTATTTTGTGGCAAACATTCATTTTGGGAAAAAAGTGATTTTCTTGGCGAGTTAAGCATTTTGAGTAATTTACCGGTTAGTTTCAGAACGACTTGCCTCAAAATTAACTATTTTGTGGCAAACATTCATTTTGGAAAAAAAAAGTGATTTTCTCGGCGAGTTAAGCATTTTGAGTAATTTGCCGGCTGGTTTCAGAACGACTTGCCTCAAAATTAACTATTTTGTCGCAAACACTCATTTTGGGAAAAAGGTGATTTTCTCGGCGAGTTAAGCATTTTGAGTAATTTACCGATAGTTTTCAGAACGGTTTGCCTCACTATTAACTATTTTTTTGCCAAACATTTATTTTGGAAAAAAAAGTGATTTTCTCGGCGAGTTAAGCATTTTGAGTAATTTGCCGGTTTGTTCCAGAACGGCTTGCCTCAGTATTAACTATTTTTTTGCCAAACATTTATTTTGGAAAAAAAAGTGATTTTCTCGGCGAGTTAAGCATTTTGAGTCATTTGCCGATTTTTTTTGACAAACATTCATTTTGGAAAAAAAGTCTTTTTCTCGACGAGTGAAGCATTTTGAGTAATTTGCCGGTTGGTTTCAGAACGACTTGCCTCAAAATTAACTATTTTGTGGCAAACATTCATTTTGAGTAATTTCCCGATATTTTTTTGACAAACATTGATTTTGGAAAAAAAGTGATTTTCTCGGCGATTTAAGCCTTTTGAGTAATTTGCCGGTTGGTTTCAGAACGACTTGCCTCAAAATTAACTATTTTGTGGCAAATATTCAGTTTGGGGAAAAAAGTGATTTTCTCGGCGAGTTAAGCATTTTGAGTAATTTACCGGTTGGTTTCAGAACGACTTGCCTCAAAATTAACTATTTTGTGGCAAACATGCATTTTGGAAAAAAAATTGATTTTCTCGGCGAGTTAAGCATTTTGAGTAATTTGCCGGCTGGTTTCAGATCGACTTGCCTCAAAATTAACTATTTTGTCGCAAACACTCATTTTGGGAAAAAGGTGATTTTCTCGGCGAGTTAAGCATTTTGAGTAATTTACCGATAGTTTTCAGAACGGCTTGCCTCACTATTAACTATTTTTTTGCCAAACATTTATTTTGGAAAAAAAAGTGATTTTCTCGGCGAGTTAAGCATTTTGAGTAATTTACCGATATTTTTTTTTTTAAACATTCATTTTGGAAACAAAGTGGTTTTCTCGGCGAGTTAAGTATTTTGAGTTATTTGCCGGTTGGTTTCAGAACGACTTGCCTCAAAATTAACTATTTTGTGGCAAACATTAATTTTGGGAAAAAATTGTTTTCTCGGAGAGTTAAGCATTTTGGGTAATTTACCGATAGGTTTCAGAACGGCTTGCCTCACTGTTAACTATTTTTTGCCAAACATTTATTTTGGAAATAAAGTGATTTTCTCTGCGAGTTAAGCATTTTGAGTCATTTGCCGATTTTTTTTGACAAACATTCATTTTGGAAAAAAAGTCTTTTTCTCGACGAGTGAAGCAATTTGAGTAATTTGCCAGTTGGTTTCAGAACGACTTGCCTCAAAATTAACTATTTTGTGGCAAACATTCATTTTGAGTAATTGCCCGATATTTTTTTGTCAAACATTGAATTTGGAAAAAAAGTGATTTTCTCGGCGATTTAAGCCTTTTGAGTAATTTGCCGCTGGTTTCAGAACGACTTGCCTCAAAATTAACTATTTTGTGGCAAACATTCATTTTTTTAAAAAAAACTGATTTTATCGGCGAGTTAAGCATTTTGAGTAATTTGCCGGCTGGTTTCAGAACGACTTGCCTCAAAATTAACTATTTTGTCGCAAACACTCATTTTGGGAAAAAGGTGATTTTCTCGGCGAGTTAACCATTTTGAGTAATTTACCGATAGTTTTCAGAACGGCTTGCCTCACTATTAACTATTTTTTTGCCAAACATTTATTTTGGAAAAAAAGTGATTTTCTAGGCGAGTTAAGCATTTTGAGTAATTTGCCGGTTTGTTTCAGAACGACTTGCCTCAAAATTAACTATTTTGTGGCAAACATTCATTTTGGGAAAAAAGTGATTTTCGCGGCGAGTTAAGCATTTTCAGTAATTTGCCGGTTGGTTCCAGAACGGCTTGCCTCAGTATTAACTATTTTTTTGCCAAACATTTATTTTGGAAAAAAAAGTGATTTTCTCGGCGAGTTAAGCATTTTGAGTAATTTACCGATTTTTTTTAAAAAACATTCATTTTGGAAACAAAGTGATTTTCTCGGCGAGTGAAGTCTTTTGAGTTATTTGCCGGTTGGTTTCAGAACGACTTGCCTCAAAATTAACTATTTTGTGGCAAACATTAATTTTGGGAAAAAAGTGTTTTCTCGGAGAGTTAAGCATTTTGGGTAATTTACCGATAGGTTTCAGAACGGCTTGCCTCACTATTAACTATTTTTTTGCCAAACATTTATTTTGGAAATAAAGTGATTTTCTCTGCGAGTTAAGCTTTTTGAGTCATTTGCCGATATTTTTTTGACAAACATTCATTTTGGAAAAAAAGTGTTTTTCTCGACGAGTGAAGCATTTTGAGTAATTTGCCAGTTGGTTTCAGAACGACTTGCCTCAAAATTAACTATTTTGTGGCAAACATTCATTCTGAGTAATTGCCCGATATTTTTTTGTCAAACAGTGAATTTGGAAAAAAAGTGATTTTCTCGGCGATTTAAGACTTTTGAGTAATTTGCCGGTTGGTTTCAGAACGACTTGCCTCAAAATTAACTATTTTGTGGCAAACATTCATTTTGGAAAAAAAAAGTGATTTTCTCGGCGAGTTAAGCATTTTCAGTAATTTGACGCATGGTTTCAGAACGACTTGCCTGAAAATTAACTATTTTGTGGCAAACATTTATTTTGGGAAAAACTTGTTTTCTCGGAGAGTTAAGCATTTTGGGTAATTTACCGATAGGTTTCAGAACGGCTTGCCTCAAAATTAACTATTTTGTGGCAAACATTCATTTTGAGTAATTGCCCGATATTTTTTTGTCAAACATTGAATTTGGAAAAAAAGTGATTTTCTCGGCGATTTAAGCCTTTTGAGTAATTTGCCGATATTTTTTTGACAAACATTTATTTTGGAAAAAAAGTGATTTTCTCGGCGAGTTAAGCATTTTGAGTAATTTGCCGGTTGGTTTCAGAACGACTTTCCTCAAAATTAACTATTTTGTGGCAAACTTTAATTTTGGGAAAAAAGTGTTTTCTCGGTGAGTTAAGCATTTTGAGCAATTTACCGATAGTTTTCAGAACGGCTTGCCTCACTATTAACTATTTTTTTGCTAAACATTTATTTTGGAAAAAAAGTGATTTTCTAGGCGAGTTAAGCATTTATGTTTGCCACAAAATAGTAAATTTTGAGTCAAGTAGTTCTGAAACCAACCGGCAAATTACTCAAAATGCTTATCTCGCCGAGAAAATCACTTTTTTTCCAAAATAAATGTTTGGCAAAAAAATAGTTAATAGTGAGGCAAGCCGTTCTGAAACCTATCGGTAAAGTACTCTAAATGCTTAACTCGCCGAGAAAATCACTTTTTTCCAAAAATGAATGTTTGCCACAAATTAGTTAATTTAGAGGCAAGTCGTTCTGAAACCAACTGGCAAATTACTCAAAATGCTTAACTCGCCGAGAAAATCACTTTTTTTCCAAAATGAATGTTTTTTTAAAAACCTATCGGTAAATTACTCAAAATGCTGAACACGCCGAGAAAATCACTTTTTTTCCAAAATTTATGTTTGGTTAAAAATATTTAATATTGATGCAAGCCGCTCTGGAACCAACCGGCAAATTACTCAAAATGCTTAACTCGCCGAGAAAATCACTTTGTTTCCAAAATAAATGTTTGCCACAAAATAGTTAATTTTCACGCAAGCAGTTCTGAAACGGTAAAGTACTCTAAATGCTTAACTCGCCGAGAAACTCATTTTTTGTCCAAAATTTATATTTGCCACAAAATAGTGAATAGCGAGGCAAGCCGTTCTGAAACCTATCGGTAAATTACTCAAAATGCTTTACTCGCCGAGAAAATCACTTTTCATCCAAAATAAATGTTTGGCAAAAAAATAGTTAATAGTGAGGCAAGTAGTCCTGAAACCTATCGGTAAAGTACTCTAAATGCTTAACTCGCCGAGAAACTCATTTTTTGTCCAAAATTTATGTTTGCCACAAAATAGTTAATTTTGTGGCAAGTCGTCCTGAAACCAACCGGCAAGTTACTCAAAATGCTTAACTCGCCGAGAAAATCACTTTTTAGCCAAAATAAATGTTTGGCAAAAAAATAGTTAATAGTGAGGCAAGTCGTCCTGAAACTAACAGGCAAATTACTCAAAATACTTAACTCGCCGGGAAAAACACTTTTATTAGCAAAATGAATGTTTGCCAGAAAATAGTTAATTTTGATGCAAGCCGCTCTGGAACCAACCGGCAAATTACTCAAAACGCTTAACTCGCCGAGAAAATCCCTTTTTTCCCAAAATGAATCTTTGCCACTAAATAGTTAATTTTGAGGCATGTCGTTCTGAAACCAACCGGGAAATTGCTCAAAATGCTTAACTCGCCGAGAAAATCACTTTTTTCCAAAAATAAATGTTTAGCAAAAAAATTGTTAAAAGTGAGGCAAGCCGTTCTGAAACCTATCGGTAAATTACTCAAAATGCTTAACTCGCCGAGAAAATCACTTCTGTCCCAAAATGAATGTTTGCCACAAAATAGTTAATTTTGAGTCAAGTAGTTCTGAAACCAACCGGCAAATTACTCAAAATGCTTATCTCGCCGAGAAAATCACTTTTTTCCCAAAATGAATGTTTGGCAAAAAAATAGTTAATAGTGAGGCAAGCCGTTCTGAAACCTATCGGTAAATTACTCAAAATGCTTTACTCGCCGAGAAAATCACTTTTTTCCCAAAATGAATGTTTGCCACAAATTAGTTAATTTTCAGGCAAGTCGTTCTGAAACCAACTGGCAAATTACTCAAAATGCTTAACTCGCCGAGTAAATCACTTTTTTTCCAAAATAAATGTTTTTTAAAAAACCTATCGGTAAATTACTCAAAATGCTTAAATCGCCGAGAAAATCACTTTTTTTCCAAAATTTATGTTTGGTTAAAAATATTTAATTTTGATGCAAGCCGCTCTGGAACCAACCGGCAAATTACTCAAAATGCTTAACTCGCCGAGAAAATCACTTTGTTTCCAAAATGAATGTTTGCCACAAAATAGTTAATTTTCACGCAAGTAGTTCTGAAACCTATCGGTAAAGTACTCTAAATGCTTAACTCGCCGAGAAACTCATTTTTTGTCCAAAATTTATATTTGCCACAAAATAGTTAATAGCGAGGCAAGCCGTTCTGAAACCTATCGGTAAATTACTCAAAGTGCTTTACTCGCCGAGAAAATCACTTTTCATCCAAAATAAATGTTTGGCAAAAAAATAGTTAATAGTGAGGCAAGCCGTCCTGAAACCTATCGGTAAAGAACTCTAAATGCTTAACTCGCCAAGAAACTCATTTTTTGTCCAAAATTTATGTTTGCCACAAAATAGTTAATTTTGTGGCAAGTCGTCCTGAAACCAACCGGCAAGTTACTCAAAATGCTTAACTCGCCGAGAAAATCACTTTTTAGCCAAAATAAATGTTTGGCAAAAAGATAGTTAATAGTGAGGCAAGTCGTCCTGAAACTAACCGGCAAATTACTCAAAATACTTAACTCGCCGGGAAAAACACTTTTATTCGCAAAATGAATGTTTGCCAGAAAATAGTTAATTTTGATGCAAGCCGCTCTGGAACCAACCGGCAAATTAATCAAAACGCTTAACTCGCCGAGAAAATCACTTTTTTCCCAAAATGAATCTTTGCCACTAAATAGTTAATTTTGAGGCATGTCGTTCTGAAACCAACCGGGAAATTGCTCAAAATCTTAACTCGCCGAGAAAATCACTTTTTTCCCAAAATGAATGTTTGTCAAAAAAATATCGGGAAATTACTCAAAATGCTTAACTCGCCGAGAAAATCACTTTTTTCCCAAAATAAATGTTTTGCAAAAAAATTGTTAAAAGTGAGGCAAGCCGTTCTGAAACCTATCGGTAAATTACTCAAAATGCTTAACTCGCCGAGAAAATCACTTTTTTCCCAAAATGAATGTTTGCCACAAAATAGTTAATTTCGAGGCAAGTCGTTCTGAAACCAACCGGCAAATTACTCAAAATACTTAACTCGCCGGGAAAAACACTTTTATTTGCAAAATGAATGTTTGCCAGAAAATAGTTAATTTTGATGCAAGCCGCTCTGGAACCAACCGGCAAATTACTCAAAATGCTTAACTCGCCGAGAAAATCATATTTTTCCCAAAATGAATTATTGCCACTAAATAGTTAATTTTGATGCAAGGTGCTCTGGAACCAACCGGCAAATTACTCAAAATGCTTAACTCGCCGAGAAAATCACTTTATTCCCAAAATGAATGTTTGCCACAAAATAGTTAATTTTGAGTCAAGTCGTTCTGAAACAAACCGGCAAATTACTCAAAATGCTTAACTCGCCAAGAAAATCACTTTGTTTCCAAAATAAATGTTTGCCACAAAACAGTTAATTTTCAGGCAAGCAGTTCTGAAACCTATCTGTAAAGTGATCTAAATGCTTAACTCGCCGAGAAACTCATTTTTTGTCCAAAATTTATATTTGCCACAAAATAGTTAATAGTGAGGCAAGCCGTTCTGAAACCTATCGGTGAAGTACTCTAAATGCTTAACTCGCCGAGAAAATCACTTTTTTCCCAAAATGAATGTTTGCCACAAATTAGTTAATTTTCAGGCAAGTCGTTCTGAAACCAACTGGCAAATTACTCAAAATGCTTAACTCGCCGAGGAAATCACTTTATTCCCAAAATGAATGTTTGCCACAAAATAGTTAATTTTGTGGCAAGTAGTTCTGAAACCAACCGGCAAATTACTCAAAATGCTTATCTCGCCGAGAAAATCACTTTTTTTCCAAAATAAATGTTTGGCAAAAAAATAGTTAATAGTGAGGCAAGCCGGTCTGAAACCTATCGGTAAAGTACTCTAAATGCTTAACTCGCCGAGAAAATCACTTTTTTCCAAAAATGAATGTTTGCCACAAATTAGTTAATTTTCAGGCAAGTCGTTCTGAAACCAACTGGCAAATTACTCAAAATGCTTAACTCGCCGAGAAAATCACTTTTTTTCCAAAATGAATGTTTTTTTAAAAACCTATCGGTAAATTACTCAAAATGCTTAACACGCCGAGAAAATCACTTTTTTTCCAAAATTTATGTTTGGTTAAAAATATTTAATTTTGATGCAAGCCGCTCTGGAACCAACCGGCAAATTACTCAAAATGCTTAACTCGCCGAGAAAATCACTTAGTTTCCAAAATGAATGTTTGCCACAAAATAGTTAATTTTCACGCAAGTAGTTCTGAAACCTATCGGTAAAGTACTCTAAATGCTTAACTCGCCGAGAAACTCATTTTTTGTCCAAAATTTATATTTGCCACAAAATAGTTAATAGCGAGGCAAGCCGTTCTGAAACCTATCGGTAAATTACTCAAAGTGCTTTACTCGCCGAGAAAATCACTTTTCATCCAAAATAAATGTTTGGCAAAAAAATAGTTAATAGTGAGGCAAGCCGTCCTGAAACCTATCGGTAAAGAACTCTAAATGCTTAACTCGCCAAGAAACTCATTTTTTGTCCAAAATTTATGTTTGCCACAAAATAGTTAATTTTGTGGCAAGTCGTCCTGAAACCAACCGGCAAGTTACTCAAAATGCTTAACTCGCCGAGAAAATCACTTTTTAGCCAAAATAAATGTTTGGCAAAAAGATAGTTAATAGTGAGGCAAGTCGTCCTGAAACTAACCGGCAAATTACTCAAAATACTTAACTCGCCGGGAAAAACACTTTTATTCGCAAAATGAATGTTTGCCAGAAAATAGTTAATTTTGATGCAAGCCGCTCTGGAACCAACCGGCAAATTAATCAAAACGCTTAACTCGCCGAGAAAATCACTTTTTTCCCAAAATGAATCTTTGCCACTAAATAGTTAATTTTGAGGCATGTCGTTCTGAAACCAACCGGGAAATTGCTCAAAATCTTAACTCGCCGAGAAAATCACTTTTTTTCCCAAAATGAATGTTTGTCAAAAAAATATCGGGAAATTACTCAAAATGCTTAACTCGCCGAGAAAATCACTTTTTTCCCAAAATAAATGTTTTGCAAAAAAATTGTTAAAAGTGAGGCAAGCCGTTCTGAAACCTATCGGTAAATTACTCAAAATGCTTAACTCGCCGAGAAAATCACTTTTTTCCCAAAATGAATGTTTGCCACAAAATAGTTAATTTCGAGGCAAGTCGTTCTGAAACCAACCGGCAAATTACTCAAAATACTTAACTCGCCGGGAAAAACACTTTTATTTGCAAAATGAATGTTTGCCAGAAAATAGTTAATTTTGATGCAAGCCGCTCTGGAACCAACCGGCAAATTACTCAAAATGCTTAACTCGCCGAGAAAATCATATTTTTCCCAAAATGAATTATTGCCACTAAATAGTTAATTTTGATGCAAGGTGCTCTGGAACCAACCGGCAAATTACTCAAAATGCTTAACTCGCCGAGAAAATCACTTTATTCCCAAAATGAATGTTTGCCACAAAATAGTTAATTTTGAGTCAAGTCGTTCTGAAACAAACCGGCAAATTACTCAAAATGCTTAACTCGCCAAGAAAATCACTTTGTTTCCAAAATAAATGTTTGCCACAAAACAGTTAATTTTCAGGCAAGCAGTTCTGAAACCTATCTGTAAAGTGCTCTAAATGCTTAACTCGCCGAGAAACTCATTTTTTGTCCAAAATTTATATTTGCCACAAAATAGTTAATAGTGAGGCAAGCCGTTCTGAAACCTATCGGTGAAGTACTCTAAATGCTTAACTCGCCGAGAAAATCACTTTTTTCCCAAAATGAATGTTTGCCACAAATTAGTTAATTTTCAGGCAAGTCGTTCTGAAACCAACTGGCAAATTACTCAAAATGCTTAACTCGCCGAGGAAATCACTTTATTCCCAAAATGAATGTTTGCCACAAAATAGTTAATTTTGAGACAAGTCGTTCTGAAACAAACCGGCAAATTACTCAAAATGCTTAATCGCCGAGAAAATCACTTTGTTTCCAAAATAAATGTTTGCCACAAAATAGTTAATTTTCAGGCAAGCAGTTCTGAAACCTATCGGTAAAGTACTCTAAATGCTTAACTCGCCGAGAAACTAATTTTTTGTCCAAAATTTATATTTGCCACAAAATAGTTAATAGTGAGGCAAGCCGTTCTGAAACCTGTCGGTAAAGTACTCTAAATGCTTAACTCGCCGAGAAACTCATTTTTTGTCCAAAATCTATGTTTGCCACAAAATAGTTAATTTTGTGGCAAGTCGTCCTGAAAACAACCGGCAAGTTACTCAAAATGCTTAACTCGCCGAGAAAATCACTTTTTTTCCAAAATAAATGTTTGGCAAAAAAATAGTTAATAGTGAGGCAAGCCGGTCTGAAACCTATCGGTAAAGTACTCTAAATGCTTAACTCGCCGAGAAAATCACTTTTTTTCCAAAATAAATGTTTGCCACAAAATAGTTAATTTTCACGCAAGCAGTTCTGAAACCTATCGGTAAAGTACTCTAAATGCTTAACTCGCCGAGAAACTCATTTTTTGTCCAAAATTTATATTTGCCACAAAATAGTTAATAGCGAGGCAAGCCGTTCTGAAACCTATCGGTAAATTACTCAAAATGCTTTACTCGCCGAGAAAATCACTTTTCATCCAAAATAAATGTTTGGCAAAAAAATAGTTAATAGTGAGGCAAGCCGTCCTGAAACCTATCGGTAAAGTACTCTAAATACTTAACTCGCCGGGAAAAACACTTTTATTAGCAAAATGAATGTTTGCCAGAAAATAGTTAATTTTGATGCAAGCCGCTCTGGAACCAACCGGCAAATTACTCAAAACGCTTAACTCGCCGAGAAAATCACTTTTTTCCCAAAATGAATCTTTGCCACTAAATAGTTAATTTTGAGGCATGTCGTTCTGAAACCAACCGGGAAATTGCTCAAAATGCTTAACTCGCCGAGAAAATCACTTTTTTTCCAAAATGAAAGTTTGTCAAAAAAATATCGGGAAATTACTCAAAATGCTTAACTCGCCGAGAAAATCATTTTTTTCCCAAAATGAATTTTTTGCCACTAAATAGTTAATTTTGATGCAAGGTGCTCTGGAACCAACCGGCAAATTACTCAAAATGCTTAACTCGCCGAGAAAATCACTTTATTCCCAAAATGAATGTTTGCCACAAAATAGTTAATTTTGAGTCAAGTCGTTCTGAAACAAACCGGCAAATTACTCAAAATGCTTAACTCGCCAAGAAAATCACTTTGTTTCCAAAATAAATGTTTGCCACAAAACATTAATTTTCAGGCAAGCAGTTCTGAAACCTATCGGTAAAGTACTCTAAATGCTTAACTCGCCGAGAAACTCATTTTTTGTCCAAAATTTATATTTGCCACAAAATAGTTAATAGTGAGGCAAGCCGTTCTGAAACCTATCGGTAAAGTACTCTAAATGCTTAACTCGCCGAGAAAATCACTTTATTCCCAAAATGAATGTTTGCCACAAATTAGTTAATTTTCAGGCAATTCGTTCTGAAACCAACTGGCAAATTACTCAAAATGCTTAACTCGCCGAGAAAATCACTTTTTTTCAAAAATTTATGTTTGGTTAAAAATATTTAATTTTGATGCAAGCCGCTCTGGAACCAACCGGCAAATTACTCAAAATGCTTAACTCGCCGAGAAAATCACTTTATTCCCAAAATGAATGTATGCCACAAAATAGTTAATTTTGAGACAAGTCGTTCTGAAACAAACCGGCAAATTACTCAAAATGCTTAACTCGCCGAGAAAATCACTTTGTTTCCAAAATAAATGTTTGCCACAAAATAGTTAATTTTCAGGCAAGCAGTTCTGAAACCTATCGGTAAAGTACTCTAAATGCTTAACTCGCCGAGAAACTAATTTTTTGTCCAAAATTTATATTTGCCACAAAATAGTTAATAGTGAGGC
Organism: Scyliorhinus torazame; assembly: GCF_047496885.1. Lineage (NCBI taxonomy): Eukaryota > Metazoa > Chordata > Chondrichthyes > Carcharhiniformes > Scyliorhinidae > Scyliorhinus > Scyliorhinus torazame. Next base: position 1,155,007 of record NW_027307767.1, on the reverse strand, counting down.
AAGCCGTTCTGAAACCTATCGGTAAAGTACTCTAAATGCTTAACTCGCCGAGAAACTAATTTTTTGTCCAAAATTTATGTTTGCCACAAAATAGTTAATTTTGTGGCAAGTCGTCCTGAAAACAAACGGCAAGTTACTCAAAATGCTGAACTCGCCGAGAAACTAATTTTTTTTCCAAAATAAATGTTTGGCAAAAAAATAGTTAATAGTGAGGCAAGCCGGTCTGAAACCTATCGGTAAAGTACTCTAAATGCTTAACTCGCCGAGAAACTCATTTTTTGTCCAAAATTTATATTTGCCACAAAATATTTAATAGCGAGGCAAGCCGTTCTGAAACCTATCGGTAAATTACTCAAAATGCTTTACTCGCCGAGAAAATCACTTTTCATCCAAAATTAATGTTTGGCAAAAAAATAGTTAATAGTGAGGCAAGTCGTCCTGAAACTAACCGGCAAATTACTCAAAATACTTAACTCGCCGGGAAAAACACTTTTATTAGCAAAATGAATGTTTGCCAGAAAATAGTTAATTTTGATGCAAGCCGCTCTGGAACCAACCGGCAAATTACTCAAAACGCTTAACTCGCCGAGAAAATCACATTTTTCCCAAAATGAATCTTTGCCACTAAATAGTTAATTTTGAGGCATGTCGTTCTGAAACCAACCGGGAAATTGCTCAAAATGCTTAACTCGCCGAGAAAATCACTTTTTTTCCAAAATGAATGTTTGTCAAAAAAAATCGGGAAATTACTCAAAATGCTTAACACGCCGAGAAAATCACTTTTTTCCCAAAATAAATGTTTAGCAAAAAAATTGTTAAAAGTGAGGCAAGCCGTTCTGAAACCTATCGGTAAATTACTCAAAACGCTTAACTCGCCGAGAAAATCACTTTTTTCCCAAAATGAATGTTTGCCAGAAAATAGTTAATTTTCATGCAAGCCGCTCTGGAACCAACCGGCAAATTACTCAAAATGCTTAACTCGCCGAGAAAATCATTTTTTTCCCAAAATGAATGTTTGCCACTAAATATTTAATTTTGATGCAAGCCGCTCTGGAACCAACCGGCAAATTACTCAAAATGCTTAACTCGCCGAGAAAATCACTTTATTCCCAAAATGAATGTTTGCCACAAAATAGTTAATTTTGAGTCAAGTCGTTCTGAAACAAACCGGCAAATTACTCAAAATGCTTAACTCGCCGAGAAACTCATTTTTTGTCCAAAATTTATATTTGCCACAAAATAGTTAATAGCGAGACAAGCCGTTCTGAAAACTATCGGTAAATTACTCAAAATGCTTTACTCGCCGAGAAAATCACATTTCATCCAAAATAAATGTTTGGCAAAAAAATAGTTAATAGTGACGCAAGTCGTCCTGAAACTAACCGGCAAATTACTCAAAATACTTAACACGCCGGGAAAAACACTTTTATTAGCAAAATGAATGTTTGCCAGAAAATAGTTAATTTTGATGCAAGCCGCTCTGGAACCAACCGGCAAATTACTCAAAACGCTTAACTCGCCGAGAAAATCACTTTTTTCCCAAAATGAATGCTTAGCAAAAAAATATCGGGAAATTACTCAAAATGCTTAACTCGCCGAGAAAATCACTTTTTTCCCAAAATAAATGTTTAGCAAAAAAATTGTTAAAAGTGAGGCAAGCCGTTCTGAAACCTATCGGTAAATTACTCAAAATGCTTAACTCGCCGAGAAAATCACTTTTTTCCCAAAATGAATGTTTGCCACAAAATAGTTAATTTCGAGGAAAGTCGTTCTGAAACCAACCGGCAAATTACTCAAAATACTTAACTCGCCGGGAAAACCACTTTTATTTGCAAAATGAATGTTTGCCAGAAAATAGTTAATTTTGATGCAAGCCGCTCTGGAACCAACCGGCAAATTACACAAAATCCTTAACTCGCCGAGAAAATCAATTTTTTCCCAAAATGAATGTTTGCCACTAAATACTTAATTTTGATGCAAGGTGCTCTGGAACCAACCGGCAAATTACTCAAAATGCTTAACTCGCCGAGAAAATCACTTTATTCCCAAAATGAATGTTTGCCACAAAATAGTTAATTTTGAGTCAAGTCGTTCTGAAACAAACCGGCAAATTACTCAAAATGCTTAACTCGCCAAGAAAATCACTTTGTTTCCAAAATAAATGTTTGCCACAAAATAGTTAATTTTCAGGCAAGCAGTTCTGAAACCTATCGGTAAAGTACACTAAATGCTTAACTCGCCGAGAAACTCATTTTTTGTCCAAAATTTATATTTGCCACAAAATAGTTAATAGTGAGGCAAGCCGTTCTGAAACCTATCGGTAAAGTACTCTAAATGCTTAACTCGCCGAGAAAATCACTTTTTTCCCAAAATGAATGTTTGCCACAAATTAGTTAATTTTCAGGCAAGTCGTTCTGAAACCAACTGGCAAATTACTCAAAATGCTTAACTCGCCGAGAAAATCACTTTTTTTCCAAAATTTATGTCTGGTTAAAAATATTTAATTTTGATGCAAGCCGCTCTGGAACCAACCGGCAAATTACTCAAAATGCTTAACTCGCCGAGAAAATCACTTTATTCCCAAAATGAATGTTTGCCACAAAATAGTTAATTTTGAGACAAGTCGTTCTGAAACAAACCGGCAAATTACTCAAAATGCTTAACTCGCCGAGAAAATCACTTTGTTTCCAAAATAAATGTTTGCCACAAAATAGTTAATTTTCACGCAAGCAGTTCTGAAACCTATCGGTAAAGTACTCTAAATGCTTAACTCGCCGAGAAACTCATTTTTTGTCCAAAATTTATATTTGCCACAAAATAGTTAATAGTGAGGCAAGTCGTTCTGAAACCTATCGGTAAATTACTCAAAATGCTTAACTCGCCGAGAAAATCACATTTTTTTTCCAAAATGAATGTTTGCCACAAAATAGTTAACAGTGAGGCAAGCCGTTCTGAAAACTATCGGTAAATTACTCAAAATGCTTAACTCGCCGAGAAAATTACCTTTTTCCCAAAATGAGTGTTTGCGACAAAATAGTTAATTTTGAGGCAAGTCGTTCTGAAACCAGCCGGCAAATTACTCAAAATGCTTAACTCGCCGAGAAAATCACTTTTTTCCCAAAATGAATGTTTGCCACAAAATAGTTAATTTTGAGGCAAGTCGTTCAGAAACTAACCGGCAAATTACTCAAAAGGCTTAAATCGCCGAGAAAATCAATTTTTTTCCAAAATCAATGTTTGGCAAAAAAATATCGGGCAATGACTCAAAATGATTGTTTGCCACAAAATAGTTAATTTTGAGGCAAGTCGTTCTGAAACCAACCGGCAAATTACTCAAAATGCTTAACTCGCCGAGAAACTCATTTTTTTTGTCCAAAATTTATGTTTCCAAGCCTAGCCGAGAAAATTACTTTTTTTTCCAAAATTTATGTTTACCACAAAATAGTTAAGTTTGAGGCTAGTCGTTCTGAAACCAACCGGCAAATTACTCAAAATGCTTCACTCGTCGAGAAAATCACTTTTTTTTCAAAATGAATGTTTGTCAAAAAAAATCGGTAAATGACTCAAAATGCTTAACTCGCAGAGAAAATCACTTTATTTCCAAAATAAATGTTTGGCAAAAAAATAGTTAATACTGAGGCAAGCCGTTCTGGAACCAACCGGCAAATTACTCAAAATGCTTAACTAGCCGAGAAAATCACTTTTTTTTCCAAAATGAATGTTTGCCACAAAATAGTTAATTTTGAGGCAAGTCGTTCTGAAACCAACCTGCAAATTACTCAAAATGCTTCACTCGTCGAGAAAATCACTTTGTTTCCAAAATGAATGTTTGTCAAAAAAATATCGGTAAATGTCTCAAAATGCTTAACTTGCAGAGAAAATCACTTTATTTCCAAAATAAATGTTTGGCAAAAAAATAGTTAATAGTGAGGCAAGCCGTTCTGAAACCTATCGGTAAATTACCCAAAATGCTTAACTCACCGAGAAAACACTTTTTTCCCAAAATTAATGTTTGCCACAAAATAGTTAATTTTGAGGCAAGTCGTTCTGAAACCAACCGGTAAATTACTCAAAATACTTAACTCGCCGAGAAAATCACTTTGTTTCCAAAATGAATGTTTTTTTTTAAAAAATCGGTAAATTACTCAAAATGCTTAACTCGCCGAGAAAATCACTTTTTTTCCCAAAATAAATGTTTGGAAAAAAAATAGTTAATACTGAGGCAAGCCGTTCTGGAACCAACCGGCAAATTACTCAAAATGCTTAACTAGCCGAGAAAATCACTTTTTTTTCCAAAATGAATGTTTGCCACAAAATAGTTAATTTTGAGGCAAGTCGTTCTGAAACCAACCTGCAAATTACTCAAAATGCTTCACTCGTCGAGAAAATCACTTTGTTTCCAAAATGAATGTTTGTCAAAAAAATATCGGTAAATGTCTCAAAATGCTTAACTTGCAGAGAAAATCACTTTATTTCCAAAATAAATGTTTGGCAAAAAAATAGTTAATAGTGAGGCAAGCCGTTCTGAAACCTATCGGTAAATTACCCAAAATGCTTAACTCACCGAGAAAACACTTTTTTCCCAAAATTAATGTTTGCCACAAAATAGTTAATTTTGAGGCAAGTCGTTCTGAAACCAACCGGTAAATTACTCAAAATACTTAACTCGCCGAGAAAATCACTTTGTTTCCAAAATGAATGTTTTTTTTTTAAAAATCGGTAAATTACTCAAAATGCTTAACTCGCCGAGAAAATCACTTTTTTTCCCAAAATAAATGTTTGGCAAAAAAATAGTTAATACTGAGGCAAGCCGTTCTGGAACCAACTGGCAAATTACTGAAAATGCTTAACTCGCCAAGAAAATCACTTTTTTCCCAAAATGAATGTTTGCCACAAAATAGTTAATTTTGAGGCAAGTCGTTCTGAAACAAACCGGCAAATTACTCAAAATGCTTAACTCGCCGAGAAAATCACTTTTTTTTCCAAAATAAATGTTTGGCAAAAAAATAGTTAACAGTGAGGCAAGCCGTTCTGAAAACTATCGGTAAATTGCTCAAAATGCTTAACTCGCCGAGAAAATTACCTTTTCCCCAAAATGAGTGTTTGCGACAAAATAGTTAATTTTGAGGCAAGTCGTTCTGAAACCAACCGGCAAATTACTCAAAATGCTTAACTCGCCGAGAAACTCATTTTTTTTGTCCAAAATTTATGTTTGCCACAAAATAGTTAATTTTGAGGCAAGTCGTTCTGAAACCAACCGGCAAATTACTCAAAATGCTTCACTCGTCGAGAAAATCACTTTTTTTCCAAAAGGAATGTTTGTCAAAAAAATATCGGTAAATGTCTCAAAATGCTTAACTTGCAGAGAAAATCACTTTATTTCCAAAATAAATGTTTGGCAAAAAAATAGTTAATAGTGAGGCAAGCCGTTCTGAAACCTATCCGTTAATTACCCAAAATGCTTAACTCACCGAGAAAACACTTTTTTCCCAAAATTAATGTTTGCCACAAAATAGTTAATTTTGAGGCAAGTCGTTCTGAAACCAACCGGCAAATTACTCAAAATACTTAACTCGCCGAGAAAATCACTTTTTTTCCAAAATAAATGTTTGGCAAAAAAATAGTTAACAGTGAGGCAAGCCGTTCTGAAAACTATCGGTAAATTACTCAAAATGCTGAACTCGCCGAGAAAATTACCTTTTTCCCAAAATGAGTGTTTGCGACAAAATAGTTAATTTTGAGGCAAGTCGTTCTGAAACCAACCGCCAAATTACTCAAAATGCTTAACTCGCCGAGAAACTCATTTTTTTTGTCCAAAATTTATCTTTGCCACAAAATAGTTAATTTTGAGGCAAGCCGTTCTGGAACCAACCGGCAAATTACTCAAAATGCTTAACTCGCCGAGAAAATCACTTTGTTTCCAAAATGAATGTTTTTTAAAAAAAATATCGGTAAATTACTCAAAATGCTTAACTCGCCGAGAAAATCACTTTTTTCCAAAATAAATGGTTGGCAAAAAAATAGTTAATAGTGAGGCAAGCCGTTCTGAAAACTATCGGTAAATTACTCAAAATGCTTAACTCGCCGGGAAAATCACCTTATTCCCAAAATGAGTGTTTGCGGCAAAATAGTTAATTTTGAGGCAAGTCGTTATGAAACCAGTCGGCAAATTACTCAAAATGCTTATCTCGCCGAGAAAACACTTTTTCCCCAAAATTAATGTTTGCCACAAAATAGTGAATTTTGAGGCAAGTCGTTCTGAAACCAACCGGCAAATTACTCAAAATACTTAACTCGCCGAGAAAATCACTTTGTTCCCAAAATGAATGTTTTTTAACAAAATATCGGTAAATTACTCAAAATGCTTAACTCGCCGAGAAAATCACTTTTTTCCCAAAATGAATGTTTGCCACAAATTAGTTAATTTTCAGGCAAGTCGTTCTGAAACCACTTGGCAAATTACTCAAAATGCTTAACTCGCCGAGAAAATCATTTTTTTTCCAAAATTTATATTTGGTTAAAAATATTTAATTTTGATGCAAGCCGCTCTGGAACCAACCGGCAAATTACTCAAAATGCATAACTCGCCGAGAAAATCACTTTATTCCCAAAATGAATGTTTGCCACAAAATAGTTAATTTTGAGTCAAGTCGGTCTGAAACCTATCGGTAAAGTACTCTAAATGCTTAACTCGCAGAGAAAATCACTTTTTTTCCAAAATGAATGTTTGTCAAAAAAATATCGGGAACTTACTCAAAATGCTTAACTCGCCGAGAAAATCACTTTTTTCCCAAAATAAATGTTTAGCAAAAAAATTGTTAAAAGTGAGGCAAGCCGTTCTGAAACCTATCGGTAAATTACTCAAAATGCTTAACTCGCCGAGAAAATCACTTTTTTCCCAAAATGAATGTTTGCCACAAAATAGTTAATTTTGAGACAAGTCGTTCTGAAACAAACCGGCAAATTACTCAAAATGCTTAACTCGCCGAGAAAATCACTTTGTTTCCAAAATAAATTTTTGCCACAAAATAGTTAATTTTCACGCAAGCAGTTCTGAAACCTATCGGTAAAGTACTCTAAATGCTTAACTCGCCGAGAAACTCATTTTTTGTCCAAAATTTATATTTGCCACAAAATAGTTAATAGCGAGGCAAGCCGTTCTGAAAACTATCGGTAAATTACTCAAAATGCTTAACTCGCCGAGAAAATCACATTTTTTTTCCAAAATGAATGTTTGCCACAAATTAGTTAATTTTCAGGCAAGTCGTTCTGAAACCAACTGGCAAATTACTCAAAATGCTTATCTCGCCGAGAAAATCATTTTTTTTCCAAAATTTATGTTTGGTTAAAAATATTTAATTTTGATGCAAGCCGCTCTGGAACCAACCGGCAAATTACTCAAAATGCATAACTCGCCGAGAAAATCACTTTATTCCCAAAATGAATGTTTGCCACAAAATAGTTAATTTTGAGTCAAGTCGGTCTGAAACAAACCGGCAAATTACTCAAAATGCTTAACTCGCCGAGAAAATCACTTTGTTTCCAAAATAAATGTTTGCCACAAAATAGTTAATTTTCAGGCAAGCAGTTCTGAAACCTATCGGTAAAGTACTCTAAATGCTTAACTCGCCGAGAAACTCATTTTTTGTCCAAAATTTATATTTGCCACAAAATAGTTAATAGCGAGGCAAGCCGTTCTGAAACCTATCGGTAAATTACTCAAAATGCTTTACTCGCCGAGAAAATCACTTTTCATCCAAAATTAATGTTTGGCAAAAAAATAGTTAATAGTGAGGCAAGTCGTCCTGAAACTAACCGGCAAATTACTCAAAATACTTAACTCGCCGGGAAAAACACTTTTATTAGCAAAATGAATGTTTGCCAGAAAATAGTTAATTTTGATGCAAGCCGTTCTGAAACCTATCGGTAAAGTACTCTAAATGCTTAACTCGCCGAGAAAATCACTTTTTTCCCAAAATGAATGTTTGCCACAAATTAGTTAATTTTCAGGCAAGTCGTTCTGAAACCAACTGGCAAATTACTCAAAATGCTTAACTCGCCGAGAAAATCACTTTTTTTCCAAAATTTATGTCTGGTTAAAAATATTTAATTTTGATGCAAGCCGCTCTGGAACCAACCGGCAAATTACTCAAAATGCTTAACTCGCCGAGAAAATCACTTTATTCCCAAAATGAATGTTTGCCACAAAATAGTTAATTTTGAGACAAGTCGTTCTGAAACAAACCGGCAAATTACTCAAAATGCTTAACTCGCCGAGAAAATCACTTTGTTTCCAAAATAAATGTTTACCACAAAATAGTTAATTTTCACGCAAGCAGTTCTGAAACCTATCGGTAAAGTACTCTAAATGCTTAACTCGCCGAGAAACTCATTTTTTGTCCAAAATTTATATTTGCCACAAAATAGTTAATAGTGAGGCAAGTCGTTCTGAAACCTATCGGTAAATTACTCAAAATGCTTAACTCGCCGAGAAAATCACATTTTTTTTCCAAAATGAATGTTTGCCACAAAATAGTTAACAGTGAGGCAAGCCGTTCTGAAAACTATCGGTAAATTACTCAAAATGCTTAACTCGCCGAGAAAATTACCTTTTTCCCAAAATGAGTGTTTGCGACAAAATAGTTAATTTTGAGGCAAGTCGTTCTGAAACCAGCCGGCAAATTACTCAAAATGCTTAACTCGCCGAGAAAATCACTTTTTTCCCAAAATGAATGTTTGCCACAAAATAGTTAATTTTGAGGCAAGTCGTTCAGAAACTAACCGGCAAATTACTCAAAAGGCTTAAATCGCCGAGAAAATCAATTTTTTTCCAAAATCAATGTTTGGCAAAAAAATATCGGGCAATGACTCAAAATGATTGTTTGCCACAAAATAGTTAATTTTGAGGCAAGTCGTTCTGAAACCAACCGGCAAATTACTCAAAATGCTTAACTCGCCGAGAAACTCATTTTTTTTGTCCAAAATTTATGTTTCCAAGCCTAGCCGAGAAAATTACTTTTTTTTCCAAAATTTATGTTTACCACAAAATAGTTAAGTTTGAGGCTAGTCGTTCTGAAACCAACCGGCAAATTACTCAAAATGCTTCACTCGTCGAGAAAATCACTTTTTTTTCAAAATGAATGTTTGTCAAAAAAAATCGGTAAATGACTCAAAATGCTTAACTCGCAGAGAAAATCACTTTATTTCCAAAATAAATGTTTGGCAAAAAAATAGTTAATACTGAGGCAAGCCGTTCTGGAACCAACCGGCAAATTACTCAAAATGCTTAACTAGCCGAGAAAATCACTTTTTTTTCCAAAATGAATGTTTGCCACAAAATAGTTAATTTTGAGGCAAGTCGTTCTGAAACCAACCTGCAAATTACTCAAAATGCTTCACTCGTCGAGAAAATCACTTTGTTTCCAAAATGAATGTTTGTCAAAAAAATATCGGTAAATGTCTCAAAATGCTTAACTTGCAGAGAAAATCACTTTATTTCCAAAATAAATGTTTGGCAAAAAAATAGTTAATAGTGAGGCAAGCCGTTCTGAAACCTATCGGTAAATTACCCAAAATGCTTAACTCACCGAGAAAACACTTTTTTCCCAAAATTAATGTTTGCCACAAAATAGTTAATTTTGAGGCAAGTCGTTCTGAAACCAACCGGTAAATTACTCAAAATACTTAACTCGCCGAGAAAATCACTTTGTTTCCAAAATGAATGTTTTTTTTTAAAAAATCGGTAAATTACTCAAAATGCTTAACTCGCCGAGAAAATCACTTTTTTTCCCAAAATAAATGTTTGGAAAAAAAATAGTTAATACTGAGGCAAGCCGTTCTGGAACCAACCGGCAAATTACTCAAAATGCTTAACTAGCCGAGAAAATCACTTTTTTTTCCAAAATGAATGTTTGCCACAAAATAGTTAATTTTGAGGCAAGTCGTTCTGAAACCAACCTGCAAATTACTCAAAATGCTTCACTCGTCGAGAAAATTACTTTGTTTCCAAAATGAATGTTTGTCAAAAAAATATCGGTAAATGTCTCAAAATGCTTAACTTGCAGAGAAAATCACTTTATTTCCAAAATAAATGTTTGGCAAAAAAATAGTTAATAGTGAGGCAAGCCGTTCTGAAACCTATCGGTAAATTACCCAAAATGCTTAACTCACCGAGAAAACACTTTTTTCCCAAAATTAATGTTTGCCACAAAATAGTTAATTTTGAGGCAAGTCGTTCTGAAACCAACCGGTAAATTACTCAAAATACTTAACTCGCCGAGAAAATCACTTTGTTTCCAAAATGAATGTTTTTTTTTTAAAAATCGGTAAATTACTCAAAATGCTTAACTCGCCGAGAAAATCACTTTTTTTCCCAAAATAAATGTTTGGCAAAAAAATAGTTAATACTGAGGCAAGCCGTTCTGGAACCAACTGGCAAATTACTGAAAATGCTTAACTCGCCAAGAAAATCACTTTTTTCCCAAAATGAATGTTTGCCACAAAATAGTTAATTTTGAGGCAAGTCGTTCTGAAACAAACCGGCAAATTACTCAAAATGCTTAACTCGCCGAGAAAATCACTTTTTTTTCCAAAATAAATGTTTGGCAAAAAAATAGTTAACAGTGAGGCAAGCCGTTCTGAAAACTATCGGTAAATTGCTCAAAATGCTTAACTCGCCGAGAAAATTACCTTTTCCCCAAAATGAGTGTTTGCGACAAAATAGTTAATTTTGAGGCAAGTCGTTCTGAAACCAACCGGCAAATTACTCAAAATGCTTAACTCGCCGAGAAACTCATTTTTTTTGTCCAAAATTTATGTTTGCCACAAAATAGTTAATTTTGAGGCAAGTCGTTCTGAAACCAACCGGCAAATTACTCAAAATGCTTCACTCGTCGAGAAAATCACTTTTTTTCCAAAAGGAATGTTTGTCAAAAAAATATCGGTAAATGTCTCAAAATGCTTAACTTGCAGAGAAAATCACTTTATTTCCAAAATAAATGTTTGGCAAAAAAATAGTTAATAGTGAGGCAAGCCGTTCTGAAACCTATCCGTTAATTACCCAAAATGCTTAACTCACCGAGAAAACACTTTTTTCCCAAAATTAATGTTTGCCACAAAATAGTTAATTTTGAGGCAAGTCGTTCTGAAACCAACCGGCAAATTACTCAAAATACTTAACTCGCCGAGAAAATCACTTTTTTTCCAAAATAAATGTTTGGCAAAAAAATAGTTAACAGTGAGGCAAGCCGTTCTGAAAACTATCGGTAAATTACTCAAAATGCTGAACTCGCCGAGAAAATTACCTTTTTCCCAAAATGAGTGTTTGCGACAAAATAGTTAATTTTGAGGCAAGTCGTTCTGAAACCAACCGCCAAATTACTCAAAATGCTTAACTCGCCGAGAAACTCATTTTTTTTGTCCAAAATTTATCTTTGCCACAAAATAGTTAATTTTGAGGCAAGCCGTTCTGGAACCAACCGGCAAATTACTCAAAATGCTTAACTCGCCGAGAAAATCACTTTGTTTCCAAAATGAATGTTTTTTAAAAAAAATATCGGTAAATTACTCAAAATGCTTAACTCGCCGAGAAAATCACTTTTTTCCAAAATAAATGGTTGGCAAAAAAATAGTTAATAGTGAGGCAAGCCGTTCTGAAAACTATCGGTAAATTACTCAAAATGCTTAACTCGCCGGGAAAATCACCTTATTCCCAAAATGAGTGTTTGCGGCAAAATAGTTAATTTTGAGGCAAGTCGTTATGAAACCAGTCGGCAAATTACTCAAAATGCTTATCTCGCCGAGAAAACACTTTTTCCCCAAAATTAATGTTTGCCACAAAATAGTGAATTTTGAGGCAAGTCGTTCTGAAACCAACCGGCAAATTACTCAAAATACTTAACTCGCCGAGAAAATCACTTTGTTCCCAAAATGAATGTTTTTTAACAAAATATCGGTAAATTACTCAAAATGCTTAACTCGCCGAGAAAATCACTTTTTTCCCAAAATGAATGTTTGCCACAAATTAGTTAATTTTCAGGCAAGTCGTTCTGAAACCACTTGGCAAATTACTCAAAATGCTTAACTCGCCGAGAAAATCATTTTTTTTCCAAAATTTATATTTGGTTAAAAATATTTAATTTTGATGCAAGCCGCTCTGGAACCAACCGGCAAATTACTCAAAATGCATAACTCGCCGAGAAAATCACTTTATTCCCAAAATGAATGTTTGCCACAAAATAGTTAATTTTGAGTCAAGTCGGTCTGAAACCTATCGGTAAAGTACTCTAAATGCTTAACTCGCAGAGAAAATCACTTTTTTTCCAAAATGAATGTTTGTCAAAAAAATATCGGGAACTTACTCAAAATGCTTAACTCGCCGAGAAAATCACTTTTTTCCCAAAATAAATGTTTAGCAAAAAAATTGTTAAAAGTGAGGCAAGCCGTTCTGAAACCTATCGGTAAATTACTCAAAATGCTTAACTCGCCGAGAAAATCACTTTTTTCCCAAAATGAATGTTTGCCACAAAATAGTTAATTTTGAGACAAGTCGTTCTGAAACAAACCGGCAAATTACTCAAAATGCTTAACTCGCCGAGAAAATCACTTTGTTTCCAAAATAAATTTTTGCCACAAAATAGTTAATTTTCACGCAAGCAGTTCTGAAACCTATCGGTAAAGTACTCTAAATGCTTAACTCGCCGAGAAACTCATTTTTTGTCCAAAATTTATATTTGCCACAAAATAGTTAATAGCGAGGCAAGCCGTTCTGAAAACTATCGGTAAATTACTCAAAATGCTTAACTCGCCGAGAAAATCACATTTTTTTTCCAAAATGAATGTTTGCCACAAATTAGTTAATTTTCAGGCAAGTCGTTCTGAAACCAACTGGCAAATTACTCAAAATGCTTAACTCGCCGAGAAAATCATTTTTTTTCCAAAATTTATGTTTGGTTAAAAATATTTAATTTTGATGCAAGCCGCTCTGGAACCAACCGGCAAATTACTCAAAATGCATAACTCGCCGAGAAAATCACTTTATTCCCAAAATGAATGTTTGCCACAAAATAGTTAATTTTGAGTCAAGTCGGTCTGAAACAAACCGGCAAATTACTCAAAATGCTTAACTCGCCGAGAAAATCACTTTGTTTCCAAAATAAATGTTTGCCACAAAATAGTTAATTTTCAGGCAAGCAGTTCTGAAACCTATCGGTAAAGTACTCTAAATGCTTAACTCGCCGAGAAACTCATTTTTTGTCCAAAATTTATATTTGCCACAAAATAGTTAATAGCGAGGCAAGCCGTTCTGAAACCTATCGGTAAATTACTCAAAATGCTTTACTCGCCGAGAAAATCACTTTTCATCCAAAATTAATGTTTGGCAAAAAAATAGTTAATAGTGAGGCAAGTCGTCCTGAAACTAACCGGCAAATTACTCAAAATACTTAACTCGCCGGGAAAAACACTTTTATTAGCAAAATGAATGTTTGCCAGAAAATAGTTAATTTTGATGCAAGCCGCTCTGGAACCAACCGGCAAATTACTCAAAACGCTTAACTCGCCGAGAAAATCACATTTTTCCCAAAATTAATCTTTGCCACTAAATAGTTAATTTTGAGGCATGTCGTTCTGAAACCAACCGGGAAATTGCTCAAAATGCTTAACTCGCCGAGAAAATCACTTTTTTTCCAAAATCAATGTTTGTCAAAAAAATATCGGGAAATTACTCAAAATGCTTAACTCGCCGAGAAAATCACTTTTTTCCCCAAATAAATGTTTAGCGAAAAAATTGTTAAAAGTGAGGCAAGCCGTTCTGAAACCTATCGGTAAATTACTCAAAACGCTTAACTCGCCGAGAAAATCACTTTTTTCCCAAAATGAATGTTTGCCAGAAAATAGTTAATTTTGATGCAAGCCGCTCTGGAACCAACCGGCAAATTACTCAAAATGCTTAACTCGCCGAGAAAATCATTTTTTTTCCCAAAATGAATGTTTGCCACTAAATATTTAATTTTGATGCAAGCCGCTCTGGAACCAACCGGCAAATTACTCAAAATGCTTAACTCGCCGAGAAAATCACTTTATTCCCAAAATGAATGTTTGCCACAAAATAGTTAATTTTGAGTCAAGTCGTTCTGAAACAAACCGGCAAATTACTCAAAATGCTTAACTCGCCGAGAAAATCACTTTGTTTCCAAACTAAATGTTTGCCACAAAATAGTTAATTTTCAGGCAAGCAGTTCTGAAACCTATCGGTAAAGTACTCTAAATGCTTAACTCGCCGAGAAACTCATTTTTTGTCCAAAATTTATATTTGCCACAAAATAGTTAATAGCGAGACAAGCCGTTCTGAAACCTATCGGTAAATTACTCAAAATGCTTTACTCGCCGAGAAAATCACTTTTCATCCAAAATAAATGTTTGGCAAAAAAATAGTTAATAGTGAGGCAAGTCGTCCTGAAACTAACCGGCAAATTACTCAAAATACTTAACTCGCCGGGAAAAACACTTTTATTAGCAAAATGAATGTTTGCCAGAAAATAGTTAATTTTGAGGCATGTCGTTCTGAAACCAACCGGCAAATTACTCAAAACGCTTAACTCGCCGAGAAAATCACTTTTTTCCCAAAATGAATCTTTGCCACTAAATAGTTAATTTTGAGGCATGTCGTTCTGAAACCAACCGGGAAATTGCTCAAAATGCTTAACTCGCCGAGAAAATCACTTTTTTTCCAAAATGAATGTTTGTCAAAAAAATATCGGGAAATTACTCAAAATGCTTAAGTCGCCGAGAAAATCACTTTTTTCCCAAAATAAATGTTTAGCAAAAAAATTGTTAAAAGTGAGGCAAGCCGTTCTGAAACCTATCGGTAAATTACTCAAAATGCTTAACTCGCCGAGAAAATCACTTTTTTCCCAAAATGAATGTTTGCCACAAAATAGTTAATTTCGAGGAAAGTCGTTCTGAAACCAACCGGCAAATTACTCAAAATACTTAACTCGCCGGGAAAAACACTTTTATTTGCAAAATGAATGTTTGCCAGAAAATAGTTAATTTTGATGCAAGCCGCTCTGGAACCAACCGGCAAATTACTCAAAATGCTTAACTCGCCGAGAAAATCATTTTTTTCCCAAAATGAATGTTTGCCACTAAATAGTTAATTTTGATGCAAGGTGCTCTGGAACCAACCGGCAAATTACTCAAAATGCTTAACTCGCCGAGAAAATCACTTTATTCCCAAAATGAATGTTTGCCACAAAATAGTTAATTTTGAGTCAAGTCGTTCTGAAACAAACCGGCAAATTACTCAAAATGCTTAACTCGCCAATAAAATCACTTTGTTTCCAAAATAAATGTTTGCCACAAAATAGTTAATTTTCAGGCAAGCAGTTCTGAAACCTATCGGTAAAGTACTCTAAATGCTTAACTCGCCGAGAAACTCATTTTTTGTCCAAAATTTATATTTGCCACAAAATAGTTAATAGTGAGGCAAGCCGTTCTGAAACCTATCGGTGAAGTACTCTAAATGCTTAACTCGCCGAGAAAATCACTTTTTTCCCAAAATGAATGTTTGCCACAAATTAGTTAATTTTCAGGCAAGTCGTTCTGAAACCAACTGGCAAATTACTCAAAATGCTTCACTCGCCGAGAAAATCACTTTTTTTCCAAAATTTATGTCTGGTTAAAAATATTTAATTTTGATGCAAGCCGCTCTGGAACCAACCGGCAAATTACTCAAAATGCTTAACTCGCCGAGAAAATCACTTTATTCCCAAAATGAATGTTTGCCGCAAAATAGTTAATTTTGAGACAAGTCGTTCTGAAACAAACCGGCAAATTACTCAAAATGCTTAACTCGCCGAGAAAATCACTTTGTTTCCAAAATAAATGTTTGCCACAAAATAGTTAATTTTCACGCAAGCAGTTCTGAAACCTATCGGTAAAGTACTCTAAATGCTTAACTCGCCGAGAAACTCATTTTTTGTCCAAAATTTATATTTGCCACAAAATAGTTAATAGCGAGGCAAGCCGTTCTGAAAACTATCGGTAAATTACTCAAAATGCTTAACTCGCCGAGAAAATCACATTTTTTTTCCAAAATGAATGTTTGCCACAAAATAGTTAACAGTGAGGCAAGCCGTTCTGAAAACTATCGGTAAATTACTCAAAATGCTTAACTCGCCGAGAAAATTACCTTTTTCCCAAAATGAGTGTTTGCGACAAAATAGTTAATTTTGAGGCAAGTCGTTCTGAAACCAGCCGGCAAATTACTCAAAATGCTTAACTCGCCGAGAAAATCACTTTTTTCCCAAAATGAATGTTTGCCACAAAATAGTTAATTTTGAGGCAAGTCGTTCTGAAACCAACCGGCAAATTACTCAAAATGCTTAACTCGCCGAAAAAATCATTTTTTTGCTCCAAAATTTATGTTTGCCACAAAATAGTTAATTTTGAGGCAAGTCGTTCTGAAACCAACCGGCAAATTACTCAAAATGCTTCACTCGTCGAGAAAATCACTTTTTTTTCAAAATGAATGTTTGTCAAAAAAATATCGGTAAATGACTCAAAATGCTTAACTCGCAGAGAAAATCACTTTATTTCCAAAATAAATGTTTGGCAAAAAAATAGTTAATACTGAGGCAAGCCGTTCTGGAACCAACCGGCAAATTACTCAAAATGCTTAACTAGCCGAGAAAATCACTTTTTTTTCCAAAATGAATGTTTGCCACAAAATAGTTAATTTTGAGGCAAGTCGTTCTGAAACCAACCTGCAAATTACTCAAAATGCTTCACTCGTCGAGAAAATCACTTTGTTTCCAAAATGAATGTTTGTCAAAAAAATATCGGTAAATGTCTCAAAATGCTTAACTTGCAGAGAAAATCACTTTATTTCCAAAATAAATGTTTGGCAAAAAAATAGTTAATAGTGAGGCAAGCCGTTCTGAAACCTATCGGTAAATTACCCAAAATGCTTAACTCACCGAGAAAACACTTTTTTCCCAAAATTAATGTTTGCGACAAAATAGTTAATTTTGAGGCAAGTCGTTCTGAAACCAACCGGCAAATTACTCAAAATACTTAACTCGCCGAGAAAATCACTTTGTTTCCAAAATGAATGTTTTTTAAAAAAAAATCGGTAAATTACTCAAAATGCTTAACTCGCCGAGAAAATCACTTTTTTTCCCAAAATAAATGTTTGGCAAAAAAATAGTTAATACTGAGGCAAGCCGTTCTGGAACCAACTGGCAAATTACTGAAAATGCTTAACTCACCGAGAAAACACTTTTTTCCCAAAATTAATGTTTGCCACAAAATAGTTAATTTTGAGGCAAGTCGTTCTGAAACCAACCGGCAAATTACTCAAAATACTTAACTCGCCGAGAAAATCACTTTTTTTCCAAAATAAATGTTTGGCAAAAAAATAGTTAACAGTGAGGCAAGCCGTTCTGAAAACTATCGGTAAATTACTCAAAATGCTGAACTCGCCGAGAAAATTACCTTTTTCCCAAAATGAGTGTTTGCGACAAAATAGTTAATTTTGAGGCAAGTCGTTCTGAAACCAACCGCCAAATTACTCAAAATGCTTAACTCGCCGAGAAACTCATTTTTTTTGTCCAAAATTTATGTTTGCCACAAAATAGTTAATTTTGAGGCAAGCCGTTCTGGAACCAACCGGCAAATTACTCAAAATGCTTAACTCGCCGAGAAAATCACTTTGTTTCCAAAATGAATGTTTTTTTAAAAAAATATCGGTAAATTACTCAAAATGCTTAACTCGCCGAGAAAATCACTTTTTTCCAAAATGAGTGTTTGCGGCAAAATAGTTAATTTTGAGGCAAGTCGTTCTGAAACCAGTCGGCAAATTACTCAAAATGCTTATCTCGCCGAGAAAACACTTTTTTCCCAAAATTAATGTTTGCCACAAAATAGTTAATTTTGAGGCAAGTCGTTCTGAAACCAACCGGCAAATTACTCAAAATACTTAACTCGCCGAGAAAATCACTTTGTTCCCAAAATGAATGTTTGCCACAAATTAGTTAATTTTCAGGCAAGTCGTTCTGAAACCAACTGGCAAATTACTCAAAATGCATAACTCGCCGAGAAAATCACTTTTTTCCCAAAATGAATCTTTGCCACTAAATAGTTAATTTTGAGGCAAGTCGTTCTGAAACCAACCGGCAAATTACTCAAAATACTTAACTCGCCGAGAAAATCACATTTTTTCCAAAATGAATGTTTGTCAAAAAAATATCGGGAAATTACTCAAAATGCTTAACTCGCCGAGAAAATCACTTTTTTCCCAAAATAAATGTTTGGCAAAAAAATTGTTAAAAGTGAGGCAAGCCGTTCTGAAACCTATCGGTAAATTACTCAAAATGCTTAACTCGCCGAGAAAATCACTTTTTTCCCAAAATGAATGTTTGCCACAAAATAGTTAATTTCGAGGCACGTCGTTCTGAAACCAACCGGCAAATTACTCAAAATACTTAACTCGCCGGGAAAAACACTTTTATTAGCAAAATGAATGTTTGCCAGAAAATAGTTAATTTTGATGCAAGCCGCTCTGGAACCAACCGGCAAATTACTCAAAACGCTTAACTCGCCGAGAAAATCACTTTTTTCCCAAAATGAATCTTTGCCACTAAATAGTTAATTTTGAGGCATGCCGTTCTGAAACCAACCGGGAAATTGCTCAAAATGCTTACCTCGCCGAGAAAATCACATTTTTTCCAAAATGAATGTTTGTCAAAAAAATATCGGGAAATTACTCAAAATGCTTAACTCGCCGAGAAAATCACTTTTTTCCCAAAATAAATGTTCAGCAAAAAAATTGTTAAAAGTGAGGCAAGCCGTTCTGAAACCTATCGGTAAATTACTCAAAATGCTTAACTCGCCGAGAAAATCACTTTTTTCCCAAAATGAATGTTTGCCACAAAATAGTTAATTTCGAGTCAAGTCGTTCTGAAACCAACCGGCAAATTACTCAAAATACTTAACTCGCCGGGAAAAACACTTTTATTTGCAAAATGAATGTTTGCCAGAAAATAGTTAATTTTGATGCAAGCCGCTCTGGAACCAACCGGCAAATTATTCAAAATGCTTAACTCGCCGAGAAAATCATTTTTTTCCCAAAATGAATGTTTGCCACAAAATAGTTAATTTCGAGGCAAGTCGTTCTGAAACCAACCGGCAAATTACTCAAAATACTTAACTCGCCGAGAAAATCACATTTTTTCCAAAATGAATGTTTGTCAAAAAAATATCGGGAAATTACTCAAAATGCTTAACTCGCCGAGAAAATCACTTTTTTCCCAAAATAAATGTTTAGCAAAAAAATTGTTAAAAGTGAGGCAAGCCGTTCTGAAACCTATCGGTGAATTACTCAAAATGCTTAACTCGCCGAGAAAATCACTTTTTTCCCAAAATGAATGTTTGCCACAAAATAGTTAATTTCGAGGCAAGTCGTTCTGAAACCAACCGGCAAATTACTCAAAATACTTAACTCGCCGGGAAAAACACTTTTATTTGCAAAATGAATGTTTGCCAGAAAATAGTTAATTTTGATGCAAGCCGCTCTGGAACCAACCGGCAAATTATTCAAAATGCTTAACTCGCCGAGAAAATCATTTTTTTCCCAAAATGAATGTTTGCCACAAAATAGTTAATTTCGAGGCAAGTCGTTCTGAAACCAACCGGCAAATTACTCAAAATACTTAACTCGCCGAGAAAATCACATTTTTTCCAAAATGAATGTTTGTCAAAAAAATATCGGGAAATTACTCAAAATGCTTAACTCGCCGAGAAAATCACTTTTTTCCCAAAATAAATGTTTAGCAAAAAAATTGTTAAAAGTGAGGCAAGCCGTTCTGAAACCTATCGGTAAATTACTCAAAATGCTTAACTCGCCGAGAAAATCACTTTTTTCCCAAAATGAATGTTTGCCACAAAATAGTTAATTTCGAGGCAAGTCGTTCTGAAACCAACCGGCAAATTACTCAAAATACTTAACTCGCCGGGAAAAACACTTTTATTTGCAAAATGAATGTTTGCCAGAAAATAGTTAATTTTGATGCAAGCCGCTCTGGAACCAACCGGCAAATTACTCAAAATGCTTAACTCGCCGAGAAAATCACTTTGTTTCCAAACTAAATGTTTGCCACAAAATAGTTAATTTTCAGGCAAGCAGTTCTGAAACCTATCGGTAAAGTACTCTAAATGCTTAACTCGCCGAGAAACTCATTTTTTGTCCAAAATTTATATTTGCCACAAAATAGTTAATAGCGAGACAAGCCGTTCTGAAACCTATCGGTAAATTACTCAAAATGCTTTACTCGCCGAGAAAATCACTTTTCATCCAAAATAAATGTTTGGCAAAAAAATAGTTAATAGTGAGGCAAGTCGTCCTGAAACTAACCGGCAAATTACTCAAAATACTTAACTCGCCGGGAAAAACACTTTTATTAGCAAAATGAATGTTTGCCAGAAAATAGTTAATTTTGATGCAAGCCGCTCTGGAACCAACCGGCAAATTACTCAAAACGCTTAACTCGCCGAGAAAATCACTTTTTTCCTAAAATGAATCTTTGCCGCTAAATAGTTAATTTTGAGGCATGTCGTTCTGAAACCAACCGGGAAATTGCTCAAAATGCTTAACTCGCCGAGAAAATCACTTTTTTTCCAAAATGAATGTTTGTCAAAAAAATATCGGGAAATTACTCAAAATGCTTAACTCGCCGAGAAAATCACTTTTTTCCCAAAATAAATGTTTAGCAAAAAAATTGTTAAAAGTGAGGCAAGCCGTTCTGAAACCTATCGGTAAATTACTCAAAATGCTTCACTCGCCGAGAAAATCACTTTTTTCCCAAAATGAATGTTTGCCACAAAATAGTTAATTTCGAGGAAAGTCGTTCTGAAACCAACCGGCAAATTACTCAAAATACTTAACTCGCCGAGAAAATCACTTTGTTTCCAAAATGAATGTTTTTTAAAAAAAATTCGGTAAATTACTCAAAATGCTTAACTCGCCGAGAAAATCACTTTTTTTCCCAAAATAAATGTTTGGCAAAAAAATAGTTAATACTGAGGCAAGCCGTTCTGGAACCAACTGGCAAATTACTGAAAATGCTTAACTCGCCAAGAAAATCACTTTTTTCCCAAAATGAATGTTTGCCACAAAATAGTTAATTTTGAGGCAAGTCGTTCTGAAACAAACCGGCAAATTACTCAAAATGCTTAACTCGCCGAGAAAATCACTTTTTTTTCCAAAATAAATGTTTGGCAAAAAAATAGTTAACAGTGAGGCAAGCCGTTCTGAAAACTATCGGTAAATTGCTCAAAATGCTTAACTCGCCGAGAAAATTACCTTTTCCCCAAAATGAGTGTTTGCGACAAAATAGTTAATTTTGAGGCAAGTCGTTCTGAAACCAACCGGCAAATTACTCAAAATGCTTAACTCGCCGAGAAACTCATTTTTTTTGTCCAAAATTTATGTTTGCCACAAAATAGTTAATTTTGAGGCAAGTCGTTCTGAAACCAACCGGCAAATTACGCAAAATGCTTCACTCGTCGAGAAAATCACTTTTTTTCCAAAAGGAATGTTTGTCAAAAAAATATCGGTAAATGTCTCAAAATGCTTAACTTGCAGAGAAAATCACTTTATTTCCAAAATAAATGTTTGGCAAAAAAATAGTTAATAGTGAGGCAAGCCGTTCTGAAACCTATCCGTTAATTACCCAAAATGCTTAACTCACCGAGAAAACACTTTTTTCCCAAAATTAATGTTTGCCACAAAATAGTTAATTTTGAGGCAAGTCGTTCTGAAACCAACCGGCAAATTACTCAAAATACTTAACTCGCCGAGAAAATCACTTTTTTTCCAAAATAAATGTTTGGCAAAAAAATAGTTAACAGTGAGGCAAGCCGTTCTGAAAACTATCGGTAAATTACTCAAAATGCTGAACTCGCCGAGAAAATTACCTTTTTCCCAAAATGAGTGTTTGCGACAAAATAGTTAATTTTGAGGCAAGTCGTTCTGAAACCAGTCGGCAAATTACTCAAAATGCTTATCTCGCCGAGAAAACACTTTTTCCCCAAAATTAATGTTTGCCACAAAATAGTGAATTTTGAGGCAAGTCGTTCTGAAACCAACCGGCAAATTACTCAAAATACTTAACTCGCCGAGAAAATCACTTTGTTCCCTAAATGAATGTTTTTTAACAAAATATCGGTAAATTACTCAAAATGCTTAACTCGCCGAGAAAATCACTTTTTTCCCAAAATGAATGTTTGCCACAAATTAGTTAATTTTCAGGCAAGTCGTTCTGAAACCAATTGGCAAATTATTCAAAATGCTTAACTCGCCGAGAAAATCATTTTTTTTCCAAAATTTATATTTGGTTAAAAATATTTAATTTTGATGCAAGCCGCTCTGGAACCAACCGGCAAATTACTCAAAATGCATAACTCGCCGAGAAAATCACTTTATTCCCAAAATGAATGTTTGCCACAAAATAGTTAATTTTGAGTCAAGTCGGTCTGAAACCTATCGGTAAAGTACTCTAAATGCTTAACTCGCCGAGAAACTCATTTTTTGTCCAAACTTTATATTTGCCACAAAATAGTTAATAGTGAGGCAAGCCGTTCTGAAACCTATCGGTAAAGTACTCTCAATGCTTAACACGCCGAGAAAATCACTTTTTTCCCAAAATGAATGTTTGCCACAAATTAGTTAATTTTCAGGCAAGTCGTTCTGAAACCAACTGGCAAATTACTCAAAATGCTTAACTCGCCGAGAAAATCACTTTTTTTCCAAAATTTATGTCTGGTTAAAAATATTTAATTTTGATGCAAGCCGCTCTGGAACCAACCGGCAAATTACTCAAAATGCTTAACTCGCCGAGAAAATCACTTTATTCCCAAAATGAATGTTTGCCACAAAATAGTTAATTTTGAGACAAGTCGTTCTGAAACAAACCGGCAAATTACTCAAAATGCTTAACTCGCCGAGAAAATCACTTTGTTTCCAAAATAAATGTTTGCCACAAAATAGTTAATTTTCACGCAAGCAGTTCTGAAACCTATCCGTAAAGTACTCTAAATGCTTAACTCGCCGAGAAACTCATTTTTTGTCCAAAATTTATATTTGCCACAAAATAGTTAATAGCGAGGCAAGCCGTTCTGAAAACTATCGGTAAATTACTCAAAATGCTTAACTCGCCGAGAAAATCACATTTTTTTTCCAAAATGAACGTTTGCCACAAATTAGTTAATTTTCAGGCAAGTCGTTCTGAAACCAACTGGCAAATTACTCAAAATGCTTAACTCGCCGAGAAAATATTTTTTTTTCCAAAATTTATGTTTGGTTAAAAATATTTAATTTTGATGCAAGCCGCTCTGGAACCAACCGGCAAATTACTCAAAATGCATAACTCGCCGAGAAAATCACTTTATTCCCAAAATGAATGTTTGCCACAAAATAGTTAATTTTGAGTCAAGTCGGTCTGAAACAAACCGGCAAATTACTCAAAATGCTTAACTCGCCGAGAAAATCACTTTGTTTCCAAAATAAATGTTTGCCACAAAATAGTTAATTTTCAGGCAAGCAGTTCTGAAACCTATCGGTAAAGTACTCTAAATGCTTAACTCGCCGAGAAACTCATTTTTTGTCCAAAATTTATACTTGCCACAAAATAGTTAATAGCGAGGCAAGCCGTTCTGAAACCTATCGGTAAATTACTCAAAATGCTTTACTCGCCGAGAAAATCACTTTTCATCCAAAATTAATGTTTGGCAAAAAAATAGTTAATAGTGAGGCAAGTCGTCCTGAAACTAACCGGCAAATTACTCAAAATACTTAACTCGCCGGGAAAAACACTTTTATTAGCAAAATGAATGTTTGCCAGAAAATAGTTAATTTTGATGCAAGCCGCTCTGGAACCAACCGGCAAATTACTCAAAACGCTTAACTCGCCGAGAAAATCACATTTTTCCCAAAATGAATCTTTGCCACTAAATAGTTAATTTTGAGGCATGTCGTTCTGAAACCAACCGGGAAATTGCTCAAAATGCTTAACTCGCCGAGAAAATCACTTTTTTTCCAAAATGAATGTTTGTCAAAAAAATATCGGGAAATTACTCAAAATGCTTAACTCGCCGAGAAAATCACTTTTTTCCCAAAATAAATGTTTAGCAAAAAAATTGTTAAAAGTGAGGCAAGCCGTTCTGAAACCTATCGGTAAATTACTCAAAATGCTTCACTCGCCGAGAAAATCACTTTTTTCCCAAAATGAATGTTTGCCACAAAATAGTTAATTTCGAGGAAAGTCGTTCTGAAACCAACCGGCAAATTACTCAAAATACTTAACTCGCCGAGAAAATCACTTTGTTTCCAAAATGAATGTTTTTTTTAAAAAAAATCGGTAAATTACTCAAAATGCTTAACTCGCCGAGAAAATCACTTTTTTTCCCAAAATAAATGTTTGGCAAAAAAATAGTTAATACTGAGGCAAGCCGTTCTGGAACCAACTGGCAAATTACTGAAAATGCTTAACTCGCCAAGAAAATCACTTTTTTCCCAAAATGAATGTTTGCCACAAAATAGTTAATATTGAGGCAAGTCGTTCTGAAACAAACCGGCAAATTACTCAAAATGCTTAACTCGCCGAGAAAATCACTTTTTTTTCCAAAATAAATGTTTGGCAAAAAAATAGTTAACAGTGAGGCAAGCCGTTCTGAAAACTATCGGTAAATTGCTCAAAATGCTTAACTCGCCGAGAAAATTACCTTTTCCCCAAAATGAGTGTTTGCGACAAAATAGTTAATTTTGAGGCAAGTCGTTCTGAAACCAACCGGCAAATTACTCAAAATGCTTAACTCGCCGAGAAACTCATTTTTTTTGTCCAAAATTTATGTTTGCCACAAAATAGTTAATTTTGAGGCAAGTCGTTCTGAAACCAACCGGCAAATTACTCAAAATGCTTCACTCGTCGAGAAAATCACTTTTTTTCCAAAAGGAATGTTTGTCAAAAAAATATCGGTAAATGTCTCAAAATGCTTAACTTGCAGAGAAAATCACTTTATTTCCAAAATAAATGTTTGGCAAAAAAATAGTTAATAGTGAGGCAAGCCGTTCTGAAACCTATCCGTTAATTACCCAAAATGCTTAACTCACCGAGAAAACACTTTTTTCCCAAAATTAATGTTTGCCACAAAATAGTTAATTTTGAGGCAAGTCGTTCTGAAACCAACCGGCAAATTACTCAAAATACTTAACTCGCCGAGAAAATCACTTTTTTTCCAAAATAAATGTTTGGCAAAAAAATAGTTAACAGTGAGGCAAGCCGTTCTGAAAACTATCGGTAAATTACTCAAAATGCTGAACTCGCCGAGAAAATTACCTTTTTCCCAAAATGAGTGTTTGCGACAAAATAGTTAATTTTGAGGCAAGTCGTTCTGAAACCAGTCGGCAAATTACTCAAAATGCTTATCTCGCCGAGAAAACACTTTTTCCCCAAAATTAATGTTTGCCACAAAATAGTGAATTTTGAGGCAAGTCGTTCTGAAACCAACCGGCAAATTACTCAAAATACTTAACTCGCCGAGAAAATCACTTTGTTCCCTAAATGAATGTTTTTTAACAAAATATCGGTAAATTACTCAAAATGCTTAACTCGCCGAGAAAATCACTTTTTTCCCAAAATGAATGTTTGCCACAAAATAGTTAATTTTCACGCAAGCAGTTCTGAAACCTATCCGTAAAGTACTCTAAATGCTTAACTCGCCGAGAAACTCATTTTTTGTCCAAAATTTATATTTGCCACAAAATAGTTAATAGCGAGGCAAGCCGTTCTGAAAACTATCGGTAAATTACTCAAAATGCTTAACTCGCCGAGAAAATCACATTTTTTTTCCAAAATGAACGTTTGCCACAAATTAGTTAATTTTCAGGCAAGTCGTTCTGAAACCAACTGGCAAATTACTCAAAATGCTTAACTCGCCGAGAAAATAATTTTTTTTCCAAAATTTATGTTTGGTTAAAAATATTTAATTTTGATGCAAGCCGCTCTGGAACCAACCGGCAAATTACTCAAAATGCATAACTCGCCGAGAAAATCACTTTATTCCCAAAATGAATGTTTGCCACAAAATAGTTAATTTTGAGTCAAGTCGGTCTGAAACAAACCGGCAAATTACTCAAAATGCTTAACTCGCCGAGAAAATCACTTTGTTTCCAAAATAAATGTTTGCCACAAAATAGTCAATTTTCAGGCAAGCAGTTCTGAAACCTATCGGTAAAGTACTCTAAATGCTTAACTCGCCGAGAAACTCATTTTTTGTCCAAAATTTATATTTGCCACAAAATAGTTAATAGCGAGGCAAGCCTTTCTGAAACTTATCGGTAAATTACTCAAAATGCTTTACTCGCCGAGAAAATCACTTTTCATCCAAAATTAATGTTTGGCAAAAAAATAGTTAATAGTGAGGCAAGTCGTCCTGAAACTAACCGGCAAATTACTCAAAATACTTAACTCGCCGGGAAAAACACTTTTATTAGCAAAATGAATGTTTGCCAGAAAATAGTTAATTTTGATGCAAGCCGCTCTGGAACCAACCGGCAAATTACTCAAAACGCTTAACTCGCCGAGAAAATCACATTTTTCCCAAAATGAATCTTTGCCACTAAATAGTTAATTTTGAGGCATGTCGTTCTGAAACCAACCGGGAAATTGCTCAAAATGCTTAACTCGCCGAGAAAATCACTTTTTTTCCAAAATGAATGTTTGTCAAAAAAATATCGGGAAATTACTCAAAATGCTTAACTCGCCGAGAAAATCACTTTTTTCCCAAAATAAATGTTTAGCAAAAAAATTGTTAAAAGTGAGGCAAGCCGTTCTGAAACCTATCGGTAAATTACTCAAAATGCTTCACTCGCCGAGAAAATCACTTTTTTCCCAAAATGAATGTTTGCCACAAAATAGTTAATTTCGAGGAAAGTCGTTCTGAAACCAACCGGCAAATTACTCAAAATACTTAACTCGCCGAGAAAATCACTTTGTTTCCAAAATGAATGTTTTTTAAAAAAAAATCGGTAAATTACTCAAAATGCTTAACTCGCCGAGAAAATCACTTTTTTTCCCAAAATAAATGTTTGGCAAAAAAATAGTTAATACTGAGGCAAGCCGTTCTGGAACCAACTGGCAAATTACTGAAAATGCTTAACTCGCCAAGAAAATCACTTTTTTCCCAAAATGAATGTTTGCCACAAAATAGTTAATTTTGAGGCAAGTCGTTCTGAAACAAACCGGCAAATTACTCAAAATGCTTAACTCGCCGAGAAAATCACTTTTTTTTCCAAAATAAATGTTTGGCAAAAAAATAGTTAACAGTGAGGCAAGCCGTTCTGAAAACTATCGGTAAATTGCTCAAAATGCTTAACTCGCCGAGAAAATTACCTTTTCCCCAAAATGAGTGTTTGCGACAAAATAGTTAATTTTGAGGCAAGTCGTTCTGAAACCAACCGGCAAATTACTCAAAATGCTTAACTCGCCGAGAAACTCATTTTTTTTGTCCAAAATTTATGTTTGCCACAAAATAGTTAATTTTGAGGCAAGTCGTTCTGAAACCAACCGGCAAATTACTCAAAATGCTTCACTCGTCGAGAAAATCACTTTTTTTCCAAAAGGAATGTTTGTCAAAAAAATATCGGTAAATGTCTCAAAATGCTTAACTTGCAGAGAAAATCACTTTATTTCCAAAATAAATGTTTGGCAAAAAAATAGTTAATAGTGAGGCAAGCCGTTCTGAAACCTATCCGTTAATTACCCAAAATGCTTAACTCACCGAGAAAACACTTTTTTCCCAAAATTAATGTTTGCCACAAAATAGTTAATTTTGAGGCAAGTCGTTCTGAAACCAACCGGCAAATTACTCAAAATACTTAACTCGCCGAGAAAATCACTTTTTTTCCAAAATAAATGTTTGGCAAAAAAATAGTTAACAGTGAGGCAAGCCGTTCTGAAAACTATCGGTAAATTACTCAAAATGCTGAACTCGCCGAGAAAATTACCTTTTTCCCAAAATGAGTGTTTGCGACAAAATAGTTAATTTTGAGGCAAGTCGTTCTGAAACCAGTCGGCAAATTACTCAAAATGCTTATCTCGCCGAGAAAACACTTTTTCCCCAAAATTAATGTTTGCCACAAAATAGTGAATTTTGAGGCAAGTCGTTCTGAAACCAACCGGCAAATTACTCAAAATACTTAACTCGCCGAGAAAATCACTTTGTTCCCTAAATGAATGTTTTTTAACAAAATATCGGTAAATTACTCAAAATGCTTAACTCGCCGAGAAAATCACTTTTTTCCCAAAATGAATGTTTGCCACAAATTAGTTAATTTTCAGGCAAGTCGTTCTGAAACCAATTGGCAAATTACTCAAAATGCTTAACTCGCCGAGAAAATCATTTTTTTTCCAAAATTTATATTTGGTTAAAAATATTTAATTTTGATGCAAGCCGCTCTGGAACCAACCGGCAAATTACTCAAAATGCATAACTCGCCGAGAAAATCACTTTATTCCCAAAATGAATGTTTGCCACAAAATCATTAATTTTGAGTCAAGTCGGTCTGAAACCTATCGGTAAAGTACTCTAAATGCTTAACTCGCCGAGAAACTCATTTTTTGTCCAAACTTTATATTTGCCACAAAATAGTTAATAGTGAGGCAAGCCGTTCTGAAACCTATCGGTAAAGTACTCTCAATGCTTAACACGCCGAGAAAATCACTTTTTTCCCAAAATGAATGTTTGCCACAAATTAGTTAATTTTCAAGCAAGTCGTTCTGAAACCAACTGGCAAATTACTCAAAATGCTTAACTCGCCGAGAAAATCACTTTTTTTCCAAAATTTATGTCTGGTTAAAAATATTTAATTTTGATGCAAGCCGCTCTGGAACCAACCGGCAAATTACTCAAAATGCTTAACTCGCCGAGAAAATCACTTTATTCCCAAAATGAATGTTTGCCACAAAATAGTTAATTTTGAGACAAGTCGTTCTGAAACAAACCGGCAAATTACTCAAAATGCTTAACTCGCCGAGAAAATCACTTTGTTTCCAAAATAAATGTTTGCCACAAAATAGTTAATTTTCACGCAAGCAGTTCTGAAACCTATCCGTAAAGTACTCTAAATGCTTAACTCGCCGAGAAACTCATTTTTTGTCCAAAATTTATATTTGCCACAAAATAGTTAATAGCGAGGCAAGCCGTTCTGAAAACTATCGGTAAATTACTCAAAATGCTTAACTCGCCGAGAAAATCACATTTTTTTTCCAAAATGAACGTTTGCCACAAATTAGTTAATTTTCAGGCAAGTCGTTCTGAAACCAACTGGCAAATTACTCAAAATGCTTAACTCGCCGAGAAAATAATTTTTTTTCCAAAATTTATGTTTGGTTAAAAATATTTAATTTTGATGCAAGCCGCTCTGGAACCAACCGGCAAATTACTCAAAATGCATAACTCGCCGAGAAAATCACTTTATTCCCAAAATGAATGTTTGCCACAAAATAGTTAATTTTGAGTCAAGTCGGTCTGAAACAAACCGGCAAATTACTCAAAATGCTTAACTCGCCGAGAAAATCACTTTGTTTCCAAAATAAATGTTTGCCACAAAATAGTTAATTTTCAGGCAAGCAGTTCTGAAACCTATCGGTAAAGTACTCTAAATGCTTAACTCGCCGAGAAACTCATTTTTTGTCCAAAATTTATATTTGCCACAAAATAGTTAATAGCGAGGCAAGCCGTTCTGAAACCTATCGGTAAATTACTCAAAATGCTTTACTCGCCGAGAAAATCACTTTTCATCCAAAATTAATGTTTGGCAAAAAAATAGTTAATAGTGAGGCAAGTCGTCCTGAAACTAACCGGCAAATTACTCAAAATACTTAACTCGCCGGGAAAAACACTTTTATTAGCAAAATGAATGTTTGCCAGAAAATAGTTAATTTTGATGCAAGCCGCTCTGGAACCAACCGGCAAATTACTCAAAACGCTTAACTCGCCGAGAAAATCACATTTTTCCCAAAATGAATCTTTGCCACTAAATAGTTAATTTTGAGGCATGTCGTTCTGAAACCAACCGGGAAATTGCTCAAAATGCTTAACTCGCCGAGAAAATCACTTTTTTTCCAAAATGAATGTTTGTCAAAAAAATATCGGGAAATTACTCAAAATGCTTAACTCGCCGAGAAAATCACTTTTTTCCCAAAATAAATGTTTAGCAAAAAAATTGTTAAAAGTGAGGCAAGCCGTTCTGAAACCTATCGGTAAATTACTCAAAATGCTTCACTCGCCGAGAAAATCACTTTTTTCCCAAAATGAATGTTTGCCACAAAATAGTTAATTTCGAGGAAAGTCGTTCTGAAACCAACCGGCAAATTACTCAAAATACTTAACTCGCCGAGAAAATCACTTTGTTTCCAAAATGAATGTTTTTAAAAAAAAAATCGGTAAATTACTCAAAATGCTTAACTCGCCGAGAAAATCACTTTTTTTCCCAAAATAAATGTTTGGCAAAAAAATAGTTAATACTGAGGCAAGCCGTTCTGGAACCAACTGGCAAATTACTGAAAATGCTTAACTCGCCAAGAAAATCACTTTTTTCCCAAAATGAATGTTTGCCACAAAATAGTTAATTTTGAGGCAAGTCGTTCTGAAACAAACCGGCAAATTACTCAAAATGCTTAACTCGCCGAGAAAATCACTTTTTTTTCCAAAATAAATGTTTGGCAAAAAAATAGTTAACAGTGAGGCAAGCCGTTCTGAAAACTATCGGTAAATTGCTCAAAATGCTTAACTCGCCGAGAAAATTACCTTTTCCCCAAAATGAGTGTTTGCGACAAAATAGTTAATTTTGAGGCAAGTCGTTCTGAAACCAACCGGCAAATTACTCAAAATGCTTAACTCGCCGAGAAACTCATTTTTTTTGTCCAAAATTTATGTTTGCCACAAAATAGTTAATTTTGAGGCAAGTCGTTCTGAAACCAACCGGCAAATTACTCAAAATGCTTCACTCGTCGAGAAAATCACTTTTTTTCCAAAAGGAATGTTTGTCAAAAAAATATCGGTAAATGTCTCAAAATGCTTAACTTGCAGAGAAAATCACTTTATTTCCAAAATAAATGTTTGGCAAAAAAATAGTTAATAGTGAGGCAAGCCGTTCTGAAACCTATCCGTTAATTACCCAAAATGCTTAACTCACCGAGAAAACACTTTTTTCCCAAAATTAATGTTTGCCACAAAATAGTTAATTTTGAGGCAAGTCGTTCTGAAACCAACCGGCAAATTACTCAAAATACTTAACTCGCCGAGAAAATCACTTTTTTTCCAAAATAAATGTTTGGCAAAAAAATAGTTAACAGTGAGGCAAGCCGTTCTGAAAACTATCGGTAAATTACTCAAAATGCTGAACTCGCCGAGAAAATTACCTTTTTCCCAAAATGAGTGTTTGCGACAAAATAGTTAATTTTGAGGCAAGTCGTTCTGAAACCAACCGCCAAATTACTCAAAATGCTTAACTCGCCGAGAAACTCATTTTTTTTGTCCAAAATTTATGTTTGCCACAAAATAGTTAATTTTGAGGCAAGCCGTTCTGGAACCAACCGGCAAATTACTCAAAATGCTTAACTCGCCGAGAAAATCACTTTGTTTCCAAAATGAATGTTTTTAAAAAAAAATATCGGTAAATTACTCAAAATGCTTAACTCGCCGAGAAAATCACTTTTTTCCAAAATAAATGGTTGGCAAAAAAATAGTTAATAGTGAGGCAAGCCGTTCTGAAAACTATCGGTAAATTACTCAAAATGCTTAACTCGCCGGGAAAATCACCTTTTTCCCAAAATGAGTGTTTGCGGCAAAATAGTTAATTTTGAGGCAAGTCGTTCTGAAACCAGTCGGCAAATTACTCAAAATGCTTATCTCGCCGAGAAAACACTTTTTCCCCAAAATTAATGTTTGCCACAAAATAGTGAATTTTGAGGCAAGTCGTTCTGAAACCAACCGGCAAATTACTCAAAATACTTAACTCGCCGAGAAAATCACTTTGTTCCCAAAATGAATGTTTTTTAACAAAATATCGGTAAATTAATCAAAATGCTTAACTCGCCGAGAAAATCACTTTTTTCCCAAAATGAATGTTTGCCACAAATTAGTTAATTTTCAGGCAAGTCGTTCTGAAACCAATTGGCAAATTACTCAAAATGCTTAACTCGCCGAGAAAATCATTTTTTTTCCAAAATTTATATTTGGTTAAAAATATTTAATTTTGATGCAAGCCGCTCTGGAACCAACCGGCAAATTACTCAAAATGCATAACTCGCCGAGAAAATCACTTTATTCCCAAAATGAATGTTTGCCACAAAATAGTTAATTTTGAGTCAAGTCGGTCTGAAACCTATCGGTAAAGTACTCTAAATGCTTAACTCGCCTAGAAACTCATTTTTTGTCCAAACTTTATATTTGCCACAAAATAGTTAATAGTGAGGCAAGCCGTTCTGAAACCTATCGGTAAAGTACTCTCAATGCTTAACACGCCGAGAAAATCACTTTTTTCCCAAAATGAATGTTTGCCACAAATTAGTTAATTTTCAGGCAAGTCGTTCTGAAACCAACTGGCAAATTACTCAAAATGCTTAACTCGCCGAGAAAATCACTTTTTTTCCAAAATTTATGTCTGGTTAAAAATATTTAATTTTGATGCAAGCCGCTCTGGAACCAACCGGCAAATTACTCAAAATGCTTAACTCGCCGAGAAAATCACTTTATTCCCAAAATGAATGTTTGCCACAAAATAGTTAATTTTGAGACAAGTCGTTCTGAAACAAACCGGCAAATTACTCAAAATGCTTAACTCGCCGAGAAAATCACTTTGTTTCCAAAATAAATGTTTGCCACAAAATAGTTAATTTTCAGGCAAGCAGTTCTGAAACCTATCGGTAAAGTACTCTAAATGCTTAACTCGCCGAGAAACTCATTTTTTGTCCAAAATTTATATTTGCCACAAAATAGTTAATAGCGAGGCAAGCCGTTCTGAAACCTATCGGTAAATTACTCAAAATGCTTTACTCGCCGAGAAAATCACTTTTCATCCAAAATTAATGTTTGGCAAAAAAATAGTTAATAGTGAGGCAAGTCGTCCTGAAACTAACCGGCAAATTACTCAAAATACTTAACTCGCCGGGAAAAACACTTTTATTAGCAAAATGAATGTTTGCCAGAAAATAGTTAATTTTGATGCAAGCCGCTCTGGAACCAACCGGCAAATTACTCAAAACGCTTAACTCGCCGAGAAAATCACATTTTTCCCAAAATGAATCTTTGCCACTAAATAGTTAATTTTGAGGCATGTCGTTCTGAAACCAACCGGGAAATTGCTCAAAATGCTTAACTCGCCGAGAAAATCACTTTTTTTCCAAAATGAATGTTTGTCAAAAAAATATCGGGAAATTACTCAAAATGCTTAACTCGCCGAGAAAATCACTTTTTTCCCAAAATAAATGTTTAGCAAAAAAATTGTTAAAAGTGAGGCAAGCCGTTCTGAAACCTATCGGTAAATTACTCAAAATGCTTCACTCGCCGAGAAAATCACTTTTTTCCCAAAATGAATGTTTGCCACAAAATAGTTAATTTCGAGGAAAGTCGTTCTGAAACCAACCGGCAAATTACTCAAAATACTTAACTCGCCGAGAAAATCACTTTGTTTCCAAAATGAATGTTTTTAAAAAAAAAATCGGTAAATTACTCAAAATGCTTAACTCGCCGAGAAAATCACTTTTTTTCCCAAAATAAATGTTTGGCAAAAAAATAGTTAATACTGAGGCAAGCCGTTCTGGAACCAACTGGCAAATTACTGAAAATGCTTAACTCGCCAAGAAAATCACTTTTTTCCCAAAATGAATGTTTGCCACAAAATAGTTAATTTTGAGGCAAGTCGTTCTGAAACAAACCGGCAAATTACTCAAAATGCTTAACTCGCCGAGAAAATCACTTTTTTTTCCAAAATAAATGTTTGGCAAAAAAATAGTTAACAGTGAGGCAAGCCGTTCTGAAAACTATCGGTAAATTGCTCAAAATGCTTAACTCGCCGAGAAAATTACCTTTTCCCCAAAATGAGTGTTTGCGACAAAATAGTTAATTTTGAGGCAAGTCGTTCTGAAACCAACCGGCAAATTACTCAAAATGCTTAACTCGCCGAGAAACTCATTTTTTTTGTCCAAAATTTATGTTTGCCACAAAATAGTTAATTTTGAGGCAAGTCGTTCTGAAACCAACCGGCAAATTACTCAAAATGCTTCACTCGTCGAGAAAATCACTTTTTTTCCAAAAGGAATGTTTGTCAAAAAAATATCGGTAAATGTCTCAAAATGCTTAACTTGCAGAGAAAATCACTTTATTTCCAAAATAAATGTTTGGCAAAAAAATAGTTAATAGTGAGGCAAGCCGTTCTGAAACCTATCCGTTAATTACCCAAAATGCTTAACTCACCGAGAAAACACTTTTTTCCCAAAATTAATGTTTGCCACAAAATAATTAATTTTGAGGCAAGTCGTTCTGAAACCAACCGGCAAATTACTCAAAATACTTAACTCGCCGAGAAAATCACTTTTTTTCCAAAATAAATGTTTGGCAAAAAAATAGTTAACAGTGAGGCAAGCCGTTCTGAAAACTATCGGTAAATTACTCAAAATGCTGAACTCGCCGAGAAAATTACCTTTTTCCCAAAATTAGTGTTTGCGACAAAATAGTTAATTTTGAGGCAAGTCGTTCTGAAACCAACCGCCAAATTACTCAAAATGCTTAACTCGCCGAGAAACTCATTTTTTTTGTCCAAAATTTATGTTTGCCACAAAATAGTTAATTTTGAGGCAAGCCGTTCTGGAACCAACCGGCAAATTACTCAAAATGCTTAACTCGCCGAGAAAATCACTTTGTTTCCAAAATGAATGTTTTTTAAAAAAAATATCGGTAAATTACTCAAAATGCTTAACTCGCCGAGAAAATCACTTTTTTCCAAAATAAATGGTTGGCAAAAAAATAGTTAATAGTGAGGCAAGCCGTTCTGAAAACTATCGGTAAATTACTCAAAATGCTTAACTCGCCGGGAAAATCACCTTTTTCCCAAAATGAGTGTTTGCGGCAAAATAGTTAATTTTGAGGCAAGTCGTTCTGAAACCAGTCGGCAAATTACTCAAAATGCTTATCTCGCCGAGAAAACACTTTTTCCCCAAAATTAATGTTTGCCACAAAATAGTGAATTTTGAGGCAAGTCGTTCTGAAACCAACCGGCAAATTACTCAAAATACTTAACTCGCCGAGAAAATCACTTTGTTCCCAAAATGAATGTTTTTTAACAAAATATCGGTAAATTACTCAAAATGCTTAACTCGCCGAGAAAATCACTTTTTTCCCAAAATGAATGTTTGCCACAAATTAGTTAATTTTCAGGCAAGTCGTTCTGAAACCAATTGGCAAATTACTCAAAATGCTTAACTCGCCGAGAAAATCATTTTTTTTCCAAAATTTATATTTGGTTAAAAATATTTAATTTTGATGCAAGCCGCTCTGGAACCAACCGGCAAATTACTCAAAATGCATAACTCGCCGAGAAAATCACTTTATTCCCAAAATGAATGTTTGCCACAAAATAGTTAATTTTGAGTCAAGTCGGTCTGAAACCTATCGGTAAAGTACTCAAAATGCTTAACTCGCCGAGAAACTCATTTTTTGTCCAAACTTTATATTTGCCACAAAATAGTTAATAGTGAGGCAAGCCGTTCTGAAACCTATCGGTAAAGTACTCTCAATGCTTAACACGCCGAGAAAATCACTTTTTTCCCAAAATGAATGTTTGCCACAAATTAGTTAATTTTCAGGCAAGTCGTTCTGAAACCAACTGGCAAATTACTCAAGATGCTTAACTCGCCGAGAAAATCACTTTTTTTCCAAAATTTATGTCTGGTTAAAAATATTTAATTTTGATGCAAGCCGCTCTGGAACCAACCGGCAAATTACTCAAAATGCATAACTCGCCGAGAAAATCACTTTATTCCCAAAATGAATGTTTGCCACAAAATAGTTAATTTTGAGACAAGTCGTTCTGAAACAAACCGGCAAATTACTCAAAATGCTTAACTCGCCGAGAAAATCACTTTGTTTCCAAAATAAATGTTTGCCACAAAATAGTTAATTTTCACGCAAGCAGTTCTGAAACCTATCGGTAAAGTACTCTAAATGCTTAACTCGCCGAGAAACTCATTGTTTGTCCAAAATTTATATTTGCCACAAAATAGTTAATAGCGAGGCAAGCCGTTCTGAAAACTATCGGTAAATTACTCAAAATGCTTAACTCGCCGAGAAAATCACATTTTTTTTCCAAAATGAACGTTTGCCACAAATTAGTTAATTTTCAGGCAAGTCGTTCTGAAACCAACTGGCAAATTACTC
Organism: Scyliorhinus torazame; assembly: GCF_047496885.1. Classification (NCBI taxonomy): domain Eukaryota; kingdom Metazoa; phylum Chordata; class Chondrichthyes; order Carcharhiniformes; family Scyliorhinidae; genus Scyliorhinus; species Scyliorhinus torazame. The sequence goes on along the minus strand of NW_027307767.1, from coordinate 1,118,512 downwards.
AAAATGCTTAACTCGCCGAGAAAATAATTTTTTTTCCAAAATTTATGTTTGGTTAAAAATATTTAATTTTGATGCAAGCCGCTCTGGAACCAACCGGCAAATTACTCAAAATGCATAACTCGCCGAGAAAATCACTTTATTCCCAAAATGAATGTTTGCCACAAAATAGTTAATTTTGAGTCAAGTCGGTCTGAAACAAACCGGCAAATTACTCAAAATGCTTAACTCGCCGAGAAAATCACTTTGTTTCCAAAATAAATGTTTGCCACAAAATAGTTAATTTTCAGGCAAGCAGTTCTGAAACCTATCGGTAAAGTACTCTAAATGCTTAACTCGCCGAAAAACTCATTTTTTGTCCAAAATTTATATTTGCCACAAAATAGTTAATAGCGAGGCAAGCCGTTCTGAAACCTATCGGTAAATTACTCAAAATGCTTTACTCGCCGAGAAAATCACTTTTCATCCAAAATTAATGTTTGGCAAAAAAATAGTTAATAGTGAGGCAAGTCGTCCTGAAACTAACCGGCAAATTACTCAAAATACTTAACTCGCCGGGAAAAACACTTTTATTAGCAAAATGAATGTTTGCCAGAAAATAGTTAATTTTGATGCAAGCCGCTCTGGAACCAACCGGCAAATTACTCAAAACGCTTAACTCGCCGAGAAAATCACATTTTTCCCAAAATGAATCTTTGCCACTAAATAGTTAATTTTGAGGCATGTCGTTCTGAAACCAACCGGGAAATTGCTCAAAATGCTTAACTCGCCGAGAAAATCACTTTTTTTCCAAAATGAATGTTTGTCAAAAAAATATCGGGAAATTACTCAAAATGCTTAACTCGCCGAGAAAATCACTTTTTTCCCAAAATAAATGTTTAGCAAAAAAATTGTTAAAAGTGAGGCAAGCCGTTCTGAAACCTATCGGTAAATTACTCAAAATGCTTCACTCGCCGAGAAAATCACTTTTTTCCCAAAATGAATGTTTGCCACAAAATAGTTAATTTCGAGGAAAGTCGTTCTGAAACCAAGCGGCAAATTACTCAAAATACTTAACTCGCCGAGAAAATCACTTTGTTTCCAAAATGAATGTTTTTAAAAAAATAATCGGTAAATTACTCAAAATGCTTAACTCGCCGAGAAAATCACTTTTTTTCCCAAAATAAATGTTTGGCAAAAAAATAGTTAATACTGAGGCAAGCCGTTCTGGAACCAACTGGCAAATTACTGAAAATGCTTAACTCGCCAAGAAAATCACTTTTTTCCCAAAATGAATGTTTGCCACAAAATAGTTAATTTTGAGGCAAGTCGTTCTGAAACAAACCGGCAAATTACTCAAAATGCTTAACTCGCCGAGAAAATCACTTTTTTTTCCAAAATAAATGTTTGGCAAAAAAATAGTTAACAGTGAGGCAAGCCGTTCTGAAAACTATCGGTAAATTGCTCAAAATGCTTAACTCGCCGAGAAAATTACCTTTTCCCCAAAATGAGTGTTTGCGACAAAATAGTTAATTTTGAGGCAAGTCGTTCTGAAACCAACCGGCAAATTACTCAAAATGCTTAACTCGCCGAGAAACTCATTTTTTTTGTCCAAAATTTATGTTTGCCACAAAATAGTTAATTTTGAGGCAAGTCGTTCTGAAACCAACCGGCAAATTACTCAAAATGCTTCACTCGTCGAGAAAATCACTTTTTTTCCAAAAGGAATGTTTGTCAAAAAAATATCGGTAAATGTCTCAAAATGCTTAACTTGCAGAGAAAATCACTTTATTTCCAAAATAAATGTTTGGCAAAAAAATAGTTAATAGTGAGGCAAGCCGTTCTGAAACCTATCCGTTAATTACCCAAAATGCTTAACTCACCGAGAAAACACTTTTTTCCCAAAATTAATGTTTGCCACAAAATAATTAATTTTGAGGCAAGTCGTTCTGAAACCAACCGGCAAATTACTCAAAATACTTAACTCGCCGAGAAAATCACTTTTTTTCCAAAATAAATGTTTGGCAAAAAAATAGTTAACAGTGAGGCAAGCCGTTCTGAAAACTATCGGTAAATTACTCAAAATGCTGAACTCGCCGAGAAAATTACCTTTTTCCCAAAATTAGTGTTTGCGACAAAATAGTTAATTTTGAGGCAAGTCGTTCTGAAACCAACCGCCAAATTACTCAAAATGCTTAACTCGCCGAGAAACTCATTTTTTTTGTCCAAAATTTATGTTTGCCACAAAATAGTTAATTTTGAGGCAAGCCGTTCTGGAACCAACCGGCAAATTACTCAAAATGCTTAACTCGCCGAGAAAATCACTTTGTTTCCAAAATGAATGTTTTTTAAAAAAAATATCGGTAAATTACTCAAAATGCTTAACTCGCCGAGAAAATCACTTTTTTCCAAAATAAATGGTTGGCAAAAAAATAGTTAATAGTGAGGCAAGCCGTTCTGAAAACTATCGGTAAATTACTCAAAATGCTTAACTCGCCGGGAAAATCACCTTTTTCCCAAAATGAGTGTTTGCGGCAAAATAGTTAATTTTGAGGCAAGTCGTTCTGAAACCAGTCGGCAAATTACTCAAAATGCTTATCTCGCCGAGAAAACACTTTTTCCCCAAAATTAATGTTTGCCACAAAATAGTGAATTTTGAGGCAAGTCGTTCTGAAACCAACCGGCAAATTACTCAAAATACTTAACTCGCCGAGAAAATCACTTTGTTCCCAAAATGAATGTTTTTTAACAAAATATCGGTAAATTACTCAAAATGCTTAACTCGCCGAGAAAATCACTTTTTTCCCAAAATGAATGTTTGCCACAAATTAGTTAATTTTCAGGCAAGTCGTTCTGAAACCAATTGGCAAATTACTCAAAATGCTTAACTCGCCGAGAAAATCATTTTTTTTCCAAAATTTATATTTGGTTAAAAATATTTAATTTTGATGCAAGCCGCTCTGGAACCAACCGGCAAATTACTCAAAATGCATAACTCGCCGAGAAAATCACTTTATTCCCAAAATGAATGTTTGCCACAAAATAGCTAATTTTGAGTCAAGTCGGTCTGAAACCTATCGGTAAAGTACTCAAAATGCTTAACTCGCCGAGAAACTCATTTTTTGTCCAAACTTTATATTTGCCACAAAATAGTTAATAGTGAGGCAAGCCGTTCTGAAACAAACCGGCAAATTACTCAAAATGCTTAACTCGCCGAGAAAATCACTTTGTTTCCAAAATAAATGTTTGCCACAAAATAGTTAATTTTCACGCAAGCAGTTCTGAAACCTATCGGTAAAGTACTCTAAATGCTTAACTCGCCGAGAAACTCATTGTTTGTCCAAAATTTATATTTGCCACAAAATAGTTAATAGCGAGGCAAGCCGTTCTGAAAACTATCGGTAAATTACTCAAAATGCTTAACTCGCCGAGAAAATCACATTTTTTTTCCAAAATGAACGTTTGCCACAAATTAGTTAATTTTCAGGCAAGTCGTTCTGAAACCAACTGGCAAATTACTCAAAATGCTTAACTCGCCGAGAAAATAATTTTTTTTCCAAAATTTATGTTTGGTTAAAAATATTTAATTTTGATGCAAGCCGCTCTGGAACCAACCGGCAAATTACTCAAAATGCATAACTCGCCGAGAAAATCACTTTATTCCCAAAATGAATGTTTGCCACAAAATAGTTAATTTTGAGTCAAGTCGGTCTGAAACAAACCGGCAAATTACTCAAAATGCTTAACTCGCCGAGAAAATCACTTTGTTTCCAAAATAAATGTTTGCCACAAAATAGTTAATTTTCAGGCAAGCAGTTCTGAAACCTATCGGTAAAGTACTCTAAATGCTTAACTCGCCGAAAAACTCATTTTTTGTCCAAAATTTATATTTGCCACAAAATAGTTAATAGCGAGGCAAGCCGTTCTGAAACCTATCGGTAAATTACTCAAAATGCTTTACTCGCCGAGAAAATCACTTTTCATCCAAAATTAATGTTTGGCAAAAAAATAGTTAATAGTGAGGCAAGTCGTCCTGAAACTAACCGGCAAATTACTCAAAATACTTAACTCGCCGGGAAAAACACTTTTATTAGCAAAATGAATGTTTGCCAGAAAATAGTTAATTTTGATGCAAGCCGCTCTGGAACCAACCGGCAAATTACTCAAAACGCTTAACTCGCCGAGAAAATCACATTTTTCCCAAAATGAATCTTTGCCACTAAATAGTTAATTTTGAGGCATGTCGTTCTGAAACCAACCGGGAAATTGCTCAAAATGCTTAACTCGCCGAGAAAATCACTTTTTTTCCAAAATGAATGTTTGTCAAAAAAATATCGGGAAATTACTCAAAATGCTTAACTCGCCGAGAAAATCACTTTTTTCCCAAAATAAATGTTTAGCAAAAAAATTGTTAAAAGTGAGGCAAGCCGTTCTGAAACCTATCGGTAAATTACTCAAAATGCTTCACTCGCCGAGAAAATCACTTTTTTCCCAAAATGAATGTTTGCCACAAAATAGTTAATTTCGAGGAAAGTCGTTCTGAAACCAAGCGGCAAATTACTCAAAATACTTAACTCGCCGAGAAAATCACTTTGTTTCCAAAATGAATGTTTTTAAAAAAAAAATCGGTAAATTACTCAAAATGCTTAACTCGCCGAGAAAATCACTTTTTTTCCCAAAATAAATGTTTGGCAAAAAAATAGTTAATACTGAGGCAAGCCGTTCTGGAACCAACTGGCAAATTACTGAAAATGCTTAACTCGCCAAGAAAATCACTTTTTTCCCAAAATGAATGTTTGCCACAAAATAGTTAATTTTGAGTCAAGTCGGTCTGAAACCTATCGGTAAAGTACTCAAAATGCTTAACTCGCCGAGAAAATCACTTTTTTTCCAAAATTTATGTCTGGTTAAAAATATTTAATTTTGATGCAAGCCGCTCTGGAACCAACCGGCAAATTACTCAAAATGCTTAACTCGCCGAGAAAATCACTTTATTCCCAAAATGAATGTTTGCCACAAAATAGTTAATTTTGAGACAAGTCGTTCTGAAACAAACCGGCAAATTACTCAAAATGCTTAACTCGCCGAGAAAATCACTTTGTTTCCAAAATAAATGTTTGCCACAAAATAGTTAATTTTCACGCAAGCAGTTCTGAAACCTATCGGTAAAGTACTCTAAATGCTTAACTCGCCGAGAAACTCATTGTTTGTCCAAAATTTATATTTGCCACAAAATAGTTAATAGCGAGGCAAGCCGTTCTGAAAACTATCGGTAAATTACTCAAAATGCTTAACTCGCCGAGAAAATCACATTTTTTTTCCAAAATGAACGTTTGCCACAAATTAGTTAATTTTCAGGCAAGTCGTTCTGAAACCAACTGGCAAATTACTCAAAATGCTTAACTCGCCGAGAAAATAATTTTTTTTCCAAAATTTATGTTTGGTTAAAAATATTTAATTTTGATGCAAGCCGCTCTGGAACCAACCGGCAAATTACTCAAAATGCATAACTCGCCGAGAAAATCACTTTATTCCCAAAATGAATGTTTGCCACAAAATAGTTAATTTTGAGTCAAGTCGGTCTGAAACAAACCGGCAAATTACTCAAAATGCTTAACTCGCCGAGAAAATCACTTTGTTTCCAAAATAAATGTTTGCCACAAAATAGTTAATTTTCAGGCAAGCAGTTCTGAAACCTATCGGTAAAGTACTCTAAATGCTTAACTCGCCGAGAAACTCATTTTTTGTCCAAACTTTATATTTGCCACAAAATAGTTAATAGTGAGGCAAGCCGTTCTGAAACCTATCGGTAAAGTACTCTCAATGCTTAACACGCCGAGAAAATCACTTTTTTCCCAAAATGAATGTTTGGCAAAAAAATAGTTAATACTGAGGCAAGCCGTTCTGGAACCAACTGGCAAATTACTGAAAATGCTTAACTCGCCAAGAAAATCACTTTTTTCCCAAAATGAATGTTTGCCACAAAATAGTTAATTTTGAGGCAAGTCGTTCTGAAACAAACCGGCAAATTACTCAAAATGCTTAACTCGCCGAGAAAATCACTTTTTTTTCCAAAATAAATGTTTGGCAAAAAAATAGTTAACAGTGAGGCAAGCCGTTCTGAAAACTATCGGTAAATTGCTCAAAATGCTTAACTCGCCGAGAAAATTACCTTTTCCCCAAAATGAGTGTTTGCGACAAAATAGTTAATTTTGAGGCAAGTCGTTCTGAAACCAACCGGCAAATTACTCAAAATGCTTAACTCGCCGAGAAACTCATTTTTTTTGTCCAAAATTTATGTTTGCCACAAAATAGTTAATTTTGAGGCAAGTCGTTCTGAAACCAACCGGCAAATTACTCAAAATGCTTCACTCGTCGAGAAAATCACTTTTTTTCCAAAAGGAATGTTTGTCAAAAAAATATCGGTAAATGTCTCAAAATGCTTAACTTGCAGAGAAAATCACTTTATTTCCAAAATAAATGTTTGGCAAAAAAATAGTTAATAGTGAGGCAAGCCGTTCTGAAACCTATCCGTTAATTACCCAAAATGCTTAACTCACCGAGAAAACACTTTTTTCCCAAAATTAATGTTTGCCACAAAATAATTAATTTTGAGGCAAGTCGTTCTGAAACCAACCGGCAAATTACTCAAAATACTTAACTCGCCGCGAAAATCACTTTTTTTCCAAAATAAATGTTTGGCAAAAAAATAGTTAACAGTGAGGCAAGCCGTTCTGAAAACTATCGGTAAATTACTCAAAATGCTGAACTCGCCGAGAAAATTACCTTTTTCCCAAAATGAGTGTTTGCGACAAAATAGTTAATTTTGAGGCAAGTCGTTCTGAAACCAACCGCCAAATTACTCAAAATGCTTAACTCGCCGAGAAACTCATTTTTTTTGTCCAAAATTTATGTTTGCCACAAAATAGTTAATTTTGAGGCAAGCCATTCTGGAACCAACCGGCAAATTACTCAAAATGCTTAACTCGCCGAGAAAATCACTTTGTTTCCAAAATGAATGTTTTTTAAAAAAAATATCGGTAAATTACTCAAAATGCTTAACTCGCCGAGAAAATCACTTTTTTCCAAAATAAATGGTTGGCAAAAAAATAGTTAATAGTGAGGCAAGCCGTTCTGAAAACTATCGGTAAATTACTCAAAATGCTTAACTCGCCGGGAAAATCACCTTTTTCCCAAAATGAGTGTTTGCGGCAAAATAGTTAATTTTGAGGCAAGTCGTTCTGAAACCAGTCGGCAAATTACTCAAAATGCTTATCTCGCCGAGAAAACACTTTTTCCCCAAAATTAATGTTTGCCACAAAATAGTGAATTTTGAGGCAAGTCGTTCTGAAACCAACCGGCAAATTACTCAAAATACTTAACTCGCCGAGAAAATCACTTTGTTCCCAAAATGAATGTTTTTTAACAAAATATCGGTAAATTACTCAAAATGCTTAACTCGCCGAGAAAATCACTTTTTTCCCAAAATGAATGTTTGCCACAAATTAGTTAATTTTCAGGCAAGTCGTTCTGAAACCAATTGGCAAATTACTCAAAATGCTTAACTCGCCGAGAAAATCATTTTTTTTCCAAAATTTATATTTGGTTAAAAATATTTAATTTTGATGCAAGCCGCTCTGGAACCAACCGGCAAATTACTCAAAATGCATAACTCGCCGAGAAAATCACTTTATTCCCAAAATGAATGTTTGCCACAAAATAGTTAATTTTGAGTCAAGTCGGTCTGAAACCTATCGGTAAAGTACTCAAAATGCTTAACTCGCCGAGAAACTCATTTTTTGTCCAAACTTTATATTTGCCACAAAATAGTTAATAGTGAGGCAAGCCGTTCTGAAACCTATCGGTAAAGTACTCTCAATGCTTAACACGCCGAGAAAATCACTTTTTTCCCAAAATGAATGTTTGCCACAAATTAGTTAATTTTCAGGCAAGTCGTTCTGAAACCAACTGGCAAATTACTCAAAATGCTTAACTCGCCGAGAAAATCACTTTTTTTCCAAAATTTATGTCTGGTTAAAAATATTTAATTTTGATGCAAGCCGCTCTGGAACCAACCGGCAAATTACTCAAAATGCTTAACTCGCCGAGAAAATCACTTTATTCCCAAAATGAATGTTTGCCACAAAATAGTTAATTTTGAGACAAGTCGTTCTGAAACAAACCGGCAAATTACTCAAAATGCTTAACTCGCCGAGAAAATCACTTTGTTTCCAAAATAAATGTTTGCCACAAAATAGTTAATTTTCACGCAAGCAGTTCTGAAACCTATCGGTAAAGTACTCTAAATGCTTAACTCGCCGAGAAACTCATTGTTTGTCCAAAATTTATATTTGCCACAAAATAGTTAATAGCGAGGCAAGCCGTTCTGAAAACTATCGGTAAATTACTCAAAATGCTTAACTCGCCGAGAAAATCACATTTTTTTTCCAAAATGAACGTTTGCCACAAATTAGTTAATTTTCAGGCAAGTCGTTCTGAAACCAACTGGCAAATTACTCAAAATGCTTAACTCGCCGAGAAAATAATTTTTTTTCCAAAATTTATGTTTGGTTAAAAATATTTAATTTTGATGCAAGCCGCTCTGGAACCAACCGGCAAATTACTCAAAATGCATAACTCGCCGAGAAAATCACTTTATTCCCAAAATGAATGTTTGCCACAAAATAGTTAATTTTGAGTCAAGTCGGTCTGAAACAAACCGGCAAATTACTCAAAATGCTTAACTCGCCGAGAAAATCACTTTGTTTCCAAAATAAATGTTTGCCACAAAATAGTTAATTTTCAGGCAAGCAGTTCTGAAACCTATCGGTAAAGTACTCTAAATGCTTAACTCGCCGAAAAACTCATTTTTTGTCCAAAATTTATATTTGCCACAAAATAGTTAATAGCGAGGCAAGCCGTTCTGAAACCTATCGGTAAATTACTCAAAATGCTTTACTCGCCGAGAAAATCACTTTTCATCCAAAATTAATGTTTGGCAAAAAAATAGTTAATAGTGAGGCAAGTCGTCCTGAAACTAACCGGCAAATTACTCAAAATACTTAACTCGCCGGGAAAAACACTTTTATTAGCAAAATGAATGTTTGCCAGAAAATAGTTAATTTTGATGCAAGCCGCTCTGGAACCAACCGGCAAATTACTCAAAACGCTTAACTCGCCGAGAAAATCACATTTTTCCCAAAATGAATCTTTGCCACTAAATAGTTAATTTTGAGGCATGTCGTTCTGAAACCAACCGGGAAATTGCTCAAAATGCTTAACTCGCCGAGAAAATCACTTTTTTTCCAAAATGAATGTTTGTCAAAAAAATATCGGGAAATTACTCAAAATGCTTAACTCGCCGAGAAAATCACTTTTTTCCCAAAATAAATGTTTAGCAAAAAAATTGTTAAAAGTGAGGCAAGCCGTTCTGAAACCTATCGGTAAATTACTCAAAATGCTTCACTCGCCGAGAAAATCACTTTTTTCCCAAAATGAATGTTTGCCACAAAATAGTTAATTTCGAGGAAAGTCGTTCTGAAACCAAGCGGCAAATTACTCAAAATACTTAACTCGCCGAGAAAATCACTTTGTTTCCAAAATGAATGTTTTTAAAAAAAAAATCGGTAAATTACTCAAAATGCTTAACTCGCCGAGAAAATCACTTTTTTTCCCAAAATAAATGTTTGGCAAAAAAATAGTTAATACTGAGGCAAGCCGTTCTGGAACCAACTGGCAAATTACTGAAAATGCTTAACTCGCCAAGAAAATCACTTTTTTCCCAAAATGAATGTTTGCCACAAAATAGTTAATTTTGAGTCAAGTCGGTCTGAAACCTATCGGTAAAGTACTCAAAATGCTTAACTCGCCGAGAAACTCATTTTTTGTCCAAACTTTATATTTGCCACAAAATAGTTAATAGTGAGGCAAGCCGTTCTGAAACCTATCGGTAAAGTACTCTCAATGCTTAACACGCCGAGAAAATCACTTTTTTTCCAAAATTTATGTCTGGTTAAAAATATTTAATTTTGATGCAAGCCGCTCTGGAACCAACCGGCAAATTACTCAAAATGCTTAACTCGCCGAGAAAATCACTTTATTCCCAAAATGAATGTTTGCCACAAAATAGTTAATTTTGAGACAAGTCGTTCTGAAACAAACCGGCAAATTACTCAAAATGCTTAACTCGCCGAGAAAATCACTTTGTTTCCAAAATAAATGTTTGCCACAAAATAGTTAATTTTCACGCAAGCAGTTCTGAAACCTATCGGTAAAGTACTCTAAATGCTTAACTCGCCGAGAAACTCATTGTTTGTCCAAAATTTATATTTGCCACAAAATAGTTAATAGCGAGGCAAGCCGTTCTGAAAACTATCGGTAAATTACTCAAAATGCTTAACTCGCCGAGAAAATCACATTTTTTTTCCAAAATGAACGTTTGCCACAAATTAGTTAATTTTCAGGCAAGTCGTTCTGAAACCAACTGGCAAATTACTCAAAATGCTTAACTCGCCGAGAAAATAATTTTTTTTCCAAAATTTATGTTTGGTTAAAAATATTTAATTTTGATGCAAGCCGCTCTGGAACCAACCGGCAAATTACTCAAAATGCATAACTCGCCGAGAAAATCACTTTATTCCCAAAATGAATGTTTGCCACAAAATAGTTAATTTTGAGTCAAGTCGGTCTGAAACAAACCGGCAAATTACTCAAAATGCTTAACTCGCCGAGAAAATCACTTTGTTTCCAAAATAAATGTTTGCCACAAAATAGTTAATTTTCAGGCAAGCAGTTCTGAAACCTATCGGTAAAGTACTCTAAATGCTTAACTCGCCGAGAAACTCATTTTTTGTCCAAACTTTATATTTGCCACAAAATAGTTAATAGTGAGGCAAGCCGTTCTGAAACCTATCGGTAAAGTACTCTCAATGCTTAACACGCCGAGAAAATCACTTTTTTCCCAAAATGAATGTTTGCCACAAATTAGTTAATTTTCAGGCAAGTCGTTCTGAAACCAACTGGCAAATTACTCAAAATGCTTAACTCGCCGAGAAAATCACTTTTTTTCCAAAATTTATGTCTGGTTAAAAATATTTAATTTTGATGCAAGCCGCTCTGGAACCAACCGGCAAATTACTCAAAATGCTTAACTCGCCGAGAAAATCACTTTATTCCCAAAATGAATGTTTGCCACAAAATAGTTAATTTTGAGGCAAGCCGTTCTGAAACCTATCGGTAAATTACTCAAAATGCTTTACTCGCCGAGAAAATCACTTTTCATCCAAAATTAATGTTTGGCAAAAAAATAGTTAATAGTGAGGCAAGTCGTCCTGAAACTAACCGGCAAATTACTCAAAATACTTAACTCGCCGGGAAAAACACTTTTATTAGCAAAATGAATGTTTGCCAGAAAATAGTTAATTTTGATGCAAGCCGCTCTGGAACCAACCGGCAAATTACTCAAAACGCTTAACTCGCCGAGAAAATCACATTTTTCCCAAAATAAATCTTTGCCACTAAATAGTTAATTTTGAGGCATGTCGTTCTGAAACCAACCGGGAAATTGCTCAAAATGCTTAACTCGCCGAGAAAATCACTTTTTTTCCAAAATGAATGTTTGTCAAAAAAATATCGGGAAATTACTCAAAATGCTTAACTCGCCGAGAAAATCACTTTTTTCCCAAAATAAATGTTTAGCAAAAAAATTGTTAAAAGTGAGGCAAGCCGTTCTGAAACCTATCGGTAAATTACTCAAAATGCTTCACTCGCCGAGAAAATCACTTTTTTCCCAAAATGAATGTTTGCCACAAAATAGTTAATTTTGAGGCAAGTCGTTCTGAAACAAACCGGCAAATTACTCAAAATGCTTAACTCGCCGAGAAAATCACTTTTTTTTCCAAAATAAATGTTTGGCAAAAAAATAGTTAACAGTGAGGCAAGCCGTTCTGAAAACTATCGGTAAATTGCTCAAAATGCTTAACTCGCCGAGAAAATTACCTTTTCCCCAAAATGAGTGTTTGCGACAAAATAGTTAATTTTGAGGCAAGTCGTTCTGAAACCAACCGGCAAATTACTCAAAATGCTTAACTCGCCGAGAAACTCATTTTTTTTGTCCAAAATTTATGTTTGCCACAAAATAGTTAATTTTCACGCAAGCAGTTCTGAAACCTATCGGTAAAGTACTCTAAATGCTTAACTCGCCGAGGAACTCATTGTTTGTCCAAAATTTATATTTGCCACAAAATAGTTAATAGCGAGGCAAGCCGTTCTGAAAACTATCGGTAAATTACTCAAAATGCTTAACTCGCCGAGAAAATCACATTTGTTTTCCAAAATGAACGTTTGCCACAAATTAGTTAATTTTCAGGCAAGTCGTTCTGAAACCAACTGGCAAATTACTCAAAATGCTTAACTCGCCGAGAAAATAATTTTTTTTCCAAAATTTATGTTTGGTTAAAAATATTTAATTTTGATGCAAGCCGCTCTGGAACCAACCGGCAAATTACTCAAAATGCATAACTCGCCGAGAAAATCACTTTATTCCCAAAATGAATGTTTGCCACAAAATAGTTAATTTTGAGTCAAGTCGGTCTGAAACAAACCGGCAAATTACTCAAAATGCTTAACTCGCCGAGAAAATCACTTTGTTTCCAAAATAAATGTTTGCCACAAAATAGTTAATTTTCAGGCAAGCAGTTCTGAAACCTATCGGTAAAGTACTCTAAATGCTTAACTCGCCGAGAAACTCATTTTTTGTCCAAACTTTATATTTGCCACAAAATAGTTAATAGTGAGGCAAGCCGTTCTGAAACCTATCGGTAAAGTACTCTCAATGCTTAACACGCCGAGAAAATCAATTTTTTCCCAAAATGAATGTTTGCCACAAATTAGTTAATTTTCAGGCAAGTCGTTCTGAAACCAACTGGCAAATTACTCAAAATGCTTAACTCGCCGAGAAAATCACTTTTTTTCCAAAATTTATGTCTGGTTAAAAATATTTAATTTTGATGCAAGCCGCTCTGGAACCAACCGGCAAATTACTCAAAATGCTTAACTCGCCGAGAAAATCACTTTATTCCCAAAATGAATGTTTGCCACAAAATAGTTAATTTTGAGGCAAGCCGTTCTGAAACCTATCGGTAAATTACTCAAAATGCTTTACTCGCCGAGAAAATCACTTTTCATCCAAAATTAATGTTTGGCAAAAAAATAGTTAATAGTGAGGCAAGTCGTCCTGAAACTAACCGGCAAATTACTCAAAATACTTAACTCGCCGGGAAAAACACTTTTATTAGCAAAATGAATGTTTGCCAGAAAATAGTTAATTTTGATGCAAGCCGCTCCGGAACCAACCGGCAAATTACTCAAAACGCTTAACTCGCCGAGAAAATCACATTTTTCCCAAAATGAATCTTTGCCACTAAATAGTTAATTTTGAGGCATGTCGTTCTGAAACCAACCGGGAAATTGCTCAAAATGCTTAACTCGCCGAGAAAATCACTTTTTTTCCAAAATGAATGTTTGTCAAAAAAATATCGGGAAATTACTCAAAATGCTTAACTCGCCGAGAAAATCACTTTTTTCCCAAAATAAATGTTTAGCAAAAAAATTGTTAAAAGTGAGGCAAGCCGTTCTGAAACCTATCGGTAAATTACTCAAAATGCTTCACTCGCCGAGAAAATCACTTTTTTCCCAAAATGAATGTTTGCCACAAAATAGTTAATTTTGAGGCAAGTCGTTCTGAAACAAACCGGCAAATTACTCAAAATGCTTAACTCGCCGAGAAAATCACTTTTTTTTCCAAAATAAATGTTTGGCAAAAAAATAGTTAACAGTGAGGCAAGCCGTTCTGAAAACTATCGGTAAATTGCTCAAAATGCTTAACTCGCCGAGAAAATTACCTTTTCCCCAAAATGAGTGTTTGTGACAAAATAGTTAATTTTGAGGCAAGTCGTTCTGAAACCAACCGGCAAATTACTCAAAATGCTTAACTCGCCGAGAAACTCATTTTTTTTGTCCAAAATTTATGTTTGCCACAAAATAGTTAATTTTGAGGCAAGTCGTTCTGAAACCAGTCGGCAAATTACTCAAAATGCTTATCTCGCCGAGAAAACACTTTTTCCCCAAAATTAATGTTTGCCACAAAATAGTGAATTTTGAGGCAAGTCGTTCTGAAACCAACCGGCAAATTACTCAAAATACTTAACTCGCCGAGAAAATCACTTTGTTCCCAAAATGAATGTTTTTTAACAAAATATCGGTAAATTACTCAAAATGCTTAACTCGCCGAGAAAATCATTTTTTTTCCAAAATTTATATTTGGTTAAAAATATTTAATTTTGATGCAAGCCGCTCTGGAACCAACCGGCAAATTACTCAAAATGCATAACTCGCCGAGAAAATCACTTTATTCCCAAAATGAATGTTTGCCACAAAATAGTTAATTTTGAGTCAAGTCGGTCTGAAACCTATCGGTAAAGTACTCTAAATGCTTAACTCGCCGAGAAACTCATTTTTTGTCCAAACTTTATATTTGCCACAAAATAGTTAATAGTGAGGCAAGCCGTTCTGAAACCTATCGGTAAAGTACTCTCAATGCTTAACACGCCGAGAAAATCACTTTTTTCCCAAAATGAATGTTTGCCACAAATTAGTTAATTTTCAGGCAAGTCGTTCTGAAACCAACTGGCAAATTACTCAAAATGCTTAACTCGCCGAGAAAATCACTTTTTTTCCAAAATTTATGTCTGGTTAAAAATATTTAATTTTGATGCAAGCCGCTCTGGAACCAACCGGCAAATTACTCAAAATGCTTAACTCGCCGAGAAAATCACTTTATTCCCAAAATGAATGTTTGCCACAAAATAGTTAATTTTGAGACAAGTCGTTCTGAAACAAACCGGCAAATTACTCAAAATGCTTAACTCGCCGAGAAAATCACTTTGTTTCCAAAATAAATGTTTGCCACAAAATAGTTAATTTTCACGCAAGCAGTTCTGAAACCTATCGGTAAAGTACTCTAAATGCTTAACTCGCCGAGAAACTCATTGTTTGTCCAAAATTTATATTTGCCACAAAATAGTTAATAGCGAGGCAAGCCGTTCTGAAAACTATCGGTAAATTACTCAAAATGCTTAACTCGCCGAGAAAATCACATTTTTTTTCCAAAATGAACGTTTGCCACAAATTAGTTAATTTTCAGGCAAGTCGTTCTGAAACCAACTGGCAAATTACTCAAAATGCTTAACTCGCCGAGAAAATAATTTTTTTTCCAAAATTTATGTTTGGTTAAAAATATTTAATTTTGATGCAAGCCGCTCTGGAACCAACCGGCAAATTACTCAAAATGCATAACTCGCCGAGAAAATCACTTTATTCCCAAAATGAATGTTTGCCACAAAATAGTTAATTTTGAGTCAAGTCGGTCTGAAACAAACCGGCAAATTACTCAAAATGCTTAACTCGCCGAGAAAATCACTTTGTTTCCAAAATAAATGTTTGCCACAAAATAGTTAATTTTCAGGCAAGCAGTTCTGAAACCTATCGGTAAAGTACTCTAAATGCTTAACTCGCCGAGAAACTCATTTTTTGTCCAAACTTTATATTTGCCACAAAATAGTTAATAGTGAGGCAAGCCGTTCTGAAACCTATCGGTAAAGTACTCTCAATGCTTAACACGCCGAGAAAATCACTTTTTTCCCAAAATGAATGTTTGCCACAAATTAGTTAATTTTCAGGCAAGTCGTTCTGAAACCAACTGGCAAATTACTCAAAATGCTTAACTCGCCGAGAAAATCACTTTTTTTCCAAAATTTATGTCTGGTTAAAAATATTTAATTTTGATGCAAGCCGCTCTGGAACCAACCGGCAAATTACTCAAAATGCTTAACTCGCCGAGAAAATCACTTTATTCCCAAAATGAATGTTTGCCACAAAATAGTTAATTTTGAGGCAAGCCGTTCTGAAACCTATCGGTAAATTACTCAAAATGCTTTACTCGCCGAGAAAATCACTTTTCATCCAAAATTAATGTTTGGCAAAAAAATAGTTAATAGTGAGGCAAGTCGTCCTGAAACTAACCGGCAAATTACTCAAAATACTTAACTCGCCGGGAAAAACACTTTTATTAGCAAAATGAATGTTTGCCAGAAAATAGTTAATTTTGATGCAAGCCGCTCTGGAACCAACCGGCAAATTACTCAAAACGCTTAACTCGCCGAGAAAATCACATTTTTCCCAAAATGAATCTTTGCCACTAAATAGTTAATTTTGAGGCATGTCGTTCTGAAACCAACCGGGAAATTGCTCAAAATGCTTAACTCGCCGAGAAAATCACTTTTTTTCCAAAATGAATGTTTGTCAAAAAAATATCGGGAAATTACTCAAAATGCTTAACTCGCCGAGAAAATCACTTTTTTCCCAAAATAAATGTTTAGCAAAAAAATTGTTAAAAGTGAGGCAAGCCGTTCTGAAACCTATCGGTAAATTACTCAAAATGCTTCACTCGCCGAGAAAATCACTTTTTTCCCAAAATGAATGTTTGCCACAAAATAGTTAATTTTGAGGCAAGTCGTTCTGAAACAAACCGGCAAATTACTCAAAATGCTTAACTCGCCGAGAAAATCACTTTTTTTTCCAAAATAAATGTTTGGCAAAAAAATAGTTAACAGTGAGGCAAGCCGTTCTGAAAACTATCGGTAAATTGCTCAAAATGCTTAACTCGCCGAGAAAATTACCTTTTCCCCAAAATGAGTGTTTGCGACAAAATAGTTAATTTTGAGGCAAGTCGTTCTGAAACCAACCGGCAAATTACTCAAAATGCTTAACTCGCCGAGAAACTCATTTTTTTTGTCCAAAATTTATGTTTGCCACAAAATAGTTAATTTTCACGCAAGCAGTTCTGAAACCTATCGGTAAAGTACTCTAAATGCTTAACTCGCCGAGAAACTCATTGTTTGTCCAAAATTTATATTTGCCACAAAATAGTTAATAGCGAGGCAAGCCGTTCTGAAAACTATCGGTAAATTACTCAAAATGCTTAACTCGCCGAGAAAATCACATTTTTTTTCCAAAATGAACGTTTGCCACAAATTAGTTAATTTTCAGGCAAGTCGTTCTGAAACCAACTGGCAAATTACTCAAAATGCTTAACTCGCCGAGAAAATAATTTTTTTTCCAAAATTTATGTTTGGTTAAAAATATTTAATTTTGATGCAAGCCGCTCTGGAACCAACCGGCAATTTACTCAAAATGCATAACTCGCCGAGAAAATCACTTTATTCCCAAAATGAATGTTTGCCACAAAATAGTTAATTTTGAGTCAAGTCGGTCTGAAACAAACCGGCAAATTACTCAAAATGCTTAACTCGCCGAGAAAATCACTTTGTTTCCAAAATAAATGTTTGCCACAAAATAGTTAATTTTCAGGCAAGCAGTTCTGAAACCTATCGGTAAAGTACTCTAAATGCTTAACTCGCCGAGAAACTCATTTTTTGTCCAAACTTTATATTTGCCACAAAATAGTTAATAGTGAGGCAAGCCGTTCTGAAACCTATCGGTAAAGTACTCTCAATGCTTAACACGCCGAGAAAATCACTTTTTTCCCAAAATGAATGTTTGCCACAAATTAGTTAATTTTCAGGCAAGTCGTTCTGAAACCAACTGGCAAATTACTCAAAATGCTTAACTCGCCGAGAAAATCACTTTTTTTCCAAAATTTATGTCTGGTTAAAAATATTTAATTTTGATGCAAGCCGCTCTGGAACCAACCGGCAAATTACTCAAAATGCTTAACTCGCCGAGAAAATCACTTTATTCCCAAAATGAATGTTTGCCACAAAATAGTTAATTTTGAGGCAAGCCGTTCTGAAACCTATCGGTAAATTACTCAAAATGCTTTACTCGCCGAGAAAATCACTTTTCATCCAAAATTAATGTTTGGCAAAAAAATAGTTAATAGTGAGGCAAGTCGTCCTGAAACTAACCGGCAAATTACTCAAAATACTTAACTCGCCGGGAAAAACACTTTTATTAGCAAAATGAATGTTTGCCAGAAAATAGTTAATTTTGATGCAAGCCGCTCTGGAACCAACCGGCAAATTACTCAAAACGCTTAACTCGCCGAGAAAATCACATTTTTCCCAAAATGAATCTTTGCCACTAAATAGTTAATTTTGAGGCATGTCGTTCTGAAACCAACCGGGAAATTGCTCAAAATGCTTAACTCGCCGAGAAAATCACTTTTTTTCCAAAATGAATGTTTGTCAAAAAAATATCGGGAAATTACTCAAAATGCTTAACTCGCCGAGAAAATCACTTTTTTCCCAAAATAAATGTTTAGCAAAAAAATTGTTAAAAGTGAGGCAAGCCGTTCTGAAACCTATCGGTAAATTACTCAAAATGCTTCACTCGCCGAGAAAATCACTTTTTTCCCAAAATGAATGTTTGCCACAAAATAGTTAATTTTGAGGCAAGTCGTTCTGAAACAAACCGGCAAATTACTCAAAATGCTTAACTCGCCGAGAAAATCACTTTTTTTTCCAAAATAAATGTTTGGCAAAAAAATAGTTAACAGTGAGGCAAGCCGTTCTGAAAACTATCGGTAAATTGCTCAAAATGCTTAACTCGCCGAGAAAATTACCTTTTCCCCAAAATGAGTGTTTGCGACAAAATAGTTAATTTTGAGGCAAGTCGTTCTGAAACCAACCGGCAAATTACTCAAAATGCTTAACTCGCCGAGAAACTCATTTTTTTTGTCCAAAATTTATGTTTGCCACAAAATAGTTAATTTTGAGGCAAGTCGTTCTGAAACCAGTCGGCAAATTACTCAAAATGCTTATCTCGCCGAGAAAACACTTTTTCCCCAAAATTAATGTTTGCCACAAAATAGTGAATTTTGAGGCAAGTCGTTCTGAAACCAACCGGCAAATTACTCAAAATACTTAACTCGCCGAGAAAATCACTTTGTTCCCAAAATGAATGTTTTTTAACAAAATATCGGTAAATTACTCAAAATGCTTAACTCGCCGAGAAAATCATTTTTTTTCCAAAATTTATATTTGGTTAAAAATATTTAATTTTGATGCAAGCCGCTCTGGAACCAACCGGCAAATTACTCAAAATGCATAACTCGCCGAGAAAATCACTTTATTCCCAAAATGAATGTTTGCCACAAAATAGTTAATTTTGAGTCAAGTCGGTCTGAAACCTATCGGTAAAGTACTCTAAATGCTTAACTCGCCGAGAAACTCATTTTTTGTCCAAACTTTATATTTGCCACAAAATAGTTAATAGTGAGGCAAGCCGTTCTGAAACCTATCGGTAAAGTACTCTAAATGCTTAACTCGCCGAGAAACACATTTTTTGTCCAAAATTTATATTTGCCACAAAATAGTTAATAGCGAGGCAAGCCGTTCTGAAAACTATCGGTAAATTACGCAAAATGCTTAACTCGCCGAGAAAATCACATTTTTTTCCCAAAATGAATGTTTGCCACAAATTAGTTAATTTTCAGGCAAGTCGTTCTGAAACCAACTGGCAAATTACTCAAAATGCTTAACTCGTCGAGAAAATCATTTTTTTTCCAAAATTTATGTTTGGTTAAAAATATTTAATTTTGATGCAAGCCGCTCTGGAACCAACCGGCAAATTACTCAAAATGCATAACTCGCCGAGAAAATCACTTTATTCCCAAAATGAATGTTTGCCACAAAATAGTTAATTTTGAGTCAAGTCGGTCTGAAACAAACCGGCAAATTACTCAAAATGCTTAACTCGCCGAGAAAATCACTTTGTTTCCAAAATAAATGTTTGCCACAAAATAGTTAATTTTCAGGCAAGCAGTTCTGAAACCTATCGGTAAAGTACTCTAAATGCTTAACTCGCCGAGAAACTCATTTTTTGTCCAAACTTTATATTTGCCACAAAATAGTTAATAGTGAGGCAAGCCGTTCTGAAACCTATCGGTAAAGTACTCTCAATGCTTAACACGCCGAGAAAATCACTTTTTTCCCAAAATGAATGTTTGCCACAAATTAGTTAATTTTCAGGCAAGTCGTTCTGAAACCAACTGGCAAATTACTCAAAATGCTTAACTCGCCGAGAAAATCACTTTTTTTCCAAAATTTATGTCTGGTTAAAAATATTTAATTTTGATGCAAGCCGCTCTGGAACCAACCGGCAAATTACTCAAAATGCTTAACTCGCCGAGAAAATCACTTTATTCCCAAAATGAATGTTTGCCACAAAATAGTTAATTTTGAGGCAAGCCGTTCTGAAACCTATCGGTAAATTACTCAAAATGCTTTACTCGCCGAGAAAATCACTTTTCATCCAAAATTAATGTTTGGCAAAAAAATAGTTAATAGTGAGGCAAGTCGTCCTGAAACTAACCGGCAAATTACTCAAAATACTTAACTCGCCGGGAAAAACACTTTTATTAGCAAAATGAATGTTTGCCAGAAAATAGTTAATTTTGATGCAAGCCGCTCTGGAACCATCCGGCAAATTACTCAAAACGCTTAACTCGCCGAGAAAATCACATTTTTCCCAAAATGAATCTTTGCCACTAAATAGTTAATTTTGAGGCATGTCGTTCTGAAACCAACCGGGAAATTGCTCAAAATGCTTAACTCGCCGAGAAAATCACTTTTTTCCCAAAATGAATGTTTGTCAAAAAAATATCGGGAAATTACTCAAAATGCTTAACTCGCCGAGAAAATCACTTTTTTCCCAAAATAAATGTTTAGCAAAAAAATTGTTAAAAGTGAGGCAAGCCGTTCTGAAACCTATCGGTAAATTACTCAAAATGCTTCACTCGCCGAGAAAATCACTTTTTTCCCAAAATGAATGTTTGCCACAAAATAGTTAATTTTGAGGCAAGTCGTTCTGAAACAAACCGGCAAATTACTCAAAATGCTTAACTCGCCGAGAAAATCACTTTTTTTTCCAAAATAAATGTTTGGCAAAAAAATAGTTAACAGTGAGGCAAGCCGTTCTGAAAACTATCGGTAAATTGCTCAAAATGCTTAACTCGCCGAGAAAATTACCTTTTCCCCAAAATGAGTGTTTGCGACAAAATAGTTAATTTTGAGGCAAGTCGTTCTGAAACCAACCGGCAAATTACTCAAAATGCTTAACTCGCCGAGAAACTCATTTTTTTTGTCCAAAATTTATGTTTGCCACAAAATAGTTAATTTTGAGGCAAGTCGTTCTGAAACCAGTCGGCAAATTACTCAAAATGCTTATCTCGCCGAGAAAACACTTTTTCCCCAAAATTAATGTTTGCCACATTTTGAGGCAAGTCGTTCTGAAACCAACCGGCAAATTACTCAACTCGCCGAGAAAATCACTTTGTTCCCAAAATGAATGTTTTTTAACAAAATATCGGTAAATTACTCAAAATGCTTAACTCGCCGAGAAAATCACTTTTTTCCCAAAATGAATGTTTGCCACAAATTAGTTAATTTTCAGGCAAGTCGTTCTGAAACCAATTGGCAAATTACTCAAAATGCTTAACTCGCCGAGAAAATCATTTTTTTTCCAAAATTTATATTTGGTTAAAAATATTTAATTTTGATGCAAGCCGCTCTGGAACCAACCGGCAAATTACTCAAAATGCTTAACTCGCCGAGAAAATCACTTTGTTTCCAAACTAAATGTTTGCCACAAAATAGTTAATTTTCAGGCAAGCAGTTCTGAAACCTATCGGTAAAGTACTCTAAATGCTTAACTCGCCGAGAAAATCACTTTATTCCCAAAATGAATGTTTGCCACAAAATAGTTAATTTTGAGTCAAGTCGGTCTGAAACCTATCGGTAAAGTACTCTAAATGCTTAACTCGCCGAGAAACTCATTTTTTGTCCAAACTTTATATTTGCCACAAAATAGTTAATAGTGAGGCAAGCCGTTCTGAAACCTATCGGTAAAGTACTCTCAATGCTTAACACGCCGAGAAAATCACTTTTTTCCCAAAATGAATGTTTGCCACAAATTAGTTAATTTTCAGGCAAGTCGTTCTGAAACCAACTGGCAAATTACTCAAAATGCTTAACTCGCCGAGAAAATCACTTTTTTTCCAAAATTTATGTCTGGTTAAAAATATTTAATTTTGATGCAAGCCGCTCTGGAACCAACCGGCAAATTACTCAAAATGCTTAACTCGCCGAGAAAATCACTTTATTTCCAAAATTTATGTTTGCCACAAAATAGTTAATTTTGAGGCAAGCCGTTCTGGAACCAACCGGCAAATTACTCAAAATGCTTAACTCGCCGAGAAAATCACTTTGTTTCCAAAATGAATGTTTTTAAAAAAAAATATCGGTAAATTACTCAAAATGCTTAACTCGCCGAGAAAATCACTTTTTTCCAAAATAAATGGTTGGCAAAAAAATAGTTAATAGTGAGGCAAGCCGTTCTGAAAACTATCGGTAAATTACTCAAAATGCTTAACTCGCCGGGAAAATCACCTTTTTCCCAAAATGAGTGTTTGCGGCAAAATAGTTAATTTTGAGGCAAGTCGTTCTGAAACCAGTCGGCAAATTACTCAAAATGCTTATCTCGCCGAGAAAACACTTTTTCCCCAAAATTAATGTTTGCCACAAAATAGTGAATTTTGAGGCAAGTCGTTCTGAAACCAACCGGCAAATTACTCAAAATACTTAACTCGCCGAGAAAATCACTTTGTTCCCAAAATGAATGTTTTTTAACAAAATATCGGTAAATTACTCAAAATGCTTAACTCGCCGAGAAAATCACTTTTTTCCCAAAATGAATGTTTGCCACAAATTAGTTAATTTTCAGGCAAGTCGTTCTGAAACCAACCGGCAAATTACTCAAAATACTTAACTCGCCGGGAAAAACACTTTTATTTGCAAAATGAATGTTTGCCAGAAAATAGTTAATTTTGATGCAAGCCGCTCTGGAACCAACCGGCAAATTATTCAAAATGCTTAACTCGCCGAGAAAATCATTTTTTTCCCAAAATGAATGTTTGCCACAAAATAGTTAATTTCGAGGCAAGTCGTTCTGAAACCAACCGGCAAATTACTCAAAATACTTAACTCGCCGAGAAAATCACATTTTTTCCAAAATGAATGTTTGTCAAAAAAATATCGGGAAATTACTCAAAATGCTTAACTCGCCGAGAAAATCACTTTTTTCCCAAAATAAATGTTTAGCAAAAAAATTGTTAAAAGTGAGGCAAGCCGTTCTGAAACCTATCGGTAAATTACTCAAAATGCTTAACTCGCCGAGAAAATCACTTTTTTCCCAAAATGAATGTTTGCCACAAAATAGTTAATTTCGAGGCAAGTCGTTCTGAAACCAACCGGCAAATTACTCAAAATACTTAACTCGCCGGGAAAAACACTTTTATTTGCAAAATGAATGTTTGCCAGAAAATAGTTAATTTTGATGCAAGCCGCTCTGGAACCAACCGGCAAATTACTCAAAATACTTAACTCGCCGGGAAAAACACTTTTATTTGCAAAATGAATGTTTGCCAGAAAATAGTTAATTTTGATGCAAGCCGCTCTGGAACCAACCGGCAAATTATTCAAAATGCTTAACTCGCCGAGAAAATCACTTTTTTCCCAAAATGAATGTTTGCCACAAATTAGTTAATTTTCAGGCAAGTCGTTCTGAAACCAATTGGCAAATTACTCAAAATGCATAACTCGCCGAGAAAATCACTTTGTTTCCAAAATAAATGTTTGCCACAAAATAGTTAATTTTCAGGCAAGCAGTTCTGAAACCTATCGGTAAAGTACTCTAAATCACATTTTTCCCAAAATGGATCTTTGCCACTAAATAGTTAATTTTGAGGCATGTCGTTCTGAAACCAACCGGGAAATTGCTCAAAATGCTTAACTCGCCGAGAAAATCACTTTTTTTCCAAAATGAATGTTTGTCAAAAAAATATCGGGAAATTACTCAAAATGCTTAACTCGCCGAGAAAATCACTTTTTTCCCAAAATAAATGTTTAGCAAAAAAATTGTTAAAAGTGAGGCAAGCCGTTCTGAAACCTATCGGTAAATTACTCAAAATGCTTCACTCGCCGAGAAAATCACTTTTTTCCCAAAATGAATGTTTGCCACAAAATAGTTAATTTCGAGGAAAGTCGTTCTGAAACCAACCGGCAAATTACTCAAAATACTTAACTCGCCGAGAAAATCAGTTTGTTTCCAAAATGAATGTTTTTTAAAAAAAAATCGGTAAATTACTCAAAATGCTTAACTCGCCGAGAAAATCACTTTTTTTCCCAAAATAAATGTTTGGCAAAAAAATAGTTAATACTGAGGCAAGCCGTTCTGGAACCAACTGGCAAATTACTGAAAATGCTTAACTCGCCAAGAAAATCACTTTTTTCCCAAAATGAATGTTTGCCACAAAATAGTTAATTTTGAGGCAAGTCGTTCTGAAACCAACCGGCAAATTACTCAAAATACTTAACTCGCCGAGAAAATCACTTTTTTTCCAAAATAAATGTTTGGCAAAAAAATAGTTAACAGTGAGGCAAGCCGTTCTGAAACCTATCCGTTAATTACTCAAAATGCTTAACTCACCGAGAAAACACTTTTTTCCCAAAATTAATGTTTGCCACAAAATAGTTAATTTTGAGGCAAGTCGTTCTGAAACCAACCGGCAAATTACTCAAAATACTTAACTCGCCGAGAAAATCACTTTTTTTCCAAAATAAATGTTTGGCAAAAAAATAGTTAACAGTGAGGCAAGCCGTTCTGAAAACTATCGGTAAATTACTCAAAATGCTGAACTCGCCGAGAAAATTACCTTTTTCCCAAAATGAGTGTTTGCGACAAAATAGTTAATTTTGAGGCAAGTCGTTCTGAAACCAACCGCCAAATTACTCAAAATGCTTAACTCGCCGAGAAACTCTTTTTTTTTGTCCAAAATTTATGTTTGCCACAAAATAGTTAATTTTGAGGCAAGCCGTTCTGGAACCAATCGGCAAATTACTCAAAATGCTTAACTCGCCGAGAAAATCACTTTGTTTCCAAAATGAATGTTTTTTAAAAAAAATATCGGTAAATTACTCAAAATGCTTAACTCGCCGAGAAAATCACTTTTTTCCAAAATAAATGGTTGGCAAAAAAATAGTTAATAGTGAGGCAAGCCGTTCTGAAAACTATCGGTAAATTACTCAAAATGCTTAACTCGCCGGGAAAATCACCTTTTTCCCAAAATGAGTGTTTGCGGCAAAATAGTTAATTTTGAGGCAAGTCGTTCTGAAACCAGTCGGCAAATTACTCAAAATGCTTATCTCGCCGAGAAAACACTTTTTCCCCAAAATTAATGTTTGCCACAAAATAGTGAATTTTGAGGCAAGTCGTTCTGAAACCAACCGGCAAATTACTCAAAATACTTAACTCGCCGAGAAAATCACTTTGTTCCCAAAATGAATGTTTTTTAACAAAATATCGGTAAATTACTCAAAATGCTTAACTCGCCGAGAAAATCACTTTTTTCCCAAAATGAATGTTTGCCACAAATTAGTTAATTTTCAGGCAAGTCGTTCTGAAACCAACCGGCAAATTACTCAAAATACTTAACTCGCCGGGAAAAACACTTTTATTTGCAAAATGAATGTTTGCCAGAAAATAGTTAATTTTGATGCAAGCCGCTCTGGAACCAACCGGCAAATTATTCAAAATGCTTAACTCGCCGAGAAAATCATTTTTTTCCCAAAATGAATGTTTGCCACAAAATAGTTAATTTCGAGGCAAGTCGTTCTGAAACCAACCGGCAAATTACTCAAAATACTTAACTCGCCGAGAAAATCACATTTTTTCCAAAATGAATGTTTGTCAAAAAAATATCGGGAAATTACTCAAAATGCTTAACTCGCCGAGAAAATCACTTTTTTCCCAAAATAAATGTTTAGCAAAAAAATTGTTAAAAGTGAGGCAAGCCGTTCTGAAACCTATCGGTAAATTACTCAAAATGCTTAACTCGCCGAGAAAATCACTTTTTTCCCAAAATGAATGTTTGCCACAAAATAGTTAATTTCGAGGCAAGTCGTTCTGAAACCAACCGGCAAATTACTCAAAATACTTAACTCGCCGGGAAAAACACTTTTATTTGCAAAATGAATGTTTGCCAGAAAATAGTTAATTTTGATGCAAGCCGCTCTGGAACCAACCGGCAAATTACTCAAAATGCTTAACTCGCCGAGAAAATCACTTTGTTTCCAAACTAAATGTTTGCCACAAAATAGTTAATTTTCAGGCAAGCAGTTCTGAAACCTATCGGTAAAGTACTCTAAATGCTTAACTCGCCGAGAAAATCACTTTATTCCCAAAATGAATGTTTGCCACAAAATAGTTAATTTTGAGTCAAGTCGGTCTGAAACCTATCGGTAAAGTACTCTAAATGCTTAACTCGCCGAGAAACTCATTTTTTGTCCAAACTTTATATTTGCCACAAAATAGTTAATAGTGAGGCAAGCCGTTCTGAAACCTATCGGTAAAGTACTCTCAATGCTTAACACGCCGAGAAAATCACTTTTTTCCCAAAATGAATGTTTGCCACAAATTAGTTAATTTTCAGGCAAGTCGTTCTGAAACCAACTGGCAAATTACTCAAAATGCTTAACTCGCCGAGAAAATCACTTTTTTTCCAAAATTTATGTCTGGTTAAAAATATTTAATTTTGATGCAAGCCGCTCTGGAACCAACCGGCAAATTACTCAAAATGCTTAACTCGCCGAGAAAATCACTTTATTCCCAAAATGAATGTTTGCCACAAAATAGTTAATTTTGAGGCAAGCCGTTCTGAAACCTATCGGTAAATTACTCAAAATGCTTTACTCGCCGAGAAAATCACTTTTCATCCAAAATTAATGTTTGGCAAAAAAATAGTTAATAGTGAGGCAAGTCGTCCTGAAACTAACCGGCAAATTACTCAAAATACTTAACTCGCCGGGAAAAACACTTTTATTTGCAAAATGAATGTTTGCCAGAAAATAGTTAATTTTGATGCAAGCCGCTCTGGAACCAACCGGCAAATTACTCAAAATGCTTAACTCGCCGAGAAAATCACTTTGTTTCCAAACTAAATGTTTGCCACAAAATAGTTAATTTTCAGGCAAGCAGTTCTGAAACCTATCGGTAAAGTACTCTAAATGCTTAACTCGCCGAGAAAATCACTTTATTCCCAAAATGAATGTTTGCCACAAAATAGTTAATTTTGAGTCAAGTCGGTCTGAAACCTATCGGTAAAGTACTCTAAATGCTTAACTCGCCGAGAAACTCATTTTTTGTCCAAACTTTATATTTGCCACAAAATAGTTAATAGTGAGGCAAGCCGTTCTGAAACCTATCGGTAAAGTACTCTCAATGCTTAACACGCCGAGAAAATCACTTTTTTCCCAAAATGAATGTTTGCCACAAATTAGTTAATTTTCAGGCAAGTCGTTCTGAAACCAACTGGCAAATTACTCAAAATGCTTAACTCGCCGAGAAAATCACTTTTTTTCCAAAATTTATGTCTGGTTAAAAATATTTAATTTTGATGCAAGCCGCTCTGGAACCAACCGGCAAATTACTCAAAATGCTTAACTCGCCGAGAAAATCACTTTATTTCCAAAATTTATGTTTGCCACAAAATAGTTAATTTTGAGGCAAGCCGTTCTGGAACCAACCGGCAAATTACTCAAAATGCTTAACTCGCCGAGAAAATCACTTTGTTTCCAAAATGAATGTTTTTTAAAAAAAATATCGGTAAATTACTCAAAATGCTTAACTCGCCGAGAAAATCACTTTTTTCCAAAATAAATGGTTGGCAAAAAAATAGTTAATAGTGAGGCAAGCCGTTCTGAAAACTATCGGTAAATTACTCAAAATGCTTAACTCGCCGGGAAAATCACCTTTTTCCCAAAATGAGTGTTTGCGGCAAAATAGTTAATTTTGAGGCAAGTCGTTCTGAAACCAGTCGGCAAATTACTCAAAATGCTTATCTCGCCGAGAAAACACTTTTTCCCCAAAATTAATGTTTGCCACAAAATAGTGAATTTTGAGGCAAGTCGTTCTGAAACCAACCGGCAAATTACTCAAAATACTTAACTCGCCGAGAAAATCACTTTGTTCCCAAAATGAATGTTTTTTAACAAAATATCGGTAAATTACTCAAAATGCTTAACTCGCCGAGAAAATCACTTTTTTCCCAAAATGAATGTTTGCCACAAATTAGTTAATTTTCAGGCAAGTCGTTCTGAAACCAACCGGCAAATTACTCAAAATACTTAACTCGCCGGGAAAAACACTTTTATTTGCAAAATGAATGTTTGCCAGAAAATAGTTAATTTTGATGCAAGCCGCTCTGGAACCAACCGGCAAATTATTCAAAATGCTTAACTCGCCGAGAAAATCATTTTTTTCCCAAAATGAATGTTTGCCACAAAATAGTTAATTTCGAGGCAAGTCGTTCTGAAACCAACCGGCAAATTACTCAAAATACTTAACTCGCCGAGAAAATCACATTTTTTCCAAAATGAATGTTTGTCAAAAAAATATCGGGAAATTACTCAAAATGCTTAACTCGCCGAGAAAATCACTTTTTTCCCAAAATAAATGTTTAGCAAAAAAATTGTTAAAAGTGAGGCAAGCCGTTCTGAAACCTATCGGTAAATTACTCAAAATGCTTAACTCGCCGAGAAAATCACTTTTTTCCCAAAATGAATGTTTGCCACAAAATAGTTAATTTCGAGGCAAGTCGTTCTGAAACCAACCGGCAAATTACTCAAAATACTTAACTCGCCGGGAAAAACACTTTTATTTGCAAAATGAATGTTTGCCAGAAAATAGTTAATTTTGATGCAAGCCGCTCTGGAACCAACCGGCAAATTACTCAAAATGCTTAACTCGCCGAGAAAATCACTTTGTTTCCAAACTAAATGTTTGCCACAAAATAGTTAATTTTCAGGCAAGCAGTTCTGAAACCTATCGGTAAAGTACTCTAAATGCTTAACTCGCCGAGAAAATCACTTTATTCCCAAAATGAATGTTTGCCACAAAATAGTTAATTTTGAGTCAAGTCGGTCTGAAACCTATCGGTAAAGTACTCTAAATGCTTAACTCGCCGAGAAACTCATTTTTTGTCCAAACTTTATATTTGCCACAAAATAGTTAATAGTGAGGCAAGCCGTTCTGAAACCTATCGGTAAAGTACTCTCAATGCTTACACGCCGAGAAAATCACTTTTTTCCCAAAATGAATGTTTGCCACAAATTAGTTAATTTTCAGGCAAGTCGTTCTGAAACCAACTGGCAAATTACTCAAAATGCTTAACTCGCCGAGAAAATCACTTTTTTTCCAAAATTTATGTCTGGTTAAAAATATTTAATTTTGATGCAAGCCGCTCTGGAACCAACCGGCAAATTACTCAAAATGCTTAACTCGCCGAGAAAATCACTTTATTCCCAAAATGAATGTTTGCCACAAAATAGTTAATTTTGAGACAAGTCGTTCTGAAACAAACCGGCAAATTACTCAAAATGCTTAACTCGCCGAGAAAATCACTTTGTTTCCAAAATAAATGTTTGCCACAAAATAGTTAATTTTCACGCAAGCAGTTCTGAAACCTATCGGTAAAGTACTCTAAATGCTTAACTCGCCGAGAAACTCATTGTTTGTCCAAAATTTATATTTGCCACAAAATAGTTAATAGCGAGGCAAGCAGTTCTGAAAACTATCGGTAAATTACTCAAAATGCTTAACTCGCCGAGAAAATCACATTTTTTTTCCAAAATGAACGTTTGCCACAAATTAGTTAATTTTCAGGCAAGTCGTTCTGAAACCAACTGGCAAATTACTCAAAATGCTTAACTCGCCGAGAAAATAATTTTTTTTCCAAAATTTATGTTTGGTTAAAAATATTTAATTTTGATGCAAGCCGCTCTGGAACCAACCGGCAAATTACTCAAAATGCATAACTCGCCGAGAAAATCACTTTATTCCCAAAATGAATGTTTGCCACAAAATAGTTAATTTTGAGTCAAGTCGGTCTGAAACAAACCGGCAAATTACTCAAAATGCTTAACTCGCCGAGAAAATCACTTTGTTTCCAAAATAAATGTTTGCCACAAAATAGTTAATTTTCAGGCAAGCAGTTCTGAAACCTATCGGTAAAGTACTCTAAATGCTTAACTCGCCGAGAAACTCATTTTTTGTCCAAACTTTATATTTGCCACAAAATAGTTAATAGTGAGGCAAGCCGTTCTGAAACCTATCGGTAAAGTACTCTCAATGCTTAACACGCCGAGAAAATCACTTTTTTCCCAAAATGAATGTTTGCCACAAATTAGTTAATTTTCAGGCAAGTCGTTCTGAAACCAACTGGCAAATTACTCAAAATGCTTAACTCGCCGAGAAAATCACTTTTTTTCCAAAATTTATGTCTGGTTAAAAATATTTAATTTTGATGCAAGCCGCTCTGGAACCAACCGGCAAATTACTCAAAATGCTTAACTCGCCGAGAAAATCACTTTATTCCCAAAATGAATGTTTGCCACAAAATAGTTAATTTTGAGGCAAGCCGTTCTGAAACCTATCGGTAAATTACTCAAAATGCTTTACTCGCCGAGAAAATCACTTTTCATCCAAAATTAATGTTTGGCAAAAAAATAGTTAATAGTGAGGCAAGTCGTCCTGAAACTAACCGGCAAATTACTCAAAATACTTAACTCGCCGGGAAAAACACTTTTATTAGCAAAATGAATGTTTGCCAGAAAATAGTTAATTTTGATGCAAGCCGCTCTGGAACCATCCGGCAAATTACTCAAAACGCTTAACTCGCCGAGAAAATCACATTTTTCCCAAAATGAATCTTTGCCACTAAATAGTTAATTTTGAGGCATGTCGTTCTGAAACCAACCGGGAAATTGCTCAAAATGCTTAACTCGCCGAGAAAATCACTTTTTTTCCAAAATGAATGTTTGTCAAAAAAATATCGGGAAATTACTCAAAATGCTTAACTCGCCGAGAAAATCACTTTTTTCCCAAAATAAATGTTTAGCAAAAAAATTGTTAAAAGTGAGGCAAGCCGTTCTGAAACCTATCGGTAAATTACTCAAAATGCTTCACTCGCCGAGAAAATCACTTTTTTCCCAAAATGAATGTTTGCCACAAAATAGTTAATTTCGAGGAAAGTCGTTCTGAAACCAACCGGCAAATTACTCAAAATACTTAACTCGCCGAGAAAATCACTTTGTTTCCAAAATGAATGTTTTTAAAAAAAAAATCGGTAAATTACTCAAAATGCTTAACTCGCCGAGAAAATCACTTTTTTTCCCAAAATAAATGTTTGGCAAAAAAATAGTTAATACTGAGGCAAGCCGTTCTGGAACCAACTGGCAAATTACTGAAAATGCTTAACTCGCCAAGAAAATCACTTTTTTCCCAAAATGAATGTTTGCCACAAAATAGTTAATTTTGAGGCAAGTCGTTCTGAAACAAACCGGCAAATTACTCAAAATGCTTAACTCGCCGAGAAAATCACTTTTTTTTCCAAAATAAATGTTTGGCAAAAAAATAGTTAACAGTGAGGCAAGCCGTTCTGAAAACTATCGGTAAATTGCTCAAAATGCTTAACTCGCCGAGAAAATTACCTTTTCCCCAAAATGAGTGTTTGCGACAAAATGGTTAATTTTGAGGCAAGTCGTTCTGAAACCAACCGGCAAATTACTCAAAATGCTTAACTCGCCGAGAAACTCATTTTTTTTGTCCAAAATTTATGTTTGCCACAAAATAGTTAATTTTGAGGCAAGTCGTTCTGAAACCAACCGGCAAATTACTCAAAATGCTTCACTCGTCGAGAAAATCACTTTTTTTCCAAAAGGAATGTTTGTCAAAAAAATATCGGTAAATGTCTCAAAATGCTTAACTTGCAGAGAAAATCACTTTATTTCCAAAATAAATGTTTGGCAAAAAAATAGTTAATAGTGAGGCAAGCCGTTCTGAAACCTATCCGTTAATTACCCAAAATGCTTAACTCACCGAGAAAACACTTTTTTCCCAAAATTAATGTTTGCCACAAAATAGTTAATTTTGAGGCAAGTCGTTCTGAAACCAACCGGCAAATTACTCAAAATACTTAACTCGCCGAGAAAATCACTTTTTTTCTAAAATAAATGTTTGGCAAAAAAATAGTTAACAGTGAGGCAAGCCGTTCTGAAAACTATCGGTAAATTACTCAAAATGCTGAACTCGCCGAGAAAATTACCTTTTTCCCAAAATGAGTGTTTGCGACAAAATAGTTAATTTTGAGGCAAGTCGTTCTGAAACCAACCGCCAAATTACTCAAAATGCTTAACTCGCCGAGAAACTCATTTTTTTTGTCCAAAATTTATGTTTGCCACAAAATAGTTAATTTTGAGGCAAGCCGTTCTGGAACCAACCGGCAAATTACTCAAAATGCTTAACTCGCCGAGAAAATCACTTTGTTTCCAAAATGAATGTTTTTAAAAAAAAATATCGGTAAATTACTCAAAATGCTTAACTCGCCGAGAAAATCACTTTTTTCCAAAATAAATGGTTGGCAAAAAAATAGTTAATAGTGAGGCAAGCCGTTCTGAAAACTATCGGTAAATTACTCAAAATGCTTAACTCGCCGGGAAAATCACCTTTTTCCCAAAATGAGTGTTTGCGGCAAAATAGTTAATTTTGAGGCAAGTCGTTCTGAAACCAGTCGGCAAATTACTCAAAATGCTTATCTCGCCGAGAAAACACTTTTTCCCCAAAATTAATGTTTGCCACAAAATAGTGAATTTTGAGGCAAGTCGTTCTGAAACCAACCGGCAAATTACTCAAAATACTTAACTCGCCGAGAAAATCACTTTGTTCCCAAAATGAATGTTTTTTAACAAAATATCGGTAAATTACTCAAAATGCTTAACTCGCCGAGAAAATCACTTTTTTCCCAAAATGAATGTTTGCCACAAATTAGTTAATTTTCAGGCAAGTCGTTCTGAAACCAACCGGCAAATTACTCAAAATACTTAACTCGCCGGGAAAAACACTTTTATTTGCAAAATGAATGTTTGCCAGAAAATAGTTAATTTTGATGCAAGCCGCTCTGGAACCAACCGGCAAATTATTCAAAATGCTTAACTCGCCGAGAAAATCACTTTTTTCCCAAAATGAATGTTTGCCACAAATTAGTTAATTTTCAGGCAAGTCGTTCTGAAACCAATTGGCAAATTACTCAAAATGCATAACTCGCCGAGAAAATCACTTTGTTTCCAAAATAAATGTTTGCCACAAAATAGTTAATTTTCAGGCAAGCAGTTCTGAAACCTATCGGTAAAGTACTCTAAATCACATTTTTCCCAAAATGGATCTTTGCCACTAAATAGTTAATTTTGAGGCATGTCGTTCTGAAACCAACCGGGAAATTGCTCAAAATGCTTAACTCGCCGAGAAAATCACTTTTTTTCCAAAATGAATGTTTGTCAAAAAAATATCGGGAAATTACTCAAAATGCTTAACTCGCCGAGAAAATCACTTTTTTCCCAAAATAAATGTTTAGCAAAAAAATTGTTAAAAGTGAGGCAAGCCGTTCTGAAACCTATCGGTAAATTACTCAAAATGCTTCACTCGCCGAGAAAATCACTTTTTTCCCAAAATGAATGTTTGCCACAAAATAGTTAATTTCGAGGAAAGTCGTTCTGAAACCAACCGGCAAATTACTCAAAATACTTAACTCGCCGAGAAAATCAGTTTGTTTCCAAAATGAATGTTTTTAAAAAAAAAATCGGTAAATTACTCAAAATGCTTAACTCGCCGAGAAAATCACTTTTTTTCCCAAAATAAATGTTTGGCAAAAAAATAGTTAATACTGAGGCAAGCCGTTCTGGAACCAACTGGCAAATTACTGAAAATGCTTAACTCGCCAAGAAAATCACTTTTTTCCCAAAATGAATGTTTGCCACAAAATAGTTAATTTTGAGGCAAGTCGTTCTGAAACAAACCGGCAAATTACTCAAAATGCTTAACTCGCCGAGAAAATCACTTTTTTTTCCAAAATAAATGTTTGGCAAAAAAATAGTTAACAGTGAGGCAAGCCGTTCTGAAAACTATCGGTAAATTGCTCAAAATGCTTAACTCGCCGAGAAAATTACCTTTTCCCCAAAATGAGTGTTTGCGACAAAATAGTTAATTTTCAGGCAAGTCGTTCTGAAACCAACTGGCAAATTACCCAAAATGCTTAACTCACCGAGAAAACACTTTTTTTCCAAAATTTATGTCTGGTTAAAAATATTTAATTTTGATGCAAGCCGCTCTGGAACCAACCGGCAAATTACTCAAAATACTTAACTCGCCGAGAAAATCACTTTGTTTCCAAAATGAATGTTTTTAAAAAAAAAATCGGTAAATTACTCAAAATGCTTAACTCGCCGAGAAAATCACTTTTTTTCCCAAAATAAATGTTTGGCAAAAAAATAGTTAATACTGAGGCAAGCCGTTCTGGAACCAACTGGCAAATTACTGAAAATGCTTAACTCGCCAAGAAAATCACTTTTTTCCCAAAATGAATGTTTGCCACAAAATAGTTAATTTTGAGGCAAGTCGTTCTGAAACAAACCGGCAAATTACTCAAAATGCTTAACTCGCCGAGAAAATCACTTTTTTTTCCAAAATAAATGTTTGGCAAAAAAATAGTTAACAGTGAGGCAAGCCGTTCTGAAAACTATCGGTAAATTGCTCAAAATGCTTAACTCGCCGAGAAAATTACCTTTTCCCCAAAATGAGTGTTTGCGACAAAATAGTTAATTTTGAGGCAAGTCGTTCTGAAACCAACCGGCAAATTACTCAAAATGCTTAACTCGCCGAGAAACTCATTTTTTTTGTCCAAAATTTATGTTTGCCACAAAATAGTTAATTTTGAGGCAAGTCGTTCTGAAACCAACCGGCAAATTACTCAAAATGCTTCACTCGTCGAGAAAATCACTTTTTTTCCAAAAGGAATGTTTGTCAAAAAAATATCGGTAAATGTCTCAAAATGCTTAACTTGCAGAGAAAATCACTTTATTTCCAAAATAAATGTTTGGCAAAAAAATAGTTAATAGTGAGGCAAGCCGTTCTGAAACCTATCCGTTAATTACTCAAAATGCTTAACTCACCGAGAAAACACTTTTTTCCCAAAATTAATGTTTGCCACAAAATAGTTAATTTTGAGGCAAGTCGTTCTGAAACCAACCGGCAAATTACTCAAAATACTTAACTCGCCGAGAAAATCACTTTTTTTCCAAAATAAATGTTTGGCAAAAAAATAGTTAACAGTGAGGCAAGCCGTTCTGAAAACTATCGGTAAATTACTCAAAATGCTGAACTCGCCGAGAAAATTACCTTTTTCCCAAAATGAGTGTTTGCGACAAAATAGTTAATTTTGAGGCAAGTCGTTCTGAAACCAACCGCCAAATTACTCAAAATGCTTAACTCGCCGAGAAACTCTTTTTTTTTGTCCAAAATTTATGTTTGCCACAAAATAGTTAATTTTGAGGCAAGCCGTTCTGGAACCAATCGGCAAATTACTCAAAATGCTTAACTCGCCGAGAAAATCACTTTGTTTCCAAAATGAATGTTTTTTAAAAAAAATATCGGTAAATTACTCAAAATGCTTAACTCGCCGAGAAAATCACTTTTTTCCAAAATAAATGGTTGGCAAAAAAATAGTTAATAGTGAGGCAAGCCGTTCTGAAAACTATCGGTAAATTACTCAAAATGCTTAACTCGCCGGGAAAATCACCTTTTTCCCAAAATGAGTGTTTGCGGCAAAATAGTTAATTTTGAGGCAAGTCGTTCTGAAACCAGTCGGCAAATTACTCAAAATGCTTATCTCGCCGAGAAAACACTTTTTCCCCAAAATTAATGTTTGCCACAAAATAGTGAATTTTGAGGCAAGTCGTTCTGAAACCAACCGGCAAATTACTCAAAATACTTAACTCGCCGAGAAAATCACTTTGTTCCCAAAATGAATGTTTTTTAACAAAATATCGGTAAATTACTCAAAATGCTTAACTCGCCGAGAAAATCACTTTTTTCCCAAAATGAATGTTTGCCACAAATTAGTTAATTTTCAGGCAAGTCGTTCTGAAACCAACCGGCAAATTACTCAAAATACTTAACTCGCCGGGAAAAACACTTTTATTTGCAAAATGAATGTTTGCCAGAAAATAGTTAATTTTGATGCAAGCCGCTCTGGAACCAACCGGCAAATTATTCAAAATGCTTAACTCGCCGAGAAAATCATTTTTTTCCCAAAATGAATGTTTGCCACAAAATAGTTAATTTCGAGGCAAGTCGTTCTGAAACCAACCGGCAAATTACTCAAAATACTTAACTCGCCGAGAAAATCACATTTTTTCCAAAATGAATGTTTGTCAAAAAAATATCGGGAAATTACTCAAAATGCTTAACTCGCCGAGAAAATCACTTTTTTCCCAAAATAAATGTTTAGCAAAAAAATTGTTAAAAGTGAGGCAAGCCGTTCTGAAACCTATCGGTAAATTACTCAAAATGCTTAACTCGCCGAGAAAATCACTTTTTTCCCAAAATGAATGTTTGCCACAAAATAGTTAATTTCGAGGCAAGTCGTTCTGAAACCAACCGGCAAATTACTCAAAATACTTAACTCGCCGGGAAAAACACTTTTATTTGCAAAATGAATGTTTGCCAGAAAATAGTTAATTTTGATGCAAGCCGCTCTGGAACCAACCGGCAAATTACTCAAAATGCTTAACTCGCCGAGAAAATCACTTTGTTTCCAAACTAAATGTTTGCCACAAAATAGTTAATTTTCAGGCAAGCAGTTCTGAAACCTATCGGTAAAGTACTCTAAATGCTTAACTCGCCGAGAAAATCACTTTATTCCCAAAATGAATGTTTGCCACAAAATAGTTAATTTTGAGTCAAGTCGGTCTGAAACCTATCGGTAAAGTACTCTAAATGCTTAACTCGCCGAGAAACTCATTTTTTGTCCAAACTTTATATTTGCCACAAAATAGTTAATAGTGAGGCAAGCCGTTCTGAAACCTATCGGTAAAGTACTCTCAATGCTTAACACGCCGAGAAAATCACTTTTTTCCCAAAATGAATGTTTGCCACAAATTAGTTAATTTTCAGGCAAGTCGTTCTGAAACCAACTGGCAAATTACTCAAAATGCTTAACTCGCCGAGAAAATCACTTTTTTTCCAAAATTTATGTCTGGTTAAAAATATTTAATTTTGATGCAAGCCGCTCTGGAACCAACCGGCAAATTACTCAAAATGCTTAACTCGCCGAGAAAATCACTTTATTCCCAAAATGAATGTTTGCCACAAAATAGTTAATTTTGAGGCAAGCCGTTCTGAAACCTATCGGTAAATTACTCAAAATGCTTTACTCGCCGAGAAAATCACTTTTCATCCAAAATTAATGTTTGGCAAAAAAATAGTTAATAGTGAGGCAAGTCGTCCTGAAACTAACCGGCAAATTACTCAAAATACTTAACTCGCCGGGAAAAACACTTTTATTTGCAAAATGAATGTTTGCCAGAAAATAGTTAATTTTGATGCAAGCCGCTCTGGAACCAACCGGCAAATTACTCAAAATGCTTAACTCGCCGAGAAAATCACTTTGTTTCCAAACTAAATGTTTGCCACAAAATAGTTAATTTTCAGGCAAGCAGTTCTGAAACCTATCGGTAAAGTACTCTAAATGCTTAACTCGCCGAGAAAATCACTTTATTCCCAAAATGAATGTTTGCCACAAAATAGTTAATTTTGAGTCAAGTCGGTCTGAAACCTATCGGTAAAGTACTCTAAATGCTTAACTCGCCGAGAAACTCATTTTTTGTCCAAACTTTATATTTGCCACAAAATAGTTAATAGTGAGGCAAGCCGTTCTGAAACCTATCGGTAAAGTACTCTCAATGCTTAACACGCCGAGAAAATCACTTTTTTCCCAAAATGAATGTTTGCCACAAATTAGTTAATTTTCAGGCAAGTCGTTCTGAAACCAACTGGCAAATTACTCAAAATGCTTAACTCGCCGAGAAAATCACTTTTTTTCCAAAATTTATGTCTGGTTAAAAATATTTAATTTTGATGCAAGCCGCTCTGGAACCAACCGGCAAATTACTCAAAATGCTTAACTCGCCGAGAAAATCACTTTATTTCCAAAATTTATGTTTGCCACAAAATAGTTAATTTTGAGGCAAGCCGTTCTGGAACCAACCGGCAAATTACTCAAAATGCTTAACTCGCCGAGAAAATCACTTTGTTTCCAAAATGAATGTTTTTTAAAAAAAATATCGGTAAATTACTCAAAATGCTTAACTCGCCGAGAAAATCACTTTTTTCCAAAATAAATGGTTGGCAAAAAAATAGTTAATAGTGAGGCAAGCCGTTCTGAAAACTATCGGTAAATTACTCAAAATGCTTAACTCGCCGGGAAAATCACCTTTTTCCCAAAATGAGTGTTTGCGGCAAAATAGTTAATTTTGAGGCAAGTCGTTCTGAAACCAGTCGGCAAATTACTCAAAATGCTTATCTCGCCGAGAAAACACTTTTTCCCCAAAATTAATGTTTGCCACAAAATAGTGAATTTTGAGGCAAGTCGTTCTGAAACCAACCGGCAAATTACTCAAAATACTTAACTCGCCGAGAAAATCACTTTGTTCCCAAAATGAATGTTTTTTAACAAAATATCGGTAAATTACTCAAAATGCTTAACTCGCCGAGAAAATCACTTTTTTCCCAAAATGAATGTTTGCCACAAATTAGTTAATTTTCAGGCAAGTCGTTCTGAAACCATCCGGCAAATTACTCAAAATACTTAACTCGCCGGGAAAAACACTTTTATTTGCAAAATGAATGTTTGCCAGAAAATAGTTAATTTTGATGCAAGCCGCTCTGGAACCAACCGGCAAATTATTCAAAATGCTTAAC
Source organism: Scyliorhinus torazame (assembly GCF_047496885.1). Classification (NCBI taxonomy): domain Eukaryota; kingdom Metazoa; phylum Chordata; class Chondrichthyes; order Carcharhiniformes; family Scyliorhinidae; genus Scyliorhinus; species Scyliorhinus torazame. The sequence goes on along the minus strand of NW_027307767.1, from coordinate 1,079,593 downwards.
TCGCCGAGAAAATCATTTTTTTCCCAAAATGAATGTTTGCCACAAAATAGTTAATTTCGAGGCAAGTCGTTCTGAAACCAACCGGCAAATTACTCAAAATACTTAACTCGCCGAGAAAATCACATTTTTTCCAAAATGAATGTTTGTCAAAAAAATATCGGGAAATTACTCAAAATGCTTAACTCGCCGAGAAAATCACTTTTTTCCCAAAATAAATGTTTAGCAAAAAAATTGTTAAAAGTGAGGCAAGCCGTTCTGAAACCTATCGGTAAATTACTCAAAATGCTTAACTCGCCGAGAAAATCACTTTTTTCCCAAAATGAATGTTTGCCACAAAATAGTTAATTTCGAGGCAAGTCGTTCTGAAACCAACCGGCAAATTACTCAAAATACTTAACTCGCCGGGAAAAACACTTTTATTTGCAAAATGAATGTTTGCCAGAAAATAGTTAATTTTGATGCAAGCCGCTCTGGAACCAACCGGCAAATTACTCAAAATACTTAACTCGCCGGGAAAAACACTTTTATTTGCAAAATGAATGTTTGCCAGAAAATAGTTAATTTTGATGCAAGCCGCTCTGGAACCAACCGGCAAATTATTCAAAATGCTTAACTCGCCGAGAAAATCACTTTTTTCCCAAAATGAATGTTTGCCACAAATTAGTTAATTTTCAGGCAAGTCGTTCTGAAACCAATTGGCAAATTACTCAAAATGCATAACTCGCCGAGAAAATCACTTTGTTTCCAAAATAAATGTTTGCCACAAAATAGTTAATTTTCAGGCAAGCAGTTCTGAAACCTATCGGTAAAGTACTCTAAATCACATTTTTCCCAAAATGGATCTTTGCCACTAAATAGTTAATTTTGAGGCATGTCGTTCTGAAACCAACCGGGAAATTGCTCAAAATGCTTAACTCGCCGAGAAAATCACTTTTTTTCCAAAATGAATGTTTGTCAAAAAAATATCGGGAAATTACTCAAAATGCTTAACTCGCCGAGAAAATCACTTTTTTCCCAAAATAAATGTTTAGCAAAAAAATTGTTAAAAGTGAGGCAAGCCGTTCTGAAACCTATCGGTAAATTACTCAAAATGCTTCACTCGCCGAGAAAATCACTTTTTTCCCAAAATGAATGTTTGCCACAAAATAGTTAATTTCGAGGAAAGTCGTTCTGAAACCAACCGGCAAATTACTCAAAATACTTAACTCGCCGAGAAAATCAGTTTGTTTCCAAAATGAATGTTTTTTAAAAAAAAATCGGTAAATTACTCAAAATGCTTAACTCGCCGAGAAAATCACTTTTTTTCCCAAAATAAATGTTTGGCAAAAAAATAGTTAATACTGAGGCAAGCCGTTCTGGAACCAACTGGCAAATTACTGAAAATGCTTAACTCGCCAAGAAAATCACTTTTTTCCCAAAATGAATGTTTGCCACAAAATAGTTAATTTTGAGGCAAGTCGTTCTGAAACAAACCGGCAAATTACTCAAAATGCTTAACTCGCCGAGAAAATCACTTTTTTTTCCAAAATAAATGTTTGGCAAAAAAATAGTTAACAGTGAGGCAAGCCGTTCTGAAAACTATCGGTAAATTGCTCAAAATGCTTAACTCGCCGAGAAAATTACCTTTTCCCCAAAATGAGTGTTTGCGACAAAATAGTTAATTTTCAGGCAAGTCGTTCTGAAACCAACTGGCAAATTACTCAAAATGCTTAACTCGCCGAGAAAATCACTTTTTTTCCAAAATTTATGTCTGGTTAAAAATATTTAATTTTGATGCAAGCCGCTCTGGAACCAACCGGCAAATTACTCAAAATACTTAACTCGCCGAGAAAATCACTTTGTTTCCAAAATGAATGTTTTTAAAAAAATAATCGGTAAATTACTCAAAATGCTTAACTCGCCGAGAAAATCACTTTTTTTCCCAAAATAAATGTTTGGCAAAAAAATAGTTAATACTGAGGCAAGCCGTTCTGGAACCAACTGGCAAATTACTGAAAATGCTGAACTCGCCAAGAAAATCACTTTTTTCCCAAAATGAATGTTTGCCACAAAATAGTTAATTTTGAGGCAAGTCGTTCTGAAACAAACCGGCAAATTACTCAAAATGCTTAACTCGCCGAGAAAATCACTTTTTTTTCCAAAATAAATGTTTGGCAAAAAAATAGTTAACAGTGAGGCAAGCCGTTCTGAAAACTATCGGTAAATTGCTCAAAATGCTTAACTCGCCGAGAAAATTACCTTTTCCCCAAAATGAGTGTTTGCGACAAAATAGTTAATTTTGAGGCAAGTCGTTCTGAAACCAACCGGCAAATTACTCAAAATGCTTAACTCGCCGAGAAACTCATTTTTTTTGTCCAAAATTTATGTTTGCCACAAAATAGTTAATTTTGAGGCAAGTCGTTCTGAAACCAACCGGCAAATTACTCAAAATGCTTCACTCGTCGAGAAAATCACTTTTTTTCCAAAAGGAATGTTTGTCAAAAAAATATCGGTAAATGTCTCAAAATGCTTAACTTGCAGAGAAAATCACTTTATTTCCAAAATAAATGTTTGGCAAAAAAATAGTTAATAGTGAGGCAAGCCGTTCTGAAACCTATCCGTTAATTACTCAAAATGCTTAACTCACCGAGAAAACACTTTTTTCCCAAAATTAATGTTTGCCACAAAATAGTTAATTTTGAGGCAAGTCGTTCTGAAACCAACCGGCAAATTACTCAAAATACTTAACTCGCCGAGAAAATCACTTTTTTTCCAAAATAAATGTTTGGCAAAAAAATAGTTAACAGTGAGGCAAGCCGTTCTGAAAACTATCGGTAAATTACTCAAAATGCTGAACTCGCCGAGAAAATTACCTTTTTCCCAAAATGAGTGTTTGCGACAAAATAGTTAATTTTGAGGCAAGTCGTTCTGAAACCAACCGCCAAATTACTCAAAATGCTTAACTCGCCGAGAAACTCTTTTTTTTTGTCCAAAATTTATGTTTGCCACAAAATAGTTAATTTTGAGGCAAGCCGTTCTGGAACCAATCGGCAAATTACTCAAAATGCTTAACTCGCCGAGAAAATCACTTTGTTTCCAAAATGAATGTTTTTTAAAAAAAATATCGGTAAATTACTCAAAATGCTTAACTCGCCGAGAAAATCACTTTTTTCCAAAATAAATGGTTGGCAAAAAAATAGTTAATAGTGAGGCAAGCCGTTCTGAAAACTATCGGTAAATTACTCAAAATGCTTAACTCGCCGGGAAAATCACCTTTTTCCCAAAATGAGTGTTTGCGGCAAAATAGTTAATTTTGAGGCAAGTCGTTCTGAAACCAGTCGGCAAATTACTCAAAATGCTTATCTCGCCGAGAAAACACTTTTTCCCCAAAATTAATGTTTGCCACAAAATAGTGAATTTTGAGGCAAGTCGTTCTGAAACCAACCGGCAAATTACTCAAAATACTTAACTCGCCGAGAAAATCACTTTGTTCCCAAAATGAATGTTTTTTAACAAAATATCGGTAAATTACTCAAAATGCTTAACTCGCCGAGAAAATCACTTTTTTCCCAAAATGAATGTTTGCCACAAATTAGTTAATTTTCAGGCAAGTCGTTCTGAAACCAACCGGCAAATTACTCAAAATACTTAACTCGCCGGGAAAAACACTTTTATTTGCAAAATGAATGTTTGCCAGAAAATAGTTAATTTTGATGCAAGCCGCTCTGGAACCAACCGGCAAATTATTCAAAATGCTTAACTCGCCGAGAAAATCATTTTTTTCCCAAAATGAATGTTTGCCACAAAATAGTTAATTTCGAGGCAAGTCGTTCTGAAACCAACCGGCAAATTACTCAAAATACTTAACTCGCCGAGAAAATCACATTTTTTCCAAAATGAATGTTTGTCAAAAAAATATCGGGAAATTACTCAAAATGCTTAACTCGCCGAGAAAATCACTTTTTTCCCAAAATAAATGTTTAGCAAAAAAATTGTTAAAAGTGAGGCAAGCCGTTCTGAAACCTATCGGTAAATTACTCAAAATGCTTAACTCGCCGAGAAAATCACTTTTTTCCCAAAATGAATGTTTGCCACAAAATAGTTAATTTCGAGGCAAGTCGTTCTGAAACCAACCGGCAAATTACTCAAAATACTTAACTCGCCGGGAAAAACACTTTTATTTGCAAAATGAATGTTTGCCAGAAAATAGTTAATTTTGATGCAAGCCGCTCTGGAACCAACCGGCAAATTACTCAAAATGCTTAACTCGCCGAGAAAATCACTTTGTTTCCAAACTAAATGTTTGCCACAAAATAGTTAATTTTCAGGCAAGCAGTTCTGAAACCTATCGGTAAAGTACTCTAAATGCTTAACTCGCCGAGAAAATCACTTTATTCCCAAAATGAATGTTTGCCACAAAATAGTTAATTTTGAGTCAAGTCGGTCTGAAACCTATCGGTAAAGTACTCTAAATGCTTAACTCGCCGAGAAACTCATTTTTTGTCCAAACTTTATATTTGCCACAAAATAGTTAATAGTGAGGCAAGCCGTTCTGAAACCTATCGGTAAAGTACTCTCAATGCTTAACACGCCGAGAAAATCACTTTTTTCCCAAAATGAATGTTTGCCACAAATTAGTTAATTTTCAGGCAAGTCGTTCTGAAACCAACTGGCAAATTACTCAAAATGCTTAACTCGCCGAGAAAATCACTTTTTTTCCAAAATTTATGTCTGGTTAAAAATATTTAATTTTGATGCAAGCCGCTCTGGAACCAACCGGCAAATTACTCAAAATGCTTAACTCGCCGAGAAAATCACTTTATTCCCAAAATGAATGTTTGCCACAAAATAGTTAATTTTGAGGCAAGCCGTTCTGAAACCTATCGGTAAATTACTCAAAATGCTTTACTCGCCGAGAAAATCACTTTTCATCCAAAATTAATGTTTGGCAAAAAAATAGTTAATAGTGAGGCAAGTCGTCCTGAAACTAACCGGCAAATTACTCAAAATACTTAACTCGCCGGGAAAAACACTTTTATTTGCAAAATGAATGTTTGCCAGAAAATAGTTAATTTTGATGCAAGCCGCTCTGGAACCAACCGGCAAATTACTCAAAATGCTTAACTCGCCGAGAAAATCACTTTGTTTCCAAACTAAATGTTTGCCACAAAATAGTTAATTTTCAGGCAAGCAGTTCTGAAACCTATCGGTAAAGTACTCTAAATGCTTAACTCGCCGAGAAAATCACTTTATTCCCAAAATGAATGTTTGCCACAAAATAGTTAATTTTGAGTCAAGTCGGTCTGAAACCTATCGGTAAAGTACTCTAAATGCTTAACTCGCCGAGAAACTCATTTTTTGTCCAAACTTTATATTTGCCACAAAATAGTTAATAGTGAGGCAAGCCGTTCTGAAACCTATCGGTAAAGTACTCTCAATGCTTAACACGCCGAGAAAATCACTTTTTTCCCAAAATGAATGTTTGCCACAAATTAGTTAATTTTCAGGCAAGTCGTTCTGAAACCAACTGGCAAATTACTCAAAATGCTTAACTCGCCGAGAAAATCACTTTTTTTCCAAAATTTATGTCTGGTTAAAAATATTTAATTTTGATGCAAGCCGCTCTGGAACCAACCGGCAAATTACTCAAAATGCTTAACTCGCCGAGAAAATCACTTTATTTCCAAAATTTATGTTTGCCACAAAATAGTTAATTTTGAGGCAAGCCGTTCTGGAACCAACCGGCAAATTACTCAAAATGCTTAACTCGCCGAGAAAATCACTTTGTTTCCAAAATGAATGTTTTTTAAAAAAAATATCGGTAAATTACTCAAAATGCTTAACTCGCCGAGAAAATCACTTTTTTCCAAAATAAATGGTTGGCAAAAAAATAGTTAATAGTGAGGCAAGCCGTTCTGAAAACTATCGGTAAATTACTCAAAATGCTTAACTCGCCGGGAAAATCACCTTTTTCCCAAAATGAGTGTTTGCGGCAAAATAGTTAATTTTGAGGCAAGTCGTTCTGAAACCAGTCGGCAAATTACTCAAAATGCTTATCTCGCCGAGAAAACACTTTTTCCCCAAAATTAATGTTTGCCACAAAATAGTGAATTTTGAGGCAAGTCGTTCTGAAACCAACCGGCAAATTACTCAAAATACTTAACTCGCCGAGAAAATCACTTTGTTCCCAAAATGAATGTTTTTTAACAAAATATCGGTAAATTACTCAAAATGCTTAACTCGCCGAGAAAATCACTTTTTTCCCAAAATGAATGTTTGCCACAAATTAGTTAATTTTCAGGCAAGTCGTTCTGAAACCAACCGGCAAATTACTCAAAATACTTAACTCGCCGGGAAAAACACTTTTATTTGCAAAATGAATGTTTGCCAGAAAATAGTTAATTTTGATGCAAGCCGCTCTGGAACCAACCGGCAAATTATTCAAAATGCTTAACTCGCCGAGAAAATCATTTTTTTCCCAAAATGAATGTTTGCCACAAAATAGTTAATTTCGAGGCAAGTCGTTCTGAAACCAACCGGCAAATTACTCAAAATACTTAACTCGCCGAGAAAATCACATTTTTTCCAAAATGAATGTTTGTCAAAAAAATATCGGGAAATTACTCAAAATGCTTAACTCGCCGAGAAAATCACTTTTTTCCCAAAATAAATGTTTAGCAAAAAAATTGTTAAAAGTGAGGCAAGCCGTTCTGAAACCTATCGGTAAATTACTCAAAATGCTTAACTCGCCGAGAAAATCACTTTTTTCCCAAAATGAATGTTTGCCACAAAATAGTTAATTTCGAGGCAAGTCGTTCTGAAACCAACCGGCAAATTACTCAAAATACTTAACTCGCCGGGAAAAACACTTTTATTTGCAAAATGAATGTTTGCCAGAAAATAGTTAATTTTGATGCAAGCCGCTCTGGAACCAACCGGCAAATTACTCAAAATGCTTAACTCGCCGAGAAAATCACTTTGTTTCCAAACTAAATGTTTGCCACAAAATAGTTAATTTTCAGGCAAGCAGTTCTGAAACCTATCGGTAAAGTACTCTAAATGCTTAACTCGCCGAGAAAATCACTTTATTCCCAAAATGAATGTTTGCCACAAAATAGTTAATTTTGAGTCAAGTCGGTCTGAAACCTATCGGTAAAGTACTCTAAATGCTTAACTCGCCGAGAAACTCATTTTTTGTCCAAACTTTATATTTGCCACAAAATAGTTAATAGTGAGGCAAGCCGTTCTGAAACCTATCGGTAAAGTACTCTCAATGCTTACACGCCGAGAAAATCACTTTTTTCCCAAAATGAATGTTTGCCACAAATTAGTTAATTTTCAGGCAAGTCGTTCTGAAACCAACTGGCAAATTACTCAAAATGCTTAACTCGCCGAGAAAATCACTTTTTTTCCAAAATTTATGTCTGGTTAAAAATATTTAATTTTGATGCAAGCCGCTCTGGAACCAACCGGCAAATTACTCAAAATGCTTAACTCGCCGAGAAAATCACTTTATTCCCAAAATGAATGTTTGCCACAAAATAGTTAATTTTGAGACAAGTCGTTCTGAAACAAACCGGCAAATTACTCAAAATGCTTAACTCGCCGAGAAAATCACTTTGTTTCCAAAATAAATGTTTGCCACAAAATAGTTAATTTTCACGCAAGCAGTTCTGAAACCTATCGGTAAAGTACTCTAAATGCTTAACTCGCCGAGAAACTCATTTTTTGTCCAAAATTTATATTTGCCACAAAATAGTTAATAGCGAGGCAAGCCGTTCTGAAAACTATCGGTAAATTACTCAAAATGCTTAACTCGCCGAGAAAATCACATTTTTTTTCCAAAATGAACGTTTGCCACAAATTAGTTAATTTTCAGGCAAGTCGTTCTGAAACCAACTGGCAAATTACTCAAAATGCTTAACTCGCCGAGAAAATAATTTTTTTTCCAAAATTTATGTTTGGTTAAAAATATTTAATTTTGATGCAAGCCGCTCTGGAACCAAACGGCAAATTACTCAAAATGCATAACTCGCCGAGAAAATCACTTTATTCCCAAAATGAATGTTTGCCACAAAATAGTTAATTTTGAGTCAAGTCGGTCTGAAACAAACCGGCAAATTACTCAAAATGCTTAACTCGCCGAGAAAATCACTTTGTTTCCAAAATAAATGTTTGCCACAAAATAGTTAATTTTCAGGCAAGCAGTTCTGAAACCTATCGGTAAAGTACTCTAAATGCTTAACTCGCCGAGAAACTCATTTTTTGTCCAAAATTTATATTTGCCACAAAATAGTTAATAGCGAGGCAAGCCGTTCTGAAACCTATCGGTAAATTACTCAAAATGCTTTACTCGCCGAGAAAATCACTTTTCATCCAAAATTAATGTTTGGCAAAAAAATAGTTAATAGTGAGGCAAGTCGTCCTGAAACTAACCGGCAAATTACTCAAAATACTTAACTCGCCGGGAAAAACACTTTTATTAGCAAAATGAATGTTTGCCAGAAAATAGTTAATTTTGATGCAAGCCGCTCTGGAACCAACCGGCAAATTACTCAAAACGCTTAACTCGCCGAGAAAATCACATTTTTCCCAAAATGAATCTTTGCCACTAAATAGTTAATTTTGAGGCATGTCGTTCTGAAACCAACCGGGAAATTGCTCAAAATGCTTAACTCGCCGAGAAAATCACTTTTTTTCCAAAATGAATGTTTGTCAAAAAAATATCGGGAAATTACTCAAAATGCTTAACTCGCCGAGAAAATCACTTTTTTCCCAAAATAAATGTTTAGCAAAAAAATTGTTAAAAGTGAGGCAAGCCGTTCTGAAACCTATCGGTAAATTACTCAAAATGCTTCACTCGCCGAGAAAATCACTTTTTTCCCAAAATGAATGTTTGCCACAAAATAGTTAATTTCGAGGAAAGTCGTTCTGAAACCAACCGGCAAATTACTCAAAATACTTAACTCGCCGAGAAAATCACTTTGTTTCCAAAATGAATGTTTTTTAAAAAAAAATCGGTAAATTACTCAAAATGCTTAACTCGCCGAGAAAATCACTTTTTTTCCCAAAATAAATGTTTGGCAAAAAAATAGTTAATACTGAGGCAAGCCGTTCTGGAACCAACTGGCAAATTACTGAAAATGCTTAACTCGCCAAGAAAATCACTTTTTTCCCAAAATGAATGTTTGCCACAAAATAGTTAATTTTGAGGCAAGTCGTTCTGAAACAAACCGGCAAATTACTCAAAATGCTTAACTCGCCGAGAAAATCACTTTTTTTTCCAAAATAAATGTTTGGCAAAAAAATAGTTAACAGTGAGGCAAGCCGTTCTGAAAACTATCGGTAAATTGCTCAAAATGCTTAACTCGCCGAGAAAATTACCTTTTCCCCAAAATGAGTGTTTGCGACAAAATAGTTAATTTTGAGGCAAGTCGTTCTGAAACCAACCGGCAAATTACTCAAAATGCTTAACTCGCCGAGAAACTCATTTTTTTTGTCCAAAATTTATGTTTGCCACAAAATAGTTAATTTTGAGGCAAGTCGTTCTGAAACCAACCGGCAAATTACTCAAAATGCTTCACTCGTCGAGAAAATCACTTTTTTTCCAAAAGGAATGTTTGTCAAAAAAATATCGGTAAATGTCTCAAAATGCTTAACTTGCAGAGAAAATCACTTTATTTCCAAAATAAATGTTTGGCAAAAAAATAGTTAATAGTGAGGCAAGCCGTTCTGAAACCTATCCGTTAATTACCCAAAATGCTTAACTCACCGAGAAAACACTTTTTTCCCAAAATTAATGTTTGCCACAAAATAGTTAATTTTGAGGCAAGTCGTTCTGAAACCAACCGGCAAATTACTCAAAATACTTAACTCGCCGAGAAAATCACTTTTTTTCCAAAATAAATGTTTGGCAAAAAAATAGTTAACAGTGAGGCAAGCCGTTCTGAAAACTATCGGTAAATTACTCAAAATGCTGAACTCGCCGAGAAAATTACCTTTTTCCCAAAATGAGTGTTTGCGACAAAATAGTTAATTTTGAGGCAAGTCGTTCTGAAACCAACCGCCAAATTACTCAAAATGCTTAACTCGCCGAGAAACTCATTTTTTTTGTCCAAAATTTATGTTTGCCACAAAATAGTTAATTTTGAGGCAAGCCGTTCTGGAACCAACCGGCAAATTACTCAAAATGCTTAACTCGCCGAGAAAATCACTTTGTTTCCAAAATGAATGTTTTTTAAAAAAAATATCGGTAAATTACTCAAAATGCTTAACTCGCCGAGAAAATCACTTTTTTCCAAAATAAATGGTTGGCAAAAAAATAGTTAATAGTGAGGCAAGCCGTTCTGAAAACTATCGGTAAATTACTCAAAATGCTTAACTCGCCGGGAAAATCACCTTTTTCCCAAAATGAGTGTTTGCGGCAAAATAGTTAATTTTGAGGCAAGTCGTTCTGAAACCAGTCGGCAAATTACTCAAAATGCTTATCTCGCCGAGAAAACACTTTTCCCCCAAAATTAATGTTTGCCACAAAATAGTGAATTTTGAGGCAAGTCGTTCTGAAACCAACCGGCAAATTACTCAAAATACTTAACTCGCCGAGAAAATCACTTTGTTCCGAAAATGAATGTTTTTTAACAAAATATCGGTAAATTACTCAAAATGCTTAACTCGCCGAGAAAATCACTTTTTTCCCAAAATGAATGTTTGCCACAAATTAGTTAATTTTCAGGCAAGTCGTTCTGAAACCAATTGGCAAATTACTCAAAATGCTTAACTCGCCGAGAAAATCATTTTTTTTCCAAAATTTATATTTGGTTAAAAATATTTAATTTTGATGCAAGCCGCTCTGGAACCAACCGGCAAATTACTCAAAATGCATAACTCGCCGAGAAAATCACTTTATTCCCAAAATGAATGTTTGCCACAAAATAGTTAATTTTGAGTCAAGTCGGTCTGAAACCTATCGGTAAAGTACTCTAAATGCTTAACTCGCCGAGAAACTCATTTTTTGACAAACTTTATATTTGCCACAAAATAGTTAATAGTGAGGCAAGCCGTTCTGAAACCTATCGGTGAAGTACTCTAAATGCTTAACTCGCCGAGAAAATCACTTTTTTCCCAAAATGAATGTTTGCCACAAATTAGTTAATTTTCAGGCAAGTCGTTCTGAAACCAACTGGCAAATTACTCAAAATGCTTAACTCGCCGAGAAAATCACTTTGTTTCCAAAATGAATGTTTTTTAAAAAAAATATCAGTAAATTACTCAAAATCCTTAACTCGCCGAGAAAATCACTTTTTTCCAAAATAAATGGTTGGCAAAAAAATAGTTAATAGTGAGGCAAGCCGTTCTGAAAACTATCGGTAAATTACTCAAAATGCTTAACTCGCCGGGAAAATCACCTTTTTCCCAAAATGAGTGTTTGCGGCAAAATAGTTAATTTTGAGGCAAGTCGTTCTGAAACCAATTGGCAAATTACTCAAAATGCTTAACTCGCCGAGAAAATCATTTTTTTTCCAAAATTTATATTTGGTTAAAAATATTTAATTTTGATGCAAGCCGCTCTGGAACCAACCGGCAAATTACTCAAAATGCATAACTCGCCGAGAAAATCACTTTATTCCCAAAATGAATGTTTGCCACAAAATAGTTAATTTTGAGTCACGTCGGTCTGAAACCTATCGGTAAAGTACTCTAAATGCTTAACTCGCCGAGAAACTCATTTTTTGACAAACTTTATATTTGCCACAAAATAGTTAATAGTGAGGCAAGCCGTTCTGAAACCTATCGGTAAAGTACTCTCAATGCTTAACACGCCGAGAAAATCACTTTTTTCCCAAAATGAATGTTTGCCACAAATTAGTTAATTTTCAGGCAAGTCGTTCTGAAACCAACTGGCAAATTACTCAAAATGCTTAACTCGCCGAGAAAATCACTTTTTTTCCAAAATTTATGTCTGGTTAAAAATATTTAATTTTGATGCAAGCCGCTCTGGAACCAACCGGCAAATTACTCAAAATGCTTAACTCGCCGAGAAAATCACTTTATTCCCAAAATGAATGTTTGCCACAAAATAGTTAATTTTGAGACAAGTCGTTCTGAAACAAACCGGCAAATTACTCAAAATGCTTAACTCGCCGAGAAAATCACTTTATTCCCAAAATGAATGTTTGCCACAAAATAGTTAATTTTCACGCAAGCAGTTCTGAAACCTATCGGTAAAGTACTCTAAATGCTTAACTCGCCGAGAAACTCATTTTTTGTCCAAAATTTATATTTGCCACAAAATAGTTAATAGCGAGGCAAGCCGTTCTGAAACCTATCGGTAAATTACTCAAAATGCTTTACTCGCCGAGAAAATCACTTTTCATCCAAAATTAATGTTTGGCAAAAAAATAGTTAATAGTGAGGCAAGTCGTCCTGAAACTAACCGGCAAATTACTCAAAATACTTAACTCGCCGGGAAAAACACTTTTATTAGCAAAATGAATGTTTGCCAGAAAATAGTTAATTTTGATGCAAGCCGCTCTGGAACCAACCGGCAAATTACTCAAAACGCTTAACTCGCCGAGAAAATCACATTTTTCCCAAAATGAATCTTTGCCACTAAATAGTTAATTTTGAGGCATGTCGTTCTGAAACCAACCGGGAAATTGCTCAAAATGCTTAACTCGCCGAGAAAATCACTTTTTTTCCAAAATGAATGTTTGTCAAAAAAATATCGGGAAATTACTCAAAATGCTTAACTCGCCGAGAAAATCACTTTTTTCCCAAAATAAATGTTTAGCGAAAAAATTGTTAAAAGTGAGGCATGCCGTTCTGAAACCTATCGGTAAATTACTCAAAACGCTTAACTCGCCGAGAAAATCACTTTTTTCCCAAAATGAATGTTTGCCAGAAAATAGTTAATTTTGATGCAAGCCGCTCTGGAACCAACCGGCAAATTACTCAAAATGCTTAACTCGCCGAGAAAATCATTTTTTTCCCAAAATGAATGTTTGCCACTAAATATTTAATTTTGATGCAAGCCGCTCTGGAACCAACCGGCAAATTACTCAAAATGCTTAACTCGCCGAGAAAATCACTTTATTCCCAAAATGAATGTTTGCCACAAAATAGTTAATTTTCAGGCAAGCAGTTCTGAAACCTATCGGTAAAGTACTCTAAATGCTTAACTCGCCGAGAAACTCATTTTTTGTCCAAAATTTATATTTGCCACAAAATAGTTAATAGCGAGACAAGCCGTTCTGAAACCTATCGGTAAATTACTCAAAATGCTTTACTCGCCGAGAAAATCACTTTTCATCCAAAATAAATGTTTGGCAAAAAAATAGTTAATAGTGAGGCAAGTCGTCCTGAAACTAACCGGCAAATTACTCAAAATACTTAACTCGCCGGGAAAAACACTTTTATTAGCAAAATGAATGTTTGCCAGAAAATAGTTAATTTTGAGGCATGTCGTTCTGAAACCAACCGGCAAATTACTCAAAACGCTTAACTCGCCGAGAAAATCACTTTTTTCCCAAAATGAATCTTTGCCACTAAATAATTAATTTTGAGGCATGTCGTTCTGAAACCAACCGGGAAATTGCTCAAAATGCTTAACTCGCCGAGAAAATCACTTTTTTTCCAAAATGAATGTTTGTCAAAAAAATATCGGGAAATTACTCAAAATGCTTAACTCGCCGAGAAAATCACTTTTTTCCCAAAATAAATGTTTAGCAAAAAAATTGTTAAAAGTGAGGCAAGCCGTTCTGAAACCTATCGGTAAATTACTCAAAATGCTTAACTCGCCGAGAAAATCACGTTTTTCCCAAAATGAATGTTTGCCACAAAATAGTTAATTTTGAGACAAGTCGTTCTGAAACAAACCGGCAAATTACTCAAAATGCTTAACTCGCCGAGAAAATCACTTTGTTTCCAAAATAAATGTTTGCCACAAAATAGTTAATTTTCACGCAAGCAGTTCTGAAACCTATCGGTAAAGTACTCTAAATGCTTAACTCGCCGAGAAACTCATTTTTTGTCCAAAATTTATATTTGCCACAAAATAGTTAATAGCGAGGCAAGCCGTTCTGAAAACTATCGGTAAATTACTCAAAATGCTTAACTCGCCGAGAAAATCACATTTTTTTTCCAAAATGAATGTTTGCCACAAATTAGTTAATTTTCAGGCAAGTCGTTCTGAAACCAACTGGCAAATTACTCAAAATGCTTAACTCGCCGAGAAAATCATTTTTTTTCCAAAATTTATGTTTGGTTAAAAATATTTAATTTTGATGCAAGCCGCTCTGGAACCAACCGGCAAATTACTCAAAATGCATAACTCGCCGAGAAAATCACTTTATTCCCAAAATGAATGTTTGCCACAAAATAGTTAATTTTGAGTCAAGTCGGTCTGAAACAAACCGGCAAATTACTCAAAATGCTTAACTCGCCGAGAAAATCACTTTGTTTCCAAAATAAATGTATGCCACAAAATAGTTAATTTTCAGGCAAGCAGTTCTGAAACCTATCGGTAAAGTACTCTAAATGCTTAACTCGCCGAGAAAATCACTTTTTTCCCAAAATGAATCTTTGCCACTAAATAATTAATTTTGAGGCATGTCGTTCTGAAACCAACCGGGAAATTGCTCAAAATGCTTAACTCGCCGAGAAAATCACTTTTTTTCCAAAATGAATGTTTGTCAAAAAAATATCGGGAAATTACTCAAAATGCTTAACTCGCCGAGAAAATCACTTTTTTCCCAAAATAAATGTTTAGCAAAAAAATTGTTAAAAGTGAGGCAAGCCGTTCTGAAACCTATCGGTAAATTACTCAAAATGCTTAACTCGCCGAGAAAATCACTTTGTTTCCAAAATAAATGTTTGCCACAAAATAGTTAATTTTCACGCAAGCAGTTCTGAAACCTATCGGTAAAGTACTCTAAATGCTTAACTCGCCGAGAAACTCATTTTTTGTCCAAAATTTATATTTGCCACAAAATAGTTAATAGCGAGGCAAGCCGTTCTGAAAACTATCGGTAAATTACTCAAAATGCTTAACTCGCCGAGAAAATCACATTTTTTTCCCAAAATGAATGTTTGCCACAAATTAGTTAATTTTAAGGCAAGTCGTTCTGAAACCAACTGGCAAATTACTCAAAATGCTTAACTCGCCGAGAAAATCATTTTTTTTCCAAAATTTATGTTTGGTTAAAAATATTTAATTTTGATGCAAGCCGCTCTGGAACCAACCGGCAAATTACTCAAAATGCATAACTCGCCGAGAAAATCACTTTATTCCCAAAATGAATGTTTGCCACAAAATAGTTAATTTTGAGTCAAGTCGGTCTGAAACAAACCGGCAAATTACTCAAAATGCTTAACTCGCCGAGAAAATCACTTTGTTTCCAAAATAAATGTTTGCCACAAAATAGTTAATTTTCAGGCAAGCAGTTCTGAAACCTATCGGTAAAGTACTCTAAATGCTTAACTCGCCGAGAAACTCATTTTTTGTCCAAAATTTATATTAGCCACAAAATAGTTAATAGCGAGGCAAGCCGTTCTGAAACCTATCGGTAAATTACTCAAAATGCTTTACTCGCCGAGAAAATCACTTTTCATCCAAAATTAATGTTTGGCAAAAAAATAGTTAATAGTGAGGCAAGTCGTCCTGAAACTAACCGGCAAATTACTCAAAATACTTAACTCGCCGGGAAAAACACTTTTATTAGCAAAATGAATGTTTGCCAGAAAATAGTTAATTTTGATGCAAGCCGCTCTGGAACCAACCGGCAAATTACTCAAAACGCTTAACTCGCCGAGAAAATCACATTTTTCCCAAAATGAATCTTTGCCACTAAATAGTTAATTTTGAGGCATGTCGTTCTGAAACCAACCGGGAAATTGCTCAAAATGCTTAACTCGCCGAGAAAATCACTTTTTTTACAAAATGAATGTTTGTCAAAAAAATATCGGGAAATTACTCAAAATGCTTAACTCGCCGAGAAAATCACTTTTTTCCCAAAATAAATGTTTAGCGAAAAAATTGTTAAAAGTGAGGCAAGCCGTTCTGAAACCTATCGGTAAATTACTCAAAACGCTTAACTCGCCGAGAAAATCACTTTTTTCCCAAAATGAATGTTTGCCAGAAAATAGTTAATTTTGATGCAAGCCGCTCTGGAACCAACCGGCAAATTACTCAAAATGCTTAACTCGCCGAGAAAATCATTTTTTTTCCCAAAATGAATGTTTGCCACTAAATATTTAATTTTCATGCAAGCCGCTCTGGAACCAACCGGCAAATTACTCAAAATGCTTAACTCGCCGAGAAAATCACTTTATTCCCAAAATGAATGTTTGCCACAAAATAGTTAATTTTGAGTCAAGTCGTTCTGAAACAAACCGGCAAATTACTCAAAATGCTTAACTCGCCGAGAAAATCACTTTGTTTCCAAACTAAATGTTTGCCACAAAATAGTTAATTTTCAGGCAAGCAGTTCTGAAACCTATCGGTAAAGTACTCTAAATGCTTAACTCGCCGAGAAACTCATTTTTTGTCCAAAATTTATATTTGCCACAAAATAGTTAATAGCGAGACAAGCCGTTCTGAAACCTATCGGTAAATTACTCAAAATGCTTTACTCGCCGAGAAAATCACTTTTCATCCAAAATAAATGTTTGGCAAAAAAATAGTTAATAGTGAGGCAAGTCGTCCTGAAACTAACCGGCAAATTACTCAAAATACTTAACTCGCCGGGAAAAACACTTTTATTAGCAAAATGAATGTTTGCCAGAAAATAGTTAATTTTGAGGCATGTCGTTCTGAAACCAACTGGCAAATTACTCAAAACGCTTAACTCGCCGAGAAAATCACTTTTTTCCCAAAATGAATCTTTGCCACTAAATAGTTAATTTTGAGGCATGTCGTTCTGAAACCAACCGGGAAATTGCTCAAAATGCTTAACTCGCCGAGAAAATCACTTTTTTTCCAAAATGAATGTTTGTCAAAAAAATATCGGGAAATTACTCAAAATGCTTAACTCGCCGAGAAAATCACTTTTTTCCCAAAATAAATGTTTAGCAAAAAAATTGTTAAAAGTGAGGCAAGCCGTTCTGAAACCTATCGGTAAATTACTCAAAATGCTTAACTCGCCGAGAAAATCACTTTTTTCCCAAAATGAATGTTTGCCACAAAATAGTTAATTTCGAGGAAAGTCGTTCTGAAACCAACCGGCAAATTACTCAAAATACTTAACTCGCCGGGAAAAACACTTTTATTTGCAAAATGAATGTTTGCCAGAAAATAGTTAATTTTGATGCAAGCCGCTCTGGAACCAACCGGCAAATTACTCAAAATGCTTAACTCGCCGAGAAAATCATTTTTTTCCCAAAATGAATGTTTGCCACTAAATAGTTAATTTTGATGCAAGGTGCTCTGGAACCAACCGGCAAATTACTCAAAATGCTTAACTCGCCGAGAAAATCACTTTATTCCCAAAATGAATGTTTGCCACAAAATAGTTAATTTTGAGTCAAGTCGTTCAGAAACACACCGGCAAATTACTCAAAATGCTTAACTCGCCAAGAAAATCACTTTGTTTCCAAAATAAATGTTTGCCACAAAATAGTTAATTTTCAGGCAAGCAGTTCTGAAACCTATCGGTAAAGTACTCTAAATGCTTAACTCGCCGAGAAACTCATTTTTTGTCCAAAATTTATATTTGCCACAAAATAGTTAATAGTGAGGCAAGCCGTTCTGAAACCTATCGGTGAAGTACTCTAAATGCTTAACTCGCCGAGAAAATCACTTTTTTCCCAAAATGAATGTTTGCCACAAATTAGTTAATTTTCAGGCAAGTCGTTCTGAAACCAACTGGCAAATTACTCAAAATGCATTTCTCGCCGAGAAAATCACTTTGTTTCCAAAATAAATGTTTGCCACAAAATAGGTAATTTTCACGCAAGCTGTTCTGAAACCTATCGGTAAAGTACTCTAAATGCTTAACTCGCCGAGAAACTCATTTTTTGTCCAAAATTTATATTTGCCACAAAATAGTTAATAGCGAGGCAAGCCGTTCTGAAAACTATCGGTAAATTACTCAAAATGCTTAACTCGCCGAGAAAATCACATTTTTTTCCCAAAATGAATGTTTGCCACAAATTAGTTAATTTTCAGGCAAGTCGTTCTGAAACCAACTGGCAAATTCATCAAAATGCTTAACTCGCCGAGAAAATCATTTTTTTTCCAAAATTTATGTTTGGTTAAAAATATTTAATTTTGATGCAAGCCGCTCTGGAACCAACCGGCAAATTACTCAAAATGCATAACTCGCCGAGAAAATCACTTTATTCCCAAAATGAATGTTTGCCACAAAATAGTTAATTTTGAGTCAAGTCGGTCTGAAACAAACCGGCAAATTACTCAAAATACTTAACTCGCCGGGAAAAACACTTTTATTTGCAAAATGAATGTTTGCCAGAAAATAGTTAATTTTGATGCAAGCCGCTCTGGAACCAACCGGCAAATTACTCAAAATGCTTAACTCGCCGAGAAAATCATTTTTTTCCCAAAATGAATGTTTGCCACTAAATAGTTAATTTTGATGCAAGGTGCTCTGGAACCAACCGGCAAATTACTCAAAATGCTTAACTCGCCGAGAAAATCACTTTATTCCCAAAATGAATGTTTGCCACAAAATAGTTAATTTTGAGTCAAGTCGTTCTGAAACAAACCGGCAAATTACTCAAAATGCTTAACTCGCCAAGAAAATCACTTTGTTTCCAAAATAAATGTTTGCCACAAAATAGTTAATTTTCAGGCAAGCAGTTCTGAAACCTATCGGTAAAGTACTCTAAATGCTTAACTCGCCGAGAAACTCATTTTTTGTCCAAAATTTATATTTGCCACAAAATAGTTAATAGTGAGGCAAGCCGTTCTGAAACCTATCGGTGAAGTACTCTAAATGCTTAACTCGCCGAGAAAATCACTTTTTTCCCAAAATGAATGTTTGCCACAAATTAGTTAATTTTCAGGCAAGTCGTTCTGAAACCAACTGGCAAATTACTCAAAATGCTTAACTCGCCGAGAAAATCACTTTGTTTCCAAAATAAATGTTTGCCACAAAATAGTTAATTTTCACGCAAGCAGTTCTGAAACCTATCGGTAAAGTACTCTAAATGCTTAACTCGCCGAGAAACACATTTTTTGTCCAAAATTTATATTTGCCACAAAATAGTTAATAGCGAGGCAAGCCGTTCTGAAAACTATCGGTAAATTACGCAAAATGCTTAACTCGCCGAGAAAATCACATTTTTTTCCCAAAATGAATGTTTGCCACAAATTAGTTAATTTTCAGGCAAGTCGTTCTGAAACCAACTGGCAAATTACTCAAAATGCTTAACTCGTCGAGAAAATCATTTTTTTTCCAAAATTTATGTTTGGTTAAAAATATTTAATTTTGATGCAAGCCGCTCTGGAACCAACCGGCAAATTACTCAAAATGCATAACTCGCCGAGAAAATCACTTTATTCCCAAAATGAATGTTTGCCACAAAATAGTTAATTTTGAGTCAAGTCGGTCTGAAACAAACCGGCAAATTACTCAAAATGCTTAACTCGCCGAGAAAATCACTTTGTTTCCAAAATAAATGTTTGCCACAAAATAGTTAATTTTCAGGCAAGCAGTTCTGAAACCTATCGGTAAAGTACTCTAAATGCTTAACTCGCCGAGAAACTCATTTTTTGTCCAAAATTTATATTTGCCACAAAATAGTTAATAGCGAGGCAAGCCGTTCTGAAACCTATCGGTAAATTACTCAAAATGCTTAACTCGCCGAGAAAATCACTTTATTCCCAAAATGAATGTTTGCCACAAAATAGTTAATTTTGAGTCAAGTCGTTCTGAAACAAACCGGCAAATTACTCAAAATGCTTAACTCGCCAAGAAAATCACTTTGTTTCCAAAATAAATGTTTGCCACAAAATAGTTAATTTTCAGGCAAGCAGTTCTGAAACCTATCGGTAAAGTACTCTAAATGCTTAACTCGCCGAGAAACTCATTTTTTGTCCAAAATTTATATTTGCCACAAAATAGTTAATAGTGAGGCAAGCCGTTCTGAAACCTATCGGTGAAGTACTCTAAATGCTTAACTCGCCGAGAAAATCACTTTTTTCCCAAAATGAATGTTTGCCACAAATTAGTTAATTTTCAGGCAAGTCGTTCTGAAACCAACTGGCAAATTACTCAAAATGCTTAACTCGCCGAGAAAATCACTTTGTTTCCAAAATAAATGTTTGCCACAAAATAGTTAATTTTCACGCAAGCAGTTCTGAAACCTATCGGTAAAGTACTCTAAATGCTTAACTCGCCGAGAAACTCATTTTTTGTCCAAAATTTATATTTGCCACAAAATAGTTAATAGCGAGGCAAGCCGTTCTGAAAACTATCGGTAAATTACTCAAAATGCTTAACTCGCCGAGAAAATCACATTTTTTTCCCAAAATGAATGTTTGCCACAAATTAGTTAATTTTCAGGCAAGTCGTTCTGAAACCAACTGGCAAATTACTCAAAATGCTTAACTCGCCGAGAAAATCATTTTTTTTCCAAAATTTATGTTTGGTTAAAAATATTTAATTTTGATGCAAGCCGCTCTGGAACCAACCGGCAAATTACTCAAAATGCATAACTCGCCGAGAAAATCACTTTATTCCCAAAATGAATGTTTGCCACAAAATAGTTAATTTTGAGTCAAGTCGGTCTGAAACAAACCGGCAAATTACTCAAAATGCTTAACTCGCCGAGAAAATCACTTTGTTTCCAAAATAAATGTTTGCCACAAAATAGTTAATTTTCAGGCAAGCAGTTCTGAAACCTATCGGTAAAGTACTCTAAATGCTTAACTCGCCGAGAAACTCATTTTTTGTCCAAAATTTATATTTGCCACAAAATAGTTAATAGCGAGGCAAGCCGTTCTGAAACCTATCGGTAAATTACTCAAAATGCTTAACTCGCCGAGAAAATCACTTTATTCCCAAAATGAATGTTTGCCACAAAATAGTTAATTTTGAGTCAAGTCGTTCTGAAACAAACCGGCAATTTACTCAAAATGCTTAACTCGCCAAGAAAATCACTTTGTTTCCAAAATAAATGTTTGCCACAAAATAGTTAATTTTCAGGCAAGCCGTTCTGAAACCTATCGGTGAAGTACTCTAAATGCTTAACTCGCCGAGAAAATCACTTTTTTCCCAAAATGAATGTTTGCCACAAATTAGTTAATTTTCAGGCAAGTCGTTCTGAAACCAACTGGCAAATTACTCAAAATGCTTAACTCGCCGAGAAAATCACTTTGTTTCCAAAATAAATGTTTGCCACAAAATAGTTAATTTTCACGCAAGCAGTTCTGAAACCTATCGGTAAAGTACTCTAAATGCTTAACTCGCCGAGAAACTCATTTTTTGTCCAAAATTTATATTTGCCACAAAATAGTTAATAGCGAGGCAAGCCGTTCTGAAAACTATCGGTAAATTACTCAAAATGCTTAACTCGCCGAGAAAATCACATTTTTTTCCCAAAATGAATGTTTGCCACAAATTAGTTAATTTTCAGGCAAGTCGTTCTGAAACCAACTGGCAAATTACTCAAAATGCTTAACTCGCCGAGAAAATCATTTTTTTTCCAAAATTTATGTTTGGTTAAAAATATTTAATTTTGATGCAAGCCGCTCTGGAACCAACCGGCAAATTACTCAAAATGCATAACTCGCCGAGAAAATCACTTTATTCCCAAAATGAATGTTTGCCACAAAATAGTTAATTTTGAGTCAAGTCGGTCTGAAACAAACCGGCAAATTACTCAAAATGCTTAACTCGCCGAGAAAATCACTTTGTTTCCAAAATAAATGTTTGCCACAAATTAGTTAATTTTCAGGCAAGCAGTTCTGAAACCTATCGGTAAAGTACTCTAAATGCTTAACTCGCCGAGAAACTCATTTTTTGTCCAAAATTTATATTTGCCACAAAATAGTTAATAGCGAGGCAAGCCGTTCTGAAACCTATCGGTAAATTACTCAAAATGCTTTACTCGCCGAGAAAATCACTTTTCATCCAAAATTAATGTTTGGCAAAAAAATAGTTAATAGTGAGGCAAGTCGTCCTGAAACTAACCGGCAAATTACTCAAAATAGTTAACTCGCCGGGAAAAACACTTTTATTAGCAAAATGAATGTTTGCCAGAAAATAGTTAATTTTGATGCAAGCCGCTCTGGAACCAACCGGCAAATTACTCAAAACGCTTAACTCGCCGAGAAAATCACATTTTTCCCAAAATGAATCTTTGCCACTAAATAGTTAATTTTGAGGCATGTCGTTCTGAAACCAACCGGGAAATTGCTCAAAATGCTTAACTCGCCGAGAAAATCACTTTTTTTCCAAAATGAATGTTTGTCAAAAAAATATCGGGAAATTACTCAAAATGCTTAACTCGCCGAGAAAATCACTTTTTTCCCAAAATAAATGTTTAGCGAAAAAATTGTTAAAAGTGAGGCAAGCCGTTCTGAAACCTATCGGTAAATTACTCAAAACGCTTAACTCGCCGAGAAAATCACTTTTTTCCCAAAATGAATGTTTGCCAGAAAATAGTTAATTTTGATGCAAGCCGCTCTGGAACCAACCGGCAAATTACTCAAAATGCTTAACTCGCCGAGAAAATCATTTTTTTTCCCAAAATGAATGTTTGCCACTAAATATTTAATTTTGATGCAAGCCGCTCTGGAACCAACCGGCAAATTACTCAAAATGCTTAACTCGCCGAGAAAATCACTTTATTCCCAAAATGAATGTTTGCCACAAAATAGTTAATTTTGAGTCAAGTCGTTCTGAAACAAACCGGCAAATTACTCAAAATGCTTAACTCGACGAGAAAATCACTTTGTTTCCAAACTAAATGTTTGCCACAAAATAGTTAATTTTCAGGCAAGCAGTTCTGAAACCTATCGGTAAAGTACTCTAAATGCTTAACTCGCCGAGAAACTCATTTTTTGTCCAAAATTTATATTTGCCACAAAATAGTTAATAGCGAGACAAGCCGTTCTGAAACCTATCGGTAAATTACTCAAAATGCTTTACTCGCCGAGAAAATCACTTTTATTTGCAAAATGAATGTTTGCCAGAAAATAGTTAATTTTGAGGCATGTCGTTCTGAAACCAACCGGCAAATTACTCAAAACGCTTAACTCGCCGAGAAAATCACTTTTTTCCCAAAATGAATCTTTGCCACTAAATAGTTAATTTTGAGGCATGTCGTTCTGAAACCAACCGGGAAATTGCTCAAAATGCTTAACTCGCCGAGAAAATCACTTTTTTTCCAAAATGAATGTTTGTCAAAAAAATATCGGGAAATTACTCAAAATGCTTAACTCGCCGAGAAAATCACTTTTTTCCCAAAATAAATGTTTCGCAAAAAAATTGTTAAAAGTGAGGCTAGCCGTTCTGAAACCTATCGGTAAATTACTCAAAATGCTTAACTCGCCGAGAAAAACACTTTTATTTGCAAAATGAATGTTTGCCAGAAAATAGTTAATTTTGATGCAAGCCGCTCTGGAACCAACCGGCAAATTACTCAAAATGCTTAACTCGCCGAGAAAATCATTTTTTTCCCAAAATGAATGTTTGCCACTAAATAGTTAATTTTGATGCAAGGTGCTCTGGAACCAACCGGCAAATTACTCAAAATGCTTAACTCGCCGAGAAAATCACTTTATTCCCAAAATGAATGTTTGCCACAAAATAGTTAATTTTGAGTCAAGTCGTTCTGAAACAAACCGGCAAATTACTCAAAATGCTTAACTCGCCAAGAAAATCACTTTGTTTCCAAAATAAATGTTTGCCACAAAATAGTTAATTTTCAGGCAAGCAGTTCTGAAACCTATCGGTAAAGTACTCTAAATGCTTAACTCGCCGAGAAACTCATTTTTTGTCCAAAATTTATATTTGCCACAAAATAGTTAATAATGAGGCAAGCCGTTCTGAAACCTATCGGTGAAGTACTCTAAATGCTTAACTCGCCGAGAAAATCACTTTTTTCCCAAAATGAATGTTTGCCACAAATTAGTTAATTTTCAGGCAAGTCGTTTGAAACCAACTGGCAAATTACTCAAAATGCTTCACTCGCCGAGAAAATCACTTTTTTTCCAAAATTTATGTCTGGTTAAAAATATTTAATTTTGATGCAAGCTGCTCTGGAACCAACCGGCAAATTACTCAAAATGCTTAACTCGCCGAGAAAATCACTTTATTCCCAAAATGAATGTTTGCCACAAAATAGTTAATTTTGAGACAAGTCGTTCTGAAACAAACCGGCAAATTACTCAAAATGCTTAACTCGCCGAGAAAATCACTTTGTTTCCAAAATAAATGTTTGCCACAAAATAGTTAATTTTCACGCAAGCAGTTCTGAAACCTATCGGTAAAGTACTCTAAATGCTGAACTCGCCGAGAAACTCATTTTTTGTCCAAAATTTATATTTGCCACAAAATAGTTAATAGCGAGGCAAGCCGTTCTGAAAACTATCGGTAAATTACTCAAAATGCTTAACTCGCCGAGAAAATCACATTTTTTTTCCAAAATGAATGTTTGCCACAAAATAGTTAACAGTGAGGCAAGCCGTTCTGAAAACTATCGGTAAATTACTCAAAATGCTTAACTCGCCGAGAAAATTACCTTTTTCCCAAAATGAGTGTTTGCGACAAAATAGTTAATTTTGAGGCAAGTCGTTCTGAAACCAGCCGGCAAATTACTCAAAATGCTTAACTCGCCGAGAAAATCACTTTTTTCCCAAAATGAATGTTTGCCACAAAATAGTTAATTTTGAGGCAAGTCGTTCAGAAACTAACCGGCAAATTACTCAAAAGGCTTAAATAGCCGAGAAAATCAATTTTTTTCCAAAATCAATGTTTGGCAAAAAAATATCGGGCAATGACTCAAAATGAATGTTTGCCACAAAATAGTTAATTTTGAGGCAAGTCGTTCTGAAACCAACCGGCAAATTACTCAAAATGCTTAACTCGCCGAAAAAATCATTTTTTTGCTCCAAAATTTATGTTTGCCACAAAATAGTTAATTTTGAGGCAAGTCGTTCTGAAACCAACCGGCAAATTACTCAAAATGCTTCACTCGTCGAGAAAATCACTTTTTTTTCAAAATGAATGTTTGTCAAAAAAATATCGGTAAATGACTCAAAATGCTTAACTCGCAGAGAAAATCACTTTATTTCCAAAATAAATGTTTGGCAAAAAAATAGTTAATACTGAGGCAAGCCGTTCTGGAACCAACCGGCAAATTACTCAAAATGCTTAACTAGCCGAGAAAATCACTTTTTTTTCCAAAATAAATGTTTGGCAAAAAAATAGTTAACAGAGAGGCAAGCCGTTCTGAAAACTATCGGTAAATTGCTCAAAATGCTTAACTCGCCGAGAAAATTACCTTTTTCCCAAAATGAGTGTTTGCGACAAAATAGTTAATTTTGAGGCAAGTCGTTCTGAAACCAACCGGCAAATTACTCAAAATGCTTAACTCGCCGAGAAACTCATTTTTTTTGTCCAAAATTTATGTTTGCCACAAAATAGTTAATTTTGAGGCAAGTCGTTCTGAAACCAACCGGCAAATTACTCAAAATGCTTCACTCGTCGAGAAAATCACTTTTTTTCCAAAAGGAATGTTTGTCAAAAAAATATCGGTAAATGTCTCAAAAGGCTTAACTTGCAGAGAAAATCACTTTATTTCCAAAATAAATGTTTGGCAAAAAAATAGTTAATAGTGAGGCAAGCCGTTCTGAAACCTATCCGTTAATTACCCAAAATGCTTAACTCACCGAGAAAACACTTTTTTCCCAAAATTAATGTTTGCCACAAAATAGTTAATTTTGAGGCAAGTCGTTCTGAAACCAACCGGCAAATTACTCAAAATACTTAACTCGCCGAGAAAATCACTTTTTTTCCAAAATAAATGTTTGGCAAAAAAATAGTTAACAGTGAGGCAAGCCGTTCTGAAAACTATCGGTAAATTACTCAAAATGCTGAACTCGCCGAGAAAATTACCTTTTTCCCAAAATGAGTGTTTGCGACAAAATAGTTAATTTTGAGGCAAGTCGTTCTGAAACCAACCGCCAAATTACTCAAAATGCTTAACTCGCCGAGAAACTCATTTTTTTTGTCCAAAATTTATGTTTGCCACAAAATAGTTAATTTTGAGGCAAGCCGTTCTGGAACCAACCGGCAAATTACTCAAAATGCTTAACTCGCCGAGAAAATCACTTTGTTTCCAAAATGAATGTTTTTTAAAAAAAATATCGGTAAATTACTCAAAATGCTTAACTCGCCGAGAAAATCACTTTTTTCCAAAATGAGTGTTTGCGGCAAAATAGTTAATTTTGAGGCAAGTCGTTCTGAAACCAGTCGGCAAATTACTCAAAATGCTTATCTCGCCGAGAAAACAATTTTTTCCCAAAATTAATGTTTGCCACAAAATAGTTAATTTTGAGGCAAGTCGTTCTGAAACCAACCGGCAAATTACTCAAAATACTTAACTCGCCGAGAAAATCACTTTGTTCCCAAAATGAATGTTTTTTAACAAAATATCGGTAAATTACTCAAAATGCTTAACTCGCCGAGAAAATCACTTTTTTCCCAAAATGAATGTTTGCCACAAATTAGTTAATTTTCAGGCAAGTCGTTCTGAAACCAACTGGCAAATTACTCAAAATGCATAACTCGCCGAGAAAATCACTTTATTCCCAAAATGAATGTTTGCCACAAAATAGTTAATTTTGAGTCAAGTCGGTCTGAAACAAACCGGCAAATTACTCAAAATGCTTAACTCGCCGAGAAAATCACTTTGTTTCCAAAATAAATGTTTGCCACAAAATAGTTAATTTTCAGGCAAGCAGTTCTGAAACCTATCGGTAAAGTACTCTAAATGCTTAACTCGCCGAGAAACTCATTTTTTGTCCAAAATTTATATTTGCCACAAAATAGTTAATAGCGAGGCAAGCCGTTCTGAAACCTATCGGTAAATTACTCAAAATGCTTTACTCGCCGAGAAAATCACTTTTCATCCAAAATAAATGTTTGGCAAAAAAATAGTTAATAGTGAGGCAAGTGGTCCTGAAACTAACCGGCAAATTACTCAAAATACTTAACTCGCCGGGAAAAACACTTTTATTAGCAAAATGAATGTTTGCCAGAAAATAGTTAATTTTGATGCAAGCCGCTCTGGAACCAACCGGCAAATTACTCAAAACGCTTAACTCGCCGAGAAAATCACTTTTTTCCCAAAATGAATCTTTGCCACTAAATAGTTAATTTTGAGGCATGCCGTTCTGAAACCAACCGGGAAATTGCTCAAAATGCTTAACTCGCCGAGAAAATCACATTTTTTCCAAAATGAATGTTTGTCAAAAAAATATCGGGAAATTACTCAAAATGCTTAACTCGCCGAGAAAATCACTTTTTTCCCAAAATAAATGTTCAGCAAAAAAATTGTTAAAAGTGAGGCAAGCCGTTCTGAAACCTATCGGTAAATTACTCAAGATGCTTAACTCGCCGAGAAAATCACTTTTTTCCCAAAATGAATGTTTGCCACAAAATAGTTAATTTCGAGTCAAGTCGTTCTGAAACCAACCGGCAAATTACTCAAAATACTTAACTCGCCGGGAAAAACACTTTTATTTGCAAAATGAATGTTTGCCAGAAAATAGTTAATTTTGATGCAAGCCGCTCTGGAACCAACCGGCAAATTATTCAAAATGCTTAACTCGCCGAGAAAATCATTTTTTTCCCAAAATGAATGTTTGCCACAAAATAGTTAATTTCGAGGCAAGTCGTTCTGAAACCAACCGGCAAATTACTCAAAATACTTAACTCGCCGAGAAAAACACATTTTTTCCAAAATGAATGTTTGTCAAAAAAATATCGGGAAATTACTCAAAATGCTTAACTCGCCGAGAAAATCACTTTTTTCCCAAAATAAATGTTTAGCAAAAAAATTGTTAAAAGTGAGGCTAGCCGTTCTGAAACCTATCGGTAAATTACTCAAAATGCTTAACTCGCCGAGAAAAACACTTTTATTTGCAAAATGAATGTTTGCCAGAAAATAGTTAATTTTGATGCAAGCCGCTCTGGAACCAACCGGCAAAGTACTCAAAATGCTTAACTCGCCGAGAAAATCATTTTTTTCCCAAAATGAATGTTTGCCACTAAATAGTTAATTTTGATGCAAGGTGCTCTGGAACCAACCGGCAAATTACTCAAAATGCTTAACTCGCCGAGAAAATCACTTTATTCCCAAAATGAATGTTTGCCACAAAATAGTTAATTTTGAGTCAAGTCGTTCTGAAACAAACCGGCAAATTACTCAAAATGCTTAACTCGCCAAGAAAATCACTTTGTTTCCAAAATAAATGTTTGCCACAAAATAGTTAATTTTCAGGCAAGCAGTTCTGAAACCTATCGGTAAAGTACTCTAAATGCTTAACTCGCCGAGAAACTCATTTTTTGTCCAAAATTTATATTTGCCACAAAATAGTTAATAGTGAGGCAAGCCGTTCTGAAACCTATCGGTGAAGTACTCTAAATGCTTAACTCGCCGAGAAAATCACTTTTTTCCCAAAATGAATGTTTGCCACAAATTAGTTAATTTTCAGGCAAGTCGTTTGAAACCAACTGGCAAATTACTCAAAATGCTTCACTCGCCGAGAAAATCACTTTTTTTCCAAAATTTATGTCTGGTTAAAAATATTTAATTTTGATGCAAGCTGCTCTGGAACCAACCGGCAAATTACTCAAAATGCTTAACTCGCCGAGAAAATCACTTTATTCCCAAAATGAATGTTTGCCACAAAATAGTTAATTTTGAGACAAGTCGTTCTGAAACAAACCGGCAAATTACTCAAAATGCTTAACTCGCCGAGAAAATCACTTTGTTTCCAAAATGAATGTTTGCCACAAAATAGTTAATTTTCACGCAAGCAGTTCTGAAACCTATCGGTAAAGTACTCTAAATGCTTAACTCGCAAGAAACTCATTTTTTGTCCAAAATTTATATTTGCCACAAAATAGTTAATAGCGAGGCAAGCCGTTCTGAAAACTATCGGTAAATTACTCAAAATGCTTAACTCGCCGAGAAAATCACATTTTTTTTCCAAAATGAATGTTTGCCACAAAATAGTTAACAGTGAGGCAAGCCGTTCTGAAAACTATCGGTAAATTACTCAAAATGCTTAACTCGCCGAGAAAATTACCTTTTTCCCAAAATGAGTGTTTGCGACAAAATAGTTAATTTTGAGGCAAGTCGTTCTGAAACCAGCCGGCAAATTACTCAAAATGCTTAACTCGCCGAGAAAATCACTTTTTTCCCAAAATGAATGTTTGCCACAAAATAGTTAATTTTGAGGCAAGTCGTTCAGAAACTAACCGGCAAATTACTCAAAAGGCTTAAATCGCCGAGAAAATCAATTTTTTTCCAAAATCAATGTTTGGCAAAAAAATATCGGGCAATGACTCAAAATGAATGTTTGCCACAAAATAGTTAATTTTGAGGCAAGTCGTTCTGAAACCAACCGCCAAATTACTCAAAATGCTTAACTCGCCGAGAAACTCATTTTTTTTGTCCAAAATTTATGTTTGCCACAAAATAGTTAATTTTGAGGCAAGCCGTTCTGGAACCAACCGGCAAATTACTCAAAATGCTTAACTCGCCGAGAAAATCACTTTGTTTCCAAAATGAATGTTTTTTAAAAAAAATATCGGTAAATTACTCAAAATGCTTAACTCGCCGAGAAAATCACTTTTTTCCAAAATGAGTGTTTGCGGCAAAATAGTTAATTTTGAGGCAAGTCGTTCTGAAACCAGTCGGCAAATTACTCAAAATGCTTATCTCGCCGAGAAAACAATTTTTTCCCAAAATTAATGTTTGCCACAAAATAGTTAATTTTGAGGCAAGTCGTTCTGAAACCAACCGGCAAATTACTCAAAATACTTAACTCGCCGAGAAAATCACTTTGTTCCCAAAATGAATGTTTTTTAACAAAATATCGGTAAATTACTCAAAATGCTTAACTCGCCGAGAAAATCACTTTTTTCCCAAAATGAATGTTTGCCACAAATTAGTTAATTTTCAGGCAAGTCGTTCTGAAACCAACTGGCAAATTACTCAAAATGCATAACTCGCCGAGAAAATCACTTTATTCCCAAAATGAATGTTTGCCACAAAATAGTTAATTTTGAGTCAAGTCGGTCTGAAACAAACCGGCAAATTACTCAAAATGCTTAACTCGCCGAGAAAATCACTTTGTTTCCAAAATAAATGTTTGCCACAAAATAGTTAATTTTCAGGCAAGCAGTTCTGAAACCTATCGGTAAAGTACTCTAAATGCTTAACTCGCCGAGAAACTCATTTTTTGTCCAAAATTTATATTTGCCACAAAATAGTTAATAGCGAGGCAAGCCGTTCTGAAACCTATCGGTAAATTACTCAAAATGCTTTACTCGCCGAGAAAATCACTTTTCATCCAAAATAAATGTTTGGCAAAAAAATAGTTAATAGTGAGGCAAGTGGTCCTGAAACTAACCGGCAAATTACTCAAAATACTTAACTCGCCGGGAAAAACACTTTTATTAGCAAAATGAATGTTTGCCAGAAAATAGTTAATTTTGATGCAAGCCGCTCTGGAACCAACCGGCAAATTACTCAAAACGCTTAACTCGCCGAGAAAATCACTTTTTTCCCAAAATGAATCTTTGCCACTAAATAGTTAATTTTGAGGCATGCCGTTCTGAAACCAACCGGGAAATTGCTCAAAATGCTTAACTCGCCGGGAAAATCACATTTTTTCCAAAATGAATGTTTGTCAAAAAAATATCGGGAAATTACTCAAAATGCTTAACTCGCCGAGAAAATCACTTTTTTCCCAAAATAAATGTTCAGCAAAAAAATTGTTAAAAGTGAGGCAAGCCGTTCTGAAACCTATCGGTAAATTACTCAAGATGCTTAACTCGCCGAGAAAATCACTTTTTTCCCAAAATGAATGTTTGCCACAAAATAGTTAATTTCGAGTCAAGTCGTTCTGAAACCAACCGGCAAATTACTCAAAATACTTAACTCGCCGGGAAAAACACTTTTATTTGCAAAATGAATGTTTGCCAGAAAATAGTTAATTTTGATGCAAGCCGCTCTGGAACCAACCGGCAAATTATTCAAAATGCTTAACTCGCCGAGAAAATCATTTTTTTCCCAAAATGAATGTTTGCCACAAAATAGTTAATTTCGAGGCAAGTCGTTCTGAAACCAACCGGCAAATTACTCAAAATACTTAACTCGCCGAGAAAAACACATTTTTTCCAAAATGAATGTTTGTCAAAAAAATATCGGGAAATTACTCAAAATGCTTAACTCGCCGAGAAAATCACTTTTTTCCCAAAATAAATGTTTAGCAAAAAAATTGTTAAAAGTGAGGCAAGCCGTTCTGAAACCTATCGGTAAATTACTCAAAATGCTTAACTCGCCGAGAAAATCACTTTTTTCCCAAAATGAATGTTTGCCACAAAATAGTTAATTTCGAGGCAAGTCGTTCTGAAACCAACCGGCAAATTACTCAAAATACTTAACTCGCCGGGAAAAACACTTTTATTTGCAAAATGAATGTTTGCCAGAAAATAGTTAATTTTGATGCAAGCCGCTCTGGAACCAACCGGCAAATTACTCAAAATGCTTAACTCGCCGAGAAAATCACTTTGTTTCCAAACTAAATGTTTGCCACAAAATAGTTAATTTTCAGGCAAGCAGTTCTGAAACCTATCGGTAAAGTACTCTAAATGCTTAACTCGCCGAGAAACTCATTTTTTGTCCAAAATTTATATTTGCCACAAAATAGTTAATAGTGAGGCAAGCCGTTCTGAAACCTTTCGGTAAAGTACTCTAAATGCTTAACTCGCCGAGAAAATCACTTTTTTCCCAAAATGAATGTTTGCCACAAATTAGTTAATTTTCAGGCAAGTCGTTCTGAAACCAACTGGCAAATTACTCAAAATGCTTAACTCGCCGAGAAAATCACTTTTTTTCCAAAATTTATGTCTGGTTAAAAATATTTAATTTTGATGCAAGCCGCTCTGGAACCAACCGGCAAATTACTCAAAATGCTTAACTCGCCGAGAAAATCACTTTATTCCCAAAATGAATGTTTGCCACAAAATAGTTAATTTTGAGACAAGTCGTTCTGAAACAAACCGGCAAATTACTCAAAATGCTTAACTCGCCGAGAAAATCACTTTGTTTCCAAAATAAATGTTTGCCACAAAATAGTTAATTTTCACGCAAGCAGTTCTGAAACCTATCGGTAAAGTACTCTAAATGCTTAACTCGCCGAGAAACTCATTTTTTGTCCAAAATTTATATTTGCCACAAAATAGTTAATAGCGAGGCAAGCCGTTCTGAAAACTATCGGTAAATTACTCAAAATGCTTAACTCGCCGAGAAAATCACATTTTTTTTCCAAAATGAATGTTTGCCACAAAATAGTTAACAGTGAGGCAAGCCGTTCTGAAAACTATCGGTAAATTACTCAAAATGCTTAACTCGCCGAGAAAATTACCTTTTTCCCAAAATGAGTGTTTGCGACAAAATAGTTAATTTTGAGGCAAGTCGTTCTGAAACCAGCCGGCAAATTACTCAAAATGCTTAACTCGCCGAGAAAATCACTTTTTTCCCAAAATGAATGTTTGCCACAAAATAGTTAATTTTGAGGCAAGTCGTTCAGAAACTAACCGGCAAATTACTCAAAAGGCTTAAATCGCCGAGAAAATCAATTTTTTTCCAAAATCAATGTTTGGCAAAAAAATATCGGGCAATGACTCAAAATGAATCTTTGCCACTAAATAGTTAATTTTGAGGCATGCCGTTCTGAAACCAACCGGGAAATTGCTCAAAATGCTTAACTCGCCGAGAAAATCACATTTTTTCCAAAATGAATGTTTGTCAAAAAAATATCGGTAAATGACTCAAAATGCTTAACTCGCAGAGAAAATCACTTTATTTCCAAAATAAATGTTTGGCAAAAAAATAGTTAATACTGAGGCAAGCCGTTCTGGAACCAACCGGCAAATTACTCAAAATGCTTAACTAGCCGAGAAAATCACTTTTTTTTCCAAAATGAATGTTTGCCACAAAATAGTTAATTTTGAGGCAAGTCGTTCTGAAACCAACCTGCAAATTACTCAAAATGCTTCACTCGTCGAGAAAAGCACTTTGTTTCCAAAATGAATGTTTTTTTTAAAAAAATCGGTAAATTACTCAAAATGCTTAACTCGCCGAGAAAATCACTTTTTTCCCAAAATAAATGTTTGGCAAAAAAATAGTTAATAGTGAGGCAAGCCGTTCTGAAACCTATCCGTTAATTACCCAAAATGCTTAACTCACCGAGAAAACACTTTTTTCCCAAAATTAATGTTTGCCACAAAATAGTTAATTTTGAGGCAAGTCGTTCTGAAACCAACCGGCAAATTACTCAAAATACTTAACTCGCCGAGAAAATCACTTTTTTTCCAAAACAAATGTTTGGCAAAAAAATAGTTAACAGTGAGGCAAGCCGTTCTGAAAACTATCGGTAAATTACTCAAAACGCTGAACTCGCCGAGAAAATTACCTTTTTCCCAAAATGAGTGTTTGCGACAAAATAGTTAATTTTGAGGCAAGTCGTTCTGAAACCAACCGCCAAATTACTCAAAATGCTTAACTCGACGAGAAACTCATTTTTTTTGTCCAAAATTTATGTTTGCCACAAAATAGTTAATTTTGAGGCAAGCCGTTCTGGAACCAACCGGCAAATTACTCAAAATGCTTAACTCGCCGAGAAAATCACTTTGTTTCCAAAATGAATGTTTTTTAAAAAAAATATCGGTAAATTACTCAAAATGCTTAACTCGCCGATAAAATCACTTTTTTCCAAAATAAATGGTTGGCAAAAAAATAGTTAATAGTGAGGCAAGCCGTTCTGAAAACTATCGGTAAATTACTCAAAATGCTTAACTCGCCGGGAAAATCACCTTTTTCCCAAAATGAGTGTTTGCGGCAAAATAGTTAATTTTGAGGCAAGTCGTTCTGAAACCAGTCGGCAAATTACTCAAAATGCTTATCTCGCCGAGAAAACACTTTTTTCCCAAAATTAATGTTTGCCACAAAATAGTTAATTTTGAGGCAAGTCGTTCTGAAACCAACCGGCAAATTACTCAAAATACTTAACTCGCCGAGAAAATCACTTTGTTCCCAAAATGAATGTTTTTTAACAAAATATCGGTAAATTACTCAAAATGCTTAACTCGCCGAGAAAATCACTTTTTTCCCCAAAATGAATGTTTGCCACAAATTAGTTAATTTTCAGGCAAGTCGTTCTGAAACCAACTGGCAAATTACTCAAAATGCTTAACTCGCCGAGAAAATCATTTTTTTTCCAAAATTTATATTTGGTTAAAAATATTTAATTTTGATGCAAGCCGCTCTGGAACCAACCGGCAAATTACTCAAAATGCATAACTCGCCGAGAAAATCACTTTATTCCCAAAATGAATGTTTGCCACAAAATAGTTAATTTTGAGTCAAGTCGGTCTGAAACAAACCGGCAAATTACTCAAAATGCTTAACTCGCCGAGAAAATCACTTTGTTTCCAAAATAAATGTTTGCCACAAAATAGTTAATTTTCAGGCAAGCAGTTCTGAAACCTATCGGTAAAGTACTCTAAATGCTTAACTCGCCGAGAAACTCATTTTTTGTCCAAAATTTATATTTGCCACAAAATAGTTAATAGCGAGGCAAGCCGTTCTGAAACCTATCGGTAAATTACTCAAAATGCTTTACTCGCCGAGAAAATCACTTTTCATTCAAAATAAATGTTTGGCAAAAAAATAGTTAATAGTGAGGCAAGTCGTCCTGAAACTAACCGGCAAATTACTCAAAATACTTAACTCGCCGGGAAAAACACTTTTATTAGCAAAATGAATGTTTGCCAGAAAATAGTTAATTTTGATGCAAGCCGCTCTGGAACCAACCGGCAAATTACTCAAAACGCTTAACTCGCCGAGAAAATCACTTTTTTCCCAAAATGAATCTTTGCCACTAAATAGTTAATTTTGAGGCATGCCGTTCTGAAACCAACCGGGAAATTGCTCAAAATGCTTAACTCGCCGAGAAAATCACATTTTTTCCAAAATGAATGTTTGTCAAAAAAATATCGGGAAATTACTCAAAATGCTTAACTCGCCGAGAAAATCACTTTTTTCCCAAACTAAATGTTTAGCAAAAAAATTGTTAAAAGTGAGGCAAGCCGTTCTGAAACCTATCGGTAAATTACTCAAAATGCTTAACTCGCCGAGAAAATCACTTTATTCCCAAAATGAATGTTTGCCACAAAATAGTTAATTTTGAGTCAAGTCGTTCTGAAACAAACCGGCAAATTACTCAAAATGCTTAACTCGCCAAGAAAATCACTTTGTTTCCAAAATAAATGTTTGCCACAAAATAGTTAATTTTCAGGCAAGCAGTTCTGAAACCTATCGGTAAAGTACTCTAAATGCTTAACTCGCCGAGAAACTCATTTTTTGTCCAAAATTTATATTTGCCACAAAATAGTTAATAGTGAGGCAAGCCGTTCTGAAACCTATCGGTAAAGTACTCTAAATGCTTAACTCGCCGAGAAAATCACTTTTTTCCCAAAATGAATGTTTGCCACAAATTAGTTAATTTTCAGGCAAGTCGTTCTGAAACCAACTGGCAAATTACTCAAAATGCTTAACTCGCCGAGAAAATCACTTTTTTTCCAAAATTTATGTCTGGTTAAAAATATTTAATTTTGATGCAAGCCGCTCTGGAACCAACTGGCAAATTACTCAAAATGCTTAACTCGCCGAGAAAATCACTTTATTCCCAAAATGAATGTTTGCCACAAAATAGTTAATTTTGAGACAAGTCGTTCTGAAACAAACCGGCAAATTAGTCAAAATGCTTAACTCGCCGAGAAAATCACTTTGTTTCCAAAATAAATGTTTGCCACAAAATAGTTAATTTTCACGCAAGCAGTTCTGAAACCTATCGGTAAATTACTCAAAATGCTTAACTCGCCGAGAAAATTACCTTTTTCCCAAAATGAGTGTTTGCGACAAAATAGTTAATTTTGAGGCAAGTCGTTCTGAAACCAGCCGGCAAATTACTCAAAATGCTTAACTCGCCGAGAAAATCACTTTTTTCCCAAAATGAATGTTTGCCACAAAATAGTTAATTTTGAGGCAAGTCGTTCAGAAACTAACCGGCAAATTACTCAAAAGGCTTAAATCGCCGAGAAAATCAATTTTTTTCCAAAATCAATGTTTGGCAAAAAAATATCGGGCAATGACTCAAAATGAATGTTTGCCACAAAATAGTTAATTTTGAGGCAAGTCGTTCTGAAACCAACCGGCAAATTACTCAAAATGCTTAACTCGCCGAAAAAATCATTTTTTTGCTCCAAAATTTATGTTTGCCACAAAATAGTTAATTTTGAGGCAAGTCGTTCTGAAACCAACCGGCAAATTACTCAAAATGCTTCACTCGTCGAGAAAATCACTTTTTTTTCAAAATGAATGTTTGTCAAAAAAATATCGGTAAATGACTCAAAATGCTTAACTCGCAGAGAAAATCACTTTATTTCCAAAATAAATGTTTGGCAAAAAAATAGTTAATACTGAGGCAAGCCGTTCTGGAACCAACCGGCAAATTACTCAAAATGCTTAACTAGCCGAGAAAATCACTTTTTTTTCCAAAATGAATGTTTGCCACAAAATAGTTAATTTTGAGGCAAGTCGTTCTGAAACCAACCTGCAAATTACTCAAAATGCTTCACTCGTCGAGAAAATCACTTTGTTTCCAAAATGAATGTTTTTTAAAAAAAAAATCGGTAAATTACTCAAAATGCTTAACTCGCCGAGAAAATCACTTTTTTCCCAAAATAAATGTTTGGCAAAAAAATAGTTAATACTGAGGCAAGCCGTTCTGGAACCAACTGGCAAATTACTGAAAATGCTTAACTCGCCAAGAAAATCACTTTTTTCCCAAAATGAATGTTTGCCACAAAATAGTTAATTTTGAGGCAAGTCGTTCTGAAACAAACCGGCAAATTACTCAAAATGCTTAACTCGCCGAGAAAATCACTTTTTTTTCCAAAATAAATGTTTGGCAAAAAAATAGTTAACAGTGAGGCAAGCCGTTCTGAAAACTATCGGTAAATTGCTCAAAATGCTTAACTCGCCGAGAAAATTACCTTTTTCCCAAAATGAGTGTTTGCGACAAAATAGTTGATTTTGAGGCAAGTCGTTCTGAAACCAGCCGGCAAATTACTCAAAATGCTTAACTCGCCGAGAAACTCATTTTTTTTGTCCAAAATTTATGTTTGCCACAAAATAGTTAATTTTGAGGCAAGTCGTTCTGAAACCAACCGGCAAATTACTCAAAATGCTTCACTCGTCGAGAAAATCACTTTTTTTCCAAAAGGAATGTTTGTCAAAAAAAATCGGTAAATGTCTCAAAATGCTTAACTTGCAGAGAAAATCACTTTATTTCCAAAATAAATGTTTGGCAAAAAAATAGTTAATAGTGAGGCAAGCCGTTCTGAAACCTATCCGTTAATTACCCAAAATGCTTAACTCACCGAGAAAACACTTTTTTCCCAAAATTAATGTTTGCCACAAAATAGTTAATTTTGAGGCAAGTCGTTCTGAAACCAACCGGCAAATTACTCAAAATACTTAACTCGCCGAGAAAATCACTTTTTTTCCAAAATAAATGTTTGGCAAAAAAATAGTTAACAGTGAGGCAAGCCGTTCTGAAAACTATCGGTAAATTACTCAAAATGCTGAACTCGCCGAGAAAATTACATTTTTCCCAAAATGAGTGTTTGCGACAAAATAGTTAATTTTGAGGCAAGTCGTTCTGAAACCAACCGCCAAATTACTCAAAATGCTTAACTCGACGAGAAACTCATTTATTTTGTCCAAAATTTATGTTTGCCACAAAATAGTTAATTTTGAGGCAAGCCGTTCTGGAACCAACCGGCAAATTACTCAAAATGCTTAACTCGCCGAGAAAATCACTTTGTTTCCAAAATGAATGTTTTTTAAAAAAAATATCGGTAAATTACTCAAAATGCTTAACTCGCCGATAAAATCACTTTTTTCCAAAATAAATGGTTGGCAAAAAAATAGTTAATAGTGAGGCAAGCCGTTCTGAAAACTATCGGTAAATTACTCAAAATGCTTAACTCGCCGGGAAAATCACCTTTTTCCCAAAATGAGTGTTTGCGGCAAAATAGTTAATTTTGAGGCAAGTCGTTCTGAAACCAGTCGGCAAATTACTCAAAATGCTTATCTCGCCGAGAAAACACTTTTTTCCCAAAATTAATGTTTGCCACAAAATAGTTAATTTTGAGGCAAGTCGTTCTGAAACCAACCGGCAAATTACTCAAAATACTTAACTCGCCGAGAAAATCACTTTGTTCCCAAAATGAATGTTTTTTAACAAAATATCGGTAAATTACTCAAAATGCTTAACTCGCCGAGAAAATCACTTTTTTCCCAAAATGAATGTTTGCCACAAATTAGTTAATTTTCAGGCAAGTCGTTCTGAAACCAACTGGCAAATTACTCAAAATGCTTAACTCGCCGAGAAAATCATTTTTTTTCCAAAATTTATATTTGGTTAAAAATATTTAATTTTGATGCAAGCCGCTCTGGAACCAACCGGCAAATTACTCAAAATGCATAACTCGCCGAGAAAATCACTTTATTCCCAAAATGAATGTTTGCCACAAAATAGTTAATTTTGAGTCAAGTCGGTCTGAAACAAACCGGCAAATTACTCAAAATGCTTAACTCGCCGAGAAAATCACTTTGTTTCCAAAATAAATGTTTGCCACAAAATAGTTAATTTTCAGGCAAGCAGTTCTGAAACCTATCGGTAAAGTACTCTAAATGCTTAACTCGCCGAGAAACTCATTTTTTGTCCAAAATTTATATTTGCCACAAAATAGTTAATAGCGAGGCAAGCCGTTCTGAAACCTATCGGTAAATTACTCAAAATGCTTTACTCGCCGAGAAAATCACTTTTCATTCAAAATAAATGTTTGGCAAAAAAATAGTTAATAGTGAGGCAAGTCGTCCTGAAACTAACCGGCAAATTACTCAAAACGCTTAACTCGCCGAGAAAATCACATTTTTCCCAAAATGAATCTTTGCCACTAAATAGTTAATTTTGAGGCATGCCGTTCTGAAACCAACCGGGAAATTGCTCAAAATGCTTAACTCGCCGAGAAAATCACATTTTTTCCAAAATGAATGTTTGTCAAAAAAAATCGGGAAATTACTCAAAATGCTTAACTCGCCGAGAAAATCACTTTTTTCCCAAAATAAATGTTTAGCAAAAAAATTGTTAAAAGTGAGGCAAGCCGTTCTGAAACCTATCGGTAAATTACTCAAAATGCTTAACTCGCCGAGAAAATCACTTTATTCCCAAAATGAATGTTTGCCACAAAATAGTTAATTTTGAGTCAAGTCGTTCTGAAACAAACCGGCAAATTACTCAAAATGCTTAACTCGCCAAGAAAATCACTTTGTTTCCAAAATAAATGTTTGCCACAAAATAGTTAATTTTCAGGCAAGCAGTTCTGAAACCTATCGGTAAAGTACTCTAAATGCTTAACTCGCCGAGAAACTCATTTTTTGTCCAAAATTTATATTTGCCACAAAATAGTTAATAGTGAGGCAAGCCGTTCTGAAACCTATCGGTAAAGTACTCTAAATGCTTAACTCGCCGAGAAAATCACTTTTTTCCCAAAATGAATGTTTGCCACAAATTAGTTAATTTTCAGGCAAGTCGTTCTGAAACCAACTGGCAAATTACTCAAAATGCTTAACTCGCCGAGAAAATCACTTTTTTCCCAAAATTTATGTCTGGTTAAAGATATTTAATTTTGATGCAAGCCGCTCTGGAACCAACCGGCAAATTACTCAAAATGCTTAACTCGCCGAGAAAATCACTTTATTCCCAAAATGAATGTTTGCCACAAAATAGTTAATTTTGAGACAAGTCGTTCTGAAACAAACCGGCAAATTACTCAAAATGCTTAACTCGCCGAGAAAATCACTTTGTTTCCAAAATAAATGTTTGCCACAAAATAGTTAATTTTCACGCAAGCAGTTCTGAAACCTATCGGTAAAGTACTCTAAATGCTTAACTCGCCGAGAAACTCATTTTTTGTCCAAAATTTATATTTGCCACAAAATAGTTAATAGCGAGGCAAGCCGTTCTGAAAACTATCGGTAAATTACTCAAAATGCTTAACTCGCCGAGAAAATCACATTTTTTTTCCAAAATGAATGTTTGCCACAAAATAGTTAATAGTGAGGCAAGCCGTTCTGAAAACTATCGGTAAATTACTCAAAATGCTTAACTCGCCGGGAAAATCACCTTTTTCCCAAGATGAGTGTTTGCGGCAAAATAGTTAATTTTGAGGCAAGTCGTTCTGAAACCAGTCGGCAAATTACTCAAAATGCTTATCTCGCCGAGAAAACACTTTTTTCCCAAAATTAATGTTTGCCACAAAATAGTTAATTTTGAGGCAAGTCGTTCTGAAACCAACCGGCAAATTACTCAAAATACTTAACTCGCCGAGAAAATCACTTTGTTCCCAAAATGAATGTTTTTTAACAAAATATCGGTAAATTACTCAAAATGCTTAACTCGCCGAGAAAATCACTTTTTTCCCAAAATGAATGTTTGCCACAAATTAGTTAATTTTCAGGCAAGTCGTTCTGAAACCAACTGGCAAATTACTCAAAATGCTTAACTCGCCGAGAAAATCATTTTTTTTCCAAAATTTATATTTGGTTAAAAATATTTAATTTTGATGCAAGCCGCTCTGGAACCAACCGGCAAATTACTCAAAATGCATAACTCGCCGAGAAAATCACTTTATTCCCAAAATGAATGTTTGCCACAAAATAGTTAATTTTGAGTCAAGTCGGTCTGAAACAAACCGGCAAATTACTCAAAATGCTTAACTCGCCGAGAAAATCACTTTGTTTCCAAAATAAATGTTTGCCACAAAATAGTTAATTTTCAGGCAAGCAGTTCTGAAACCTATCGGTAAAGTACTCTAAATGCTTAACTCGCCGAGAAACTCATTTTTTGTCCAAAATTTATATTTGCCACAAAATAGTTAATAGCGAGGCAAGCCGTTCTGAAACCTATCGGTAAATTACTCAAAATGCTTTACTCGCCGAGAAAATCACTTTTCATTCAAAATAAATGTTTGGCAAAAAAATAGTTAATAGTGAGGCAAGTCGTCCTGAAACTAACCGGCAAATTACTCAAAACGCTTAACTCGCCGAGAAAATCACATTTTTCCCAAAATGAATCTTTGCCACTAAATAGTTAATTTTGAGGCATGCCGTTCTGAAACCAACCGGGAAATTGCTCAAAATGCTTAACTCGCCGAGAAAATCACATTTTTTCCAAAATGAATGTTTGTCAAAAAAATATCGGGAAATTACTCAAAATGCTTAACTCGCCGAGAAAATCACTTTTTTCCCAAAATAAATGTTTAGCAAAAAAATTGTTAAAAGTGAGGCAAGCCGTTCTGAAACCTATCGGTAAATTACTCAAAATGCTTAACTCGCCGAGAAAATCACTTTATTCCCAAAATGAATGTTTGCCACAAAATAGTTAATTTTGAGTCAAGTCGTTCTGAAACAAACCGGCAAATTACTCAAAATGCTTAACTCGCCAAGAAAATCACTTTGTTTCCAAAATAAATGTTTGCCACAAAATAGTTAATTTTCAGGCAAGCAGTTCTGAAACCTATCGGTAAAGTACTCTAAATGCTTAACTCGCCGAGAAACTCATTTTTTGTCCAAAATTTATATTTGCCACAAAATAGTTAATAGTGAGGCAAGCCGTTCTGAAACCTATCGGTAAAGTACTCTAAATGCTTAACTCGCCGAGAAAATCACTTTTTTCCCAAAATGAATGTTTGCCACAAA
The DNA here is from genome assembly GCF_047496885.1 of Scyliorhinus torazame. Lineage (NCBI taxonomy): Eukaryota > Metazoa > Chordata > Chondrichthyes > Carcharhiniformes > Scyliorhinidae > Scyliorhinus > Scyliorhinus torazame. Next base: position 1,037,518 of record NW_027307767.1, on the reverse strand, counting down.
TTAGTTAATTTTCAGGCAAGTCGTTCTGAAACCAACTGGCAAATTACTCAAAATGCTTAACTCGCCGAGAAAATCACTTTTTTTCCAAAATTTATGTCTGGTTAAAGATATTTAATTTTGATGCAAGCCGCTCTGGAACCAACCGGCAAATTACTCAAAATGCTTAACTCGCCGAGAAAATCACTTTATTCCCAAAATGAATGTTTGCCACAAAATAGTTAATTTTGAGACAAGTCGTTCTGAAACAAACCGGCAAATTACTCAAAATGCTTAACTCGCCGAGAAAATCACTTTGTTTCCAAAATAAATGTTTGCCACAAAATAGTTAATTTTCACGCAAGCAGTTCTGAAACCTATCGGTAAAGTACTCTAAATGCTTAACTCGCCGAGAAACTCATTTTTTGTCCAAAATTTATATTTGCCACAAAATAGTTAATAGCGAGGCAAGCCGTTCTGAAAACTATCGGTAAATTACTCAAAATGCTTAACTCGCCGAGAAAATCACATTTTTTTTCCAAAATGAATGTTTGCCACAAAATAGTTAACAGTGAGGCAAGCCGTTCTGAAAACTATCGGTAAATTACTCAAAATGCTTAACTCGCCGAGAAAATTACCTTTTTCCCAAAATGAGTGTTTGCGACAAAATAGTTAATTTTGAGGCAAGTCGTTCTGAAACCAGCCGGCAAATTACTCAAAATGCTTAACTCGCCGAGAAAATCACTTTTTTCCCAAAATGAATGTTTGCCACAAAATAGTTAATTTTGAGGCAAGTCGTTCAGAAACTAACCGGCAAATTACTCAAAAGGCTTAAATCGCCGAGAAAATCAATTTTTTTCCAAAATCAATGTTTGGCAAAAAAATATCGGGCAATGACTCAAAATGAATGTTTGCCACAAAATAGTTAATTTTGAGGCAAGTCGTTCTGAAACCAACCGGCAAATTACTCAAAATGCTTAACTCGCCGAAAAAATCATTTTTTTGCTCCAAAATTTATGTTTGCCACAAAATAGTTAATTTTGAGGCAAGTCGTTCTGAAACCAACCGGCAAATTACTCAAAATGCTTCACTCGTCGAGAAAATCACTTTTTTTTCAAAATGAATGTTTGTCAAAAAAATATCGGTAAATGACTCAAAATGCTTAACTCGCAGAGAAAATCACTTTATTTCCAAAATAAATGTTTGGCAAAAAAATAGTTAATACTGAGGCAAGCCGTTCTGGAACCAACCGGCAAATTACTCAAAATGCTTAACTAGCCGAGAAAATCACTTTTTTTTCCAAAATGAATGTTTGCCACAAAATAGTTAATTTTGAGGCAAGTCGTTCTGAAACCAACCTGCAAATTACTCAAAATGCTTCACTCGTCGAGAAAATTACTTTGTTTCCAAAATGAATGTTTGTGAAAAAAATATCGGTAAATGTCTCAAAATGCTTAACTTGCAGAGAAAATCACTTTATTTCCAAAATAAATGTTTGGCAAAAAAATAGTTAATAGTGAGGCAAGCCGTTCTGAAACCTATCGGTAAATTACCCAAAATGCTTAACTCACCGAGAAAACACTTTTTTCCCAAAATTAATGTTTGCCACAAAATAGTTAATTTTGAGGCAAGTCGTTCTGAAACCAACCGGCAAATTACTCAAAATACTTAACTCGCCGAGAAAATCACTTTGTTTCCAAAATGAATGTTTTTTTTTTAAAAATCGGTAAATTACTCAAAATGCTTAACTCGCCGAGAAAATCACTTTTTTCCCAAAATAAATGTTTGGCAAAAAAATAGTTAATACTGAGGCAAGCCGTTCTGGAACCAACTGGCAAATTACTGAAAATGCTTAACTCGCCAAGAAAATCACTTTTTTCCCAAAATGAATGTTTGCCACAAAATAGTTAATTTTGAGGCAAGTCGTTCTGAAACAAACCGGGAAATTACTCAAAATGCTTAACTCGCCGAGAAAATCACTTTTTTTTCCAAAATAAATGTTTGGCAAAAAAATAGTTAACAGTGAGGCAAGCCGTTCTGAAAACTATCGGTAAATTGCTCAAAATGCTTAACTCGCCGAGAAAATTACCTTTTTCCCAAAATGAGTGTTTGCGACAAAATAGTTAATTTTGAGGCAAGTCGTTCTGAAACCAACCGGCAAATTACTCAAAATGCTTAACTCGCCGAGAAACTCATTTTTTTTGTCCAAAATTTATGTTTGCCACAAATTAGTTAATTTTGAGGCAAGTCGTTCTGAAACCAACCGGCAAATTACTCAAAATGCTTCACTCGTCGAGAAAATCACTTTTTTTCCAAAAGGAATGTTTGTCAAAAAAAATCGGTAAATGTCTCAAAATGCTTAACTTGCAGAGAAAATCACTTTATTTCCAAAATAAATGTTTGGCAAAAAAATAGTTAATAGTGAGGCAAGCCGTTCTGAAACCTATCCGTTAATTACCCAAAATGCTTAACTCACCGAGAAAACACTTTTTTCCCAAAATTAATGTTTGCCACAAAATAGTTAATTTTGAGGCAAGTCGTTCTGAAACCAACCGGCAAATTACTCAAAATACTTAACTCGCCGAGAAAATCACTTTTTTTCCAAAATAAATGTTTGGCAAAAAAATAGTTAACAGTGAGGCAAGCCGTTCTGAAAACTATCGGTAAATTACTCAAAATGCTGAACTCGCCGAGAAAATTACCTTTTTCCCAAAATGAGTGTTTGCGACAAAATAGTTAATTTTGAGGCAAGTCGTTCTGAAACCAACCGCCAAATTACTCAAAATGCTTAACTCGACGAGAAACTCATTTTTTTTGTCCAAAATTTATGTTTGCCACAAAATAGTTAATTTTGAGGCAAGCCGTTCTGGAACCAACCGGCAAATTACTCAAAATGCTTAACTCGCCGATAAAATCACTTTTTTCCAAAATAAATGGTTGGCAAAAAAATAGTTAATAGTGAGGCAAGCCGTTCTGAAAACTATCGGTAAATTACTCAAAATGCTTAACTCGCCGGGAAAATCACCTTTTTCCCAAAATGAGTGTTTGCGGCAAAATAGTTAATTTTGAGGCAAGTCGTTTTGAAACCAGTCGGCAAATTACTCAAAATGCTTATCTCGCCGAGAAAACACTTTTTTCCCAAAATTAATGTTTGCCACAAAATAGTTAATTTTGAGGCAAGTCGTTCTGAAACCAACCGGCAAATTACTCAAAATACTTAACTCGCCGAGAAAATCACTTTGTTCCCAAAATGAATGTTTTTTAACAAAATATCGGTAAATTACTCAAAATGCTTAACTCGCCGAGAAAATCACTTTTTTCCCAAAATGAATGTTTGCCACAAATTAGTTAATTTTCAGGCAAGTCGTTCTGAAACCAACTGGCAAATTACTCAAAATGCTTAACTCGCCGAGAAAATCATTTTTTTTCCAAAATTTATATTTGGTTAAAAATATTTAATTTTGATGCAAGCCGCTCTGGAACCAACCGGCAAATTACTCAAAATGCATAACTCGCCGAGAAAATCACTTTGTTTCCAAAATGAATGTTTGCCACAAAATAGTTAATTTTCAGGCAAGCAGTTCTGAAACCTATCGGTAAAGTACTCTAAATGCTTAACTCGCCGAGAAACTCATTTTTTGTCCAAAATTTATATTTGCCACAAAATAGTTAATAGCGAGGCAAGCCGTTCTGAAACCTATCGGTAAATTACTCAAAATGCTTTACTCGCCGAGAAAATCACTTTTCATTCAAAATAAATGTTTGGCAAAAAAATAGTTAATAGTGAGGCAAGTCGTCCTGAAACTAACCGGCAAATTACTCAAAATACTTAACTCGCCGGGAAAAACACTTTTATTAGCAAAATGAATGTTTGCCAGAAAATAGTTAATTTTGATGCAAGCCGCTCTGGAACCAACCGGCAAATTACTCAAAACGCTTAACTCGCCGAGAAAATCACGTTTTTCCCAAAATGAATCTTTGCCACTAAATAGTTAATTTTGAGGCATGCCGTTCTGAAACCAACCGGGAAATTGCTCAAAATGCTTAACTCGCCGAGAAAATCACATTTTTTCCAAAATGAATGTTTGTCAAAAAAATATCGGGAAATTACTCAAAATGCTTAACTCGCCGAGAAAATCACTTTTTTCCCAAAATAAATGTTTAGCAAAAAAATTGTTAAATGTGAGGCAAGCCGTTCTGAAACCTATCGGTAAATTACTCAAAATGCTTAACTCGCCGAGAAAATCACTTTTTTCCCAAAATGAATGTTTGCCACAAAATAGTTAATTTCGAGGCAAGTCGTTCTGAAACCAACCGGCAAATTACTCAAAATGCTTAACTCGCCGAGAAACTCATTTTTTTTGTCCAAAATTTATGTTTGCCACAAAATAGTTAATTTTGAGGCAAGCCGTTCTGGAACCAACCGGCAAATTACTCAAAATGCTTAACTCGCCGAGAAAATCCATTTGTTTCCAAAATGAATGTTTTAAAAAAAAAATATCGGTAAATTACTCAAAATGCTTAACTCACCGAGAAAATCACTTTTTTTCCAAAATAAGTGGTTGGCAAAAAAATAGTTAATAGCGAGGCAAGCCGTTCTGAAAACTATCGGTAAATTACTCAAAATGCTTAACTCGCCGGGAAAATCACCTTTTTCCCAAAATGAGTGTTCGCGGCAAAATAGTTAATTTTGAGGCAAGTCGTTCTGAAACCCGTCGGCAAATTACTCAAAATGCTTAACTCGCCGAGAAAACACTTTTTTCACAAAATTAATGTTTGCCACAAAATAGTTAATTTTGAGGCAAGTCGTTCTGAAACCAACCGGCAAATTACTCAAAATACTTAACTCGGCGAGAAAATCACTTTGTTCCCAAAATGAATGTTTTTTAAAAAAAATATCGGTAAATTACTCAAAATGCTTAACTCGCCGAGAAAATCACTTTTTTCCCAAAATGAATGTTTGCCACAAATTAGTTAATTTTCAGGCAAGTCGTTCTGAAACCAACTGGCAAATTACTCAAAATGCTTAACTCGCCGAGAAAATCATTTTTTTTCCAAAATTTATGTTTGGTTAAAAATATTTAATTTTGATGCAAGCCGCTCTGGAACCAACCGGCAAATTACTCAAAATGCATAACTCGCCGAGAAAATCACTTTATTCCCAAAATGAATGTTTGCCACAAAATAGTTAATTTTGAGTCAAGTCGGTCTGAAACAAACCGGCAAATTACTCAAAATGCTTTACTCGCCGAGAAAATCACTTTTCATCCAAAATAAATGTTTGGCAAAAAAATAGTTAATAGTGAGGCAAGTCGTCCTGAAACTAACCGGCAAATTACTCAAAATACTTAACTCGCCGGGAAAAACACTTTTATTAGCAAAATGAATGTTTGCCAGAAAATAGTTAATTTTGATGCAAGCCGCTCTGGAACCAACCGGCAAATTACTCAAAACGCGTAACTCGCCGAGAAAATCACTTTTTTCCCAAAATGAATCTTTGCCACTAAATAGTTAATTTTGAGGCATGTCGTTCTGAAACCAACCGGGAAATTGCTCAAAATGCTTAACTCGGCGAGAAAATCACATTTTTTCCAAAATGAATGTTTGTCAAAAAAATATCGGGAAATTACTCAAAATGCTTAACTCGCCGAGAAAATCACTTTTTTCCCAAAATAAATGTTTAGCAAAAAAATTGTTAAAAGTGAGGCAAGCCGTTCTGAAACCTATCGGTAAATTACTCAAAATGGTTAACTCGCCGAGAAAATCACTTTTTTCCCAAAATGAATGTTTGCCACTAAATAGTTAATTTTGATGCAAGGTGCTCTGGAACCAACCGGCAAATTACTCAAAATGCTTAACTCGCCGAGAAAATCACTTTTTTCCCAAAATGAATGTTTGCCACAAAATAGTTAATTTTGAGTCAAGTCGTTCTGAAACAAACCGGCAAATTACTCAAAATGCTTAACTCGCCAAGAAAATCACTTTGTTTCCAAAATAAATGTTTGCCACAAAATAGTAAATTTTCAGGCAAGCAGTTCTGAAACCTATCGGTAAAGTACTCTAAATGCTTAACTCGCCGAGAAACTCATTTTTTGTCCAAAATTTATATTTGCCACAAAATAGTTAATAGTGAGGCAAGCCGTTCTGAAACCTATCGGTAAAGTACTCTAAATGCTTAACTCGCCGAGAAAATCACTTTTTTCCCAAAATGAATGTTTGCCACAAATTAGTTAATTTTCAGGCAAGTCGTTCTGAAACCAACTGGCAAATTACACAAAATGCTTAACTCGCCGAGAAAATCACTTTTTTTCCAAAATTTATGTTTGGTTAAAAATATTTAATTTTGATGCAAACCGCTCTGGAACCAACCGGCAAATTACTCAAAATGCTTAACTCGCCGAGAAAATCACTTTATTCCCAAAATGAATGTTTGCCACAAAATAGTTAATTTTGAGACAAGTCGTTCTGAAACCAACCGGCAAATTACTCAAAATGCTTAACTCGCCGAGAAAATCACTTTGTTTCCAAAATAAATGTTTGCCACAAAATAGTTAATTTTCACGCAAGCAGTTCTGAAACCTATCGGTAAAGTACTCTAAATGCTTAACTCGCCGAGAAACTCATTTTTTGTCCAAAATTTATATTTGCCACAAAATAGTTAATAGCGAGGCAAGCCGTTCTGAAAACTATCGGTAAATTACTCAAAATGCTTAACTCGCCGAGAAAATCATTTTTTTTCCCAAAATGAATGTTTGCCACAAAATAGTTAACAGTGAGGCAAGCCGTTCTGAAAACTATCGGTAAATTACTCAAAATGCTTAACTCGCCGAGAAAATTACCTTTTTCCCAAAATGAGTGTTTGCGACAAAATAGTTAATTTTGAGGCAAGTCGTTCTGAAACCAGCCGGCAAATTACTCAAAATGCTTAACTCGCCGAGAAAATCACTTTTTTCCCAAAATGAATGTTTGCCACAAAATAGTTAATTTTGAGGCAAGTCGATCAGAAACTAACCGGCAAATTACTCAAAAGGCTTAAATCGCCGAGAAAATCAATTTTTTTCCAAAATCAATGTTTGGCAAAAAAATATCGGGCAATGACTCAAAATGAATGTTTGCCACAAAATAGTTAATTTTGAGGCAAGTCGTTCTGAAACCAACCGGCAAATTACTCAAAATGCTTAACTCGCCGAGAAACTCATTTTTTTTGTCCAAATTTTATGTTTGCCACAAAATAGTTAATTTTGAGGCAAGTCGTTCTGAAACCAATCGGCAAATTACTCAAAATGCTTCACTCGTCGAGAAAATCACTTTTTTTCCAAAATGAATGTTTGTCAAAAAAATATCGGTAAATGTCTCAAAATGCTTAACTTGCAGAGAAAATCACTTTATTTCCAAAATCAATGTTATTTCCAAAATTTGTCAAAATCACTTTATTTCCAAAATAAATGCTTGGCAAAAAAATAGTTAATAGTGAGGCAAACCGTTCTGAAAACTCAAAATGCTTAACTCGCCGAGAAACTCATTTTTTGTCCAAAATGAGTGTTTGCGACAAAATAGTTAATTTTGAGGCAAGTCGTTCTGAAACCAACCGGCAAATTACTCAAAATGCTTAACTCGCCGAGAAAATCACTTTTTTTTCCAAAATGAATGTTTGTCAAAAAAATAGTTAATTTTGAGGCAAGTCGTTCTGAAACCAACCGGCAAATTACTCATAATGCTTAACTCGCCGAAAAAAAATCACTTTTTTCCCAAAATAAATGTTTCGCAAAAAAATAGTTAATAGTGAGGCAAGCCGCTCTGAAACCAATCGATAAATTGCTGAAAATGTTTAACTCACCGAGAAAATCACTTTTTTCCCAAAATGAATGTTTGCCACAAAATAGTTAATTTTGAGGCAAGTCGTTCTGAAACAAATCGGCAAATTACTCAAAATGCTTAACTCGCCGAGAAAATCACTTTTTTTCCAAAATAAATGTTTGGCAAAAAAATAGTTAATAGTGAGGCAAGCCGTTCTGAAAACTATCGGTAAATTACTCAAAATGCTTAACTCGCCGAGAAAATCACCTATTTTGTGGCAAACATTCATTTTGGGAAAAAAGTAATTTTCTCGGTGAGTTAAGCATTTTGAGTAATGTGCCGGTTGGTTTCAGATCGACTTGCCTGAAAATTAACTATTTTGTGGCAAACATTTACTTTTGATAAAAAGTGATTTTCTCGGCGAGTTAACCGTTTTGACTAACTTGCCGGTTGGTTTCAGAAAGACTTGTCTCAAAATTAACTATTTTGTGGCAAACATTCATTTTGGGAAAAAAGTTATTTTCTCGGCGAGTGATGCATTTTGAGTAATTTGCCGGTTGGTTCCAGAGCGGCTTGCATCAAAATGAACTATTTTTAACCAAACATAAATTTTGGAGAAAAAGTGATTTTCTCGGTGAGTTAAGTATTTTGAGTAATTTACCGATATGTTTTTAACAAAACATTTATTTTGGAAATAAAGTGATTTTCTCGGCGAGTTAAGCATTTTGAGTAATTTACCGATAGGTTTCAGAACGGCTTGCCTCACGTTTAACAATTTTTTTGTCAAACATTTATTTTGGGAAAAAAGTGATTTTCTCGGCGAGTTAAGCATTTTGAGTAATTTCCCGATATTTTTTTGACATCATTCATTTTGGAAAAAAAGTGATTTTCTCGGCGAGTTAAGCATTTTGAGCAATTTGCCGGTTGGTTTCAGAACGACTTGCATCAAAGTTAACTATTTTGTGGCAAACATTCATTTTGGGAAAAAAGTGATTTTCTCGGCGAGATAAGCATTTTGAGTAATTTGCCGGTTGGTTCCAGAGCGGCTTCCATCAAAATTAACTATTTTTAACCAAACATAAAGTTTGGAGATAAAGTGAGTTTCTCGGCGAGTTAAGCATTTTGAGTAATTTGCCGGTTTGTTTCAGAACGACTTGCCTCAAAATTAACTATTTTTTTTCCAAACATTTATTTTGGAAAGAAAGGTGATTTTCTCGATGAGTTAAGCATTTTGAGTAATTTACCGATAGGTTTCAGAACGACTTGCCTCAAAATTAACTATTTTGTGGCAAAACATGCATTTGCGGGAAAGGTGATTTTCCCTATGAGTTAAGCATTTTGAATAATTTACCGATAGGTTTCAGAACGGCTTGCCTCACTATTAACTATTTTGTGGCAAACATTCATATTGGGAAAAAAGTGATTTTCTCGGCGAGTCAAGCACTTTGAGTAATTTGCCGGTTGGTTTCAGAACGACTTGGCACAAAATTAACTATTTTGTGGCAAACATTCATTTTGGGAAAAAAGTGATTTTCTCGGTGAGTTAAACATTTTGAGTAATTTGCCGATAGGTTTCAAAACGGCTTGCCTCACTATTAACTATTTTTTTGCCAAACATTTATTTTGGAAAAAAAGTGATATTCTCGGCGAGTTAAGCATTTTGAGCAATTTGCCGGTTGGTTTCAGAGCGGCTTGCATAAAAATTAACTATTTTGTGGCAAACATTCATTTTGGGAAAAAAGTAATTTTCTCGGTGAGTTAAGCATTTTGAGTAATGTGCCGGTTGGTTTCAGATCGTCTTGCCTGAAAATTAACTATATTGTGGCAAACATTTACTTTTGATAAAAAGTGATTTTCTCGGCGAGTTAACCATTTTGACTAACTTGCCGGTTGGTTTCAGAAAGACTTGTCTCAAAATTAACTATTTTGTGGCAAACATTCATTTTGGGAAAAAAGTGATTTTCTCGGCGAGTTAAGCATTTTGAGTAATTTGCCGGTTGGTTCCAGAGCGGCTTGCATCAAAATTAAATATTTTTAACCAGACATAAATTTTGGAAAAAAAGTGATTTTCTCGGCGAGTTAAGCATTTTGAGTAATTTGCCAGTTGGTTTCAGAACGGCTTGCCTCACTATTAACTATTTTTTTGCCAAACATTTATTTTGGAAAAAAAGTGATATTCTCGGCGAGTTAAGCATTTTGAGTAACTTGCCGGTTGCTTTCAGGACGACTTGCCACAAAATTAACTATTTTGTGGCAAACATAAATTTTGGACAAAAAATGAGTTTCTCGGCGAGTTAAGCATTTAGAGTACTTTACAGATAGGTTTCAGAACGGCTTGCCTCACTATTAACTATTTTTTTGCCAAACATTCATTTTGGGAAAAAAGTGATTTTCTCGGCGAGTTAAGCAATTTGAGTAATTTGCCGGTTGGTTCCAGAGCGGCTTGCATCAAATTTAACTATTTTCTGGCAAACATTCATTTTGCAAATAAAAGGGATTTTCTCGGTCAGTTAAGCATTTTGAGTAATTTACCGATAGGTTTCAGAACGGCTTGCCTCACTATTAACTATTTTTTTGCCAAACATTTATTTGGGAAAAAAAGTGATTTTCTCGGCGAGTTAAGCATTTTGAACAATTTGCCGGTTGGTTTCAGAACGACTTGCCTCAAAATTAACTATTTTGTGGCAAACATTTATTTTGGGAAAAAAGTAATTTTCTCGGTGAGTTAAGCATTTTGAGTAAGTGCCGGTTGGTTTCAGAACGACTTGCCTGAAAATTAACTATTTTGTGGCAAACATTTACTTTTGATAAAAAGTGATTTTCTCGGCGAGTTAAGCATTTTGACTAACTTGCCGGTTGGTTTCAGAAAGACTTGTCTCAAAATTAACTATTTTGTGGCAAACATAAATTTTGGACAAAAAATGAGTTTCTCGGCGAGTTAAGCATTTAGAGTACTTTACAGATAGGTTTCAGAACGGCTTGCCTCACTATTAACTATTTTTTTCCCAAACATTCATTTTGGGAAAAAAGTGATTTTCTCGGCGAGTTAAGCAATTTGAGTAATTTGCCGGTTGGTTCCAGAGCGGCTTGCATCAAATTTAACTATTTTCTGGCAAACATTCATTTTGCAAATAAAAGGGATTTTCTCGGTCAGTTAAGCATTTTGAGTAATTTACCGATAGGTTTCAGAACGGCTTGCCTCACTATTAACTATTTTTTTGCCAAACATTTATTTGGGAAAAAAAGTGATTTTCTCGGCGAGTTAAGCATTTTGAACAATTTGCCGGTTGGTTTCAGAACGACTTGCCTCAAAATTAACTATTTTGTGGCAAACATTTATTTTGGGAAAAAAGTAATTTTCTCGGTGAGTTAAGCATTTTGAGTAAGTGCCGGTTGGTTTCAGAACGACTTGCCTGAAAATTAACTATTTTGTGGCAAACATTTACTTTTGATAAAAAGTGATTTTCTCGGCGAGTTAAGCATTTTGACTAACTTGCCGGTTGGTTTCAGAAAGACTTGTCTCAAAATTAACTATTTTGTGGCAAACATTCATTTTGGGAAAAAAATAATTTTCTCGGCGAGTTAAGCATTTTGAGCAATTTGCCGGTTGGTTTCAGAACGACTTGCCTCAAAATTAACTATTTTGTGGCAAACATTAATTTTGGGAAAAAAGTAATTTTCTCGGTGAGTTAAGCATTTTGAGTAAGTGCCGGTTGGTTTCAGAAAGACTTGTCTCAAAATTAACTATTTTGTGGCAAACATAAATTTTGGACAAAAAATGAGTTTCTCGGCGAGTTAAGCATTTAGAGTACTTTACAGATAGGTTTCAGAACGGCTTGCCTCACTATTAACTATTTTTTTCCCAAACATTCATTTTGGGAAAAAAGTGATTTTATCGGCGACTTAAGCAATTTGAGTAATTTGCCGGTTGGTTCCAGAGCGGCTTGCATCAAATTTAACTATTTTCTGGCAAACATTCATTTTGCAAATAAAAGGGATTTTCTCGGTCAGTTAAGCATTTTGAGTAATTTACCGATAGGTTTCAGAACGGCTTGCCTCACTATTAACTATTTTTTTGCCAAACATTTATTTGGGAAAAAAAGTGATTTTCTCGGCGAGTTAAGCATTTTGAACAATTTGCCGGTTGGTTTCAGAACGACTTGCCTCAAAATTAACTATTTTGTGGCAAACATTTATTTTGGGAAAAAAGTAATTTTCTCGGTGAGTTAAGCATTTTGAGTAAGTGCCGGTTGGTTTCAGAACGACTTGCCTGAAAATTAACTATTTTGTGGCAAACATTTACTTTTGATAAAAAGTGATTTTCTCGGCGAGTTAAGCATTTTGACTAATTTGCCGGTTGGTTTCAGAAAGACTTGTCTCAAAATTAACTATTTTGTGGCAAACATTCATTTTGGGAAAAAAGTAATTTTCTCGGCGAGTTAAGCATTTTGAGCAATTTGCCGGTTGGTTTCAGAACGACTTGCCTCAAAATTAACTATTTTGTGGCAAACATTAATTTTGGGAAAAAAGTAATTTTCTCGGTGAGTTAAGCATTTTGAGTAAGTGCCGGTTGGTTTCAGAACGACTTGCCTCAAAATTAACTATTTTTTTTCCAAACATTTATTTTGGAAAGAAAGGTGATTTTCTCGATGAGTTAAGCATTTTGAGTAATTTACCGATAGGTTTCAGAATGACTTGCCTCAAAATTAACTATTTTGTGGCAAAACATTCATTTGGGGGAAAGGTGATTTTCCCGATGAGTTAAGCATTTTGAATAATTTACCGATAGGTTTCAGAACGGCTTGCCTCACTATTAACTATTTTTAGCAAACATTCATATTGGGAAAAAAGTGATTTTCTCGGCGAGTTAAGCATTTTGAGTAATTTGCCGGTTGGTTTCAGAACGACTTGCGTCAAAGTTAACTATTTTGTGGCAAACATTCATTTTGGGAAAAAAGTGATTTTCTCGGCGAGTTAAGCAATTTGAGTAATTTGCCGGTTGGTTCCAGAGCGGCTTGCATCAAATTTAACTATTTTCTGGCAAACATTCATTTTGCAAATAAAAGGGATTTTCTCGGTCAGTTAAGCATTTTGAGTAATTTACAGATAGGTTTCAGAACGGCTTGCCTCACTATTAACTATTTTTTTGCCAAACATTTATTTTGGAAAAAAAGTGATATTCTCGGCGAGTTAAGCATTTTGAGTAACTTGCCGGTTGCTTTCAGGACGACTTGCCACAAAATTAACTATTTTGTGGCAAACATAAATTTTGGACAAAAAATGAGTTTCTCGGCGAGTTAAGCATTTAGAGTACTTTACCGATAGGTTTCAGAACGGCTTGCCTCACTATTAACTATTTTTTTGCCAAACATTCATTTTGGGAAATAAGTGATTTTCTCGGCGAGTTAAGCAATTTGAGTAATTTGCCGGTTGGTTCCAGAGCGGTTTGCATCAAATTTAACTATTTTCTGGCAAACATTCATTTTGCAAATAAAAGGGATTTTCTCGGTCAGTTAAGCATTTTGAGTAATTTACAGATAGGTTTCAGAACGGCTTGCCTCACTATTAACTATTTTTTTGCCAAACATTTATTTTGGAAAAAAAGTGATATTCTCGGCGAGTTAAGCATTTTGAGTAACTTGCCGGTTGCTTTCAGGACGACTTGCCACAAAATTAACTATTTTGTGGCAAACATAAATTTTGGACAAAAAATGAGTTTCTCGGCGAGTTAAGCATTTAGAGTACTTTACAGATAGGTTTCAGAACGGCTTGCCTCACTATTAACTATTTTTTTGCCAAACATTCATTTTGGGAAAAAAGTGATTTTCTCGGCGAGTTAAGCAATTTGAGTAATTTGCCGGTTGGTTCCAGAGCGGCTTGCATCAAATTTAACTATTTTCTGGCAAACATTCATTTTGCAAATAAAAGGGATTTTCTCGGTCAGTTAAGCATTTTGAGTAATTTACCGATAGGTTTCAGAACGGCTTGCCTCACTATTAACTATTTTTTTGCCAAACATTTATTTGGGAAAAAAGTGATTTTCTCGGCGAGTTAAGCATTTTGAACAATTTGCCGGTTGGTTTCAGAACGACTTGCCTCAAAATTAACTATTTTGTGGCAAACATTTATTTTGGGAAAAAAGTAATTTTCTCGGTGAGTTAAGCATTTTGAGTAAGTGCCGGTTGGTTTCAGAACGACTTGCCTGAAAATTAACTATTTTGTGGCAAACATTTACTTTTGATAAAAAGTGATTTTCTCGGCGAGTTAAGCATTTTGACTAACTTGCCGGTTGGTTTCAGAAAGACTTGTCTCAAAATTAACTATTTTGTGGCAAACATTCATTTTGGGAAAAAAGTAATTTTCTCGGCGAATTAAGCATTTTGAGCAATTTGCCGGTTGGTTTCAGAACGGCTTGCCTCACTATTAACTATTTTGTGGCAAACATTCATTTTGGGAAAAAAGTGATTTTCTCGGCGAGTTAAGCATTTTGAGTAATTTGCCGGTTGGCTTCAGAACGGCTTGCCTCACTATTAACTATTTTTTTGCCAAACATAAATTTTGGACAAAAAATGAGTTTCTCGGCGAGTTAAGCATTTAGAGTACTTTACCGATAGGTTTCAGAACGGCTTGCCTCACTATTAACTATTTTTTTGCCAAACATTCATTTTGGGAAATAAGTGATTTTCTCGGCGAGTTAAGCAATTTGAGTAATTTGCCGGTTGGTTCCAGAGCGGCTTGCATCAAATTTAACTATTTTCTGGCAAACATCCATTTTGCAAATAAAAGGGATTTTCTCGGTCAGTTAAGCATTTTGAGTAATTTACCGATAGGTTTCAGAACGGCTTGCCTCACTATTAACTATTTTTTTGCCAAACATTTATTTTGGAAAAAAGTGATTTTCTCGGCGAGTTAAGCATTTTGAACAATTTGCCGGTTGGTTTCAGAACGACTTGCCTCAAAATTAACTATTTTGTGGCAAACATTTATTTTGGGAAAAAAGTAATTTTCTCGGTGAGTTAAGCATTTTGGGTAAGTGCCGGTTGGTTTCAGAACGACTTGCCTGAAAATTAACTATTTTGTGGCAAACATTTACTTTTGATAAAAAGTGATTTTCTCGGCGAGTTAAGCATTTTGACTAACTTGCCGGTTGGTTTCAGAAAGACTTGTCTCAAAATTAACTATTTTGTGGCAAACATTCATTTTGGGAAAAAAGTAATTTTCTCGGCGAGTTAAGCATTTTGAGCAATTTGCCGGTTGGTTCCAGAGCGGCTTGCATCAAATTTAACTATTTTCTGGCAAACATTCATTTTGCAAATAAAAGGGATTTTCTCGGTCAGTTAAGCATTTTGAGTAATTTACAGATAGGTTTCAGAACGGCTTGCCTCACTATTAACTATTTTTTTGCCAAACATTTATTTTGGAAAAAAAGTGATATTCTCGGCGAGTTAAGCATTTTGAGTAACTTGCCGGTTGCTTTCAGGACGACTTGCCACAAAATTAACTATTTTGTGGCAAACATAAATTTTGGACAAAAAATGAGTTTATCGGCGAGTTAAGCATTTAGAGTACTTTACAGATAGGTTTCAGAACGGCTTGCCTCACTATTAACTATTTTTTTGCCAAACATTCATTTTGGGAAAAAAGTGATTTTCTCGGCGAGTTAAGCAATTTGAGTAATTTGCCGGTTGGTTCCAGAGCGGCTTGCATCAAATTTAACTATTTTCTGGCAAACATTCATTTTGCAAATAAAAGGGATTTTCTCGGTCAGTTAAGCATTTTGAGTAATTTACCGATAGGTTTCAGAACGGCTTGCCTCACTATTAACTATTTTTTTGCCAAACATTTATTTGGGAAAAAAGTCATTTTCTCGGCGAGTTAAGCATTTTGAACAATTTGCCGGTTGGTTTCAGAACGACTTGCCTCAAAATTAACTATTTTGTGGCAAACATTTATTTTGGGAAAAAAGTAATTTTCTCGGTGAGTTAAGCATTTTGAGTAAGTGCCGGTTGGTTTCAGAACGACTTGCCTGAAAATTAACAATTTTGTGGCAAACATTTACTTTTGATAAAAAGTGATTTTCTCGGCGAGTTAAGCATTTTGACTAACTTGCCGGTTGGTTTCAGAAAGACTTGACTCAAAATTAACTATTTTGTGGCAAACATTCATTTTGGGAAAAAAGTAATTTTCTCGGCGAGTTAAGCATTTTGAGTAACTTGCCGGTTGCTTTCAGGACGACTTGCCACAAAATTAAATATTTTGTGGCAAACATAAATTTTGGACAAAAAATGAGTTTCTCGGCGAGTTAAGCATTTAGAGTACTTTACCGATAGGTTTCAGAACGGCTTGCCTCACTATTAACTATTTTTTTGCCAAACATTCATTTTGGGAAATAAGTGATTTTCTCGGCGAGTTAAGCAATTTGAGTAATTTGCCGGTTGGTTCCAGAGCGGCTTGCATCAAATTTAACTATTTTCTGGCAAACATTCATTTTGCAAATAAAAGGGATTTTCTCGGTCAGTTAAGCATTTTGAGTAATTTACAGATAGGTTTCAGAACGGCTTGCCTCACTATTAACTATTTTTTTGCCAAACATTTATTTTGGAAAAAAAGTGATATTCTCGGCGAGTTAAGCATTTTGAGTAACTTGCCGGTTGCTTTCAGGACGACTTGCCACAAAATTAACTATTTTGTGGCAAACATAAATTTTGGACAAAAAATGAGTTTCTCGGCGAGTTAAGCATTTAGAGTACTTTACAGATAGGTTTCAGAACGGCTTGCCTCACTATTAACTATTTTTTTGCCAAACATTCATTTTGGGAAAAAAGTGATTTTCTCGGCGAGTTAAGCAATTTGAGTAATTTGCCGGTTGGTTCCAGAGCGGCTTGCATCAAATTTAACTATTTTCTGGCAAACATTCATTTTGCAAATAAAAGGGATTTTCTCGGTCAGTTAAGCATTTTGAGTAATTTACCGATAGGTTTCAGAACGGCTTGCCTCACTATTAACTATTTTTTTGCCAAACATTATTTTGGGAAAATAGTGATTTTCTCGGCGAGTTAAGCATTTTGACTAACTTGCCGGTTGGTTTCAGAAAGACTTGTCTCAAAATTAACTATTTTGTGGCAAACATTCATTTTGGGAAAAAAGTAATTTTCTCGGCGAGTTAAGCATTTTGAGCAATTTGCCGGTTGGTTTCAGAACGACTTGCCTCTAAATTAACTATTTTGTGGCAAACATTTATTTTGGGAAAAAAGTAATTTTCTCGGTGAGTTAAGCATTTTGAGTAAGTGCCGGTTGGTTTCAGAACGACTTGCCTGAAAATTAACTATTTTGTGGCAAACATTTACTTTTGATAAAAAGTGATTTTCTCGGCGAGTTAAGCATTTTGACTAACTTGCCGGTTGGTTTCAGAAAGACTTGTCTCAAAATTAACTATTTTGTGGCAAACATTCATTTTGGGAAAAAAATAATTTTCTCGGCGAGTTAAGCATTTTGAGCAATTTGCCGGTTGGTTTCAGAACGACTTGCCTCAAAATTAACTATTTTGTGGCAAACATTAATTTTGGGAAAAAAGTAATTTTCTCGGTGAGTTAAGCATTTTGAGTAAGTGCCGGTTGGTTTCAGAACGACTTGCCTCAAAATTAACTATTTTTTTTCCAAACATTTATTTTGGAAAGAAAGGTGATTTTCTCGATGAGTTAAGCATTTTGAGTAATTTACCGATAGGTTTCAGAACGACTTGCCTCAAAATTAACTATTTTGTGGCAAAACATTCATTTGGGGGAAAGGTGATTTTCCCGATGAGTTAAGCATTTTGAATAATTTACCGATAGGTTTCAGAACGGCTTGCCTCACTATTAACTATTTTTAGCAAACATTCATATTGGGAAAAAATTGATTTTCTCGGCGAGTCAAGCATTTTGAGTAATTTGCCGGTTGGTTTCAGAACAACTTGGTACAAAATTAACTATTTTGTGGCAAACATTCATTTTGGGAAAAAAGTAATTTTCTCGGTGAGTTAAGCATTGTGAGTAATGTGCCGGTTGGTTTCAGATCGACTTGCCTGAAAATTAACTATTTTGTGGCAAACATTTACTTTTGATAAAAAGTGATTTTCTCGGCGAGTTAACCATTTTGACTAACTTGCCGGTTGGTTTCAGAAAGACTTGTCTCAAAATTAACTATTTTGTGGCAAACATTCATTTTGGGAAAAAAGTGATTTTCTCGGCGAGTTAAGCATTTTGAGTAATTTGCCGGTTGGTTTCAGAACGGCTTGCCTCACTATTAACTATTTTTTTGCCAAACATAAATTTTGGACAAAAAATGAGTTTCTCGGCGAGTTAAGCATTTAGAGTACTTTACCGATAGGTTTCAGAACGGCTTGCCTCACTATTAACTATTTTTTTGCCAAACATTCATTTTGGGAAATAAGTGATTTTCTCGGCGAGTTAAGCAATTTGAGTAATTTGCCGGTTGGTTCCAGAGCGGCTTGCATCAAATTTAACTATTTTCTGGCAAACATTCATTTTGCAAATAAAAGGGATTTTCTCGGTCAGTTAAGCATTTTGAGTAATTTACCGATAGGTTTCAGAACGGCTTGCCTCACTATTAACTATTTTTTTGCCAAACATTTATTTGGGAAAAAAGTAATTTTCTCGGTGAGTTAAGCATTTTGGGTAAGTGCCGGTTGGTTTCAGAACGACTTGCCTGAAAATTAACTATTTTGTGGCAAACATTTACTTTTGATAAAAAGTGATTTTCTCGGCGAGTTAAGCATTTTGACTAACTTGCCGGTTGGTTTCAGAAAGACTTGTCTCAAAATTAACTATTTTGTGGCAAACATTCATTTTGGGAAAAAAGTAATTTTCTCGGCGAGTTAAGCATTTTGAGCAATTTGCCGGTTGGTTTCAGAACGACTTGCCTCAAAATTAACTATTTTGTGGCAAACATTTATTTTGGGAAAAAAGTAATTTTCTCGGTGAGTTAAGCATTTTGAGTAAGTGCCGGTTGGTTTCAGAACGACTTGCCTGAAAATTAACTATTTTGTGGCAAACATTTACTTTTGATAAAAAGTGATTTTCTCGGCGAGTTAAGCATTTTGACTAACTTGCCGGTTGGTTTCAGAAAGACTTGACTCAAAATTAACTATTTTGTGGCAAACATTCATTTTGGGAAAAAAGTAATTTTCTCGGCGAGTTAAGCATTTTGAGCAATTTGCCGGTTGGTTTCAGAACGACTTGCCTCAAAATTAACTATTTTGTGGCAAACATTAATTTTGGGAAAAAAGTAATTTTCTCGGTGAGTTAAGCATTTTGAGTAAGTGCCGGTTGGTTTCAGAACGACTTGCCTCAAAATTAACTATTTTTTTTCCAAACATTTATTTTGGAAAGAAAGGTGATTTTCTCGACGAGTTAAGCATTTTGAGTAATTTACCGATAGGTTTCAGAATGACTTGCCTCAAAATTAACTATTTTGTGGCAAAACATTCATTTGGGGGAAAGGTGATTTTCCCGATGAGTTAAGCATTTTGAATAATTTACCGATAGGTTTCAGAACGGCTTGCCTCACTATTAACTATTTTTAGCAAACATTCATATTGGGAAAAAAGTGATTTTCTCGGCGAGTTAAGCATTTTGAGTAATTTGCTGGTTGGTTTCAGAACGACTTGCGTCAAAGTTAACTATTTTGTGGCAAACATTCATTTTGGGAAAAAAGTGATTTTCTCGGCGAGTTAAGCATTTTGAGTAATTTGCCGGTTGGTTCCAGAGCGGCTTGCATCAAAATTAACTATTTTTAACCAAACATAAATTTTGGAGAAAAAGTGAGTTTCTCGGCGAGTTAAGCATTTTGAGTAATTTACCGATAGGTTTCAGAACGGCATGCCTCACTATTAACTATTTTTTTGCCAAACATTTCTTTTGGATAAAAAGTGATTTTCTCGGCGAGTTAAGCATTTTGAGTAACTTGCCGGTTGCTTTCAGGACGACTTGCCACAAAATTAACTATTTTGTGGCAAACATAAATTTTGGACAAAAAATGAGTTTCTCGGCGAGTTAAGCATTTAGAGTACTTTACAGATAGGTTTCAGAACGGCTTGCCTCACTATTAACTATTTTTTTGCCAAACATTCATTTTGGGAAAAAAGTGATTTTCTCGGCGAGTTAAGCAATTTGAGTAATTTGCCGGTTGGTTCCAGAGCGGCTTGCATCAAATTTAACTATTTTCTGGCAAACATTCATTTTGCAAATAAAAGGGATTTTCTCGGTCAGTTAAGCATTTTGAGTAATTTACCGATAGGTTTCAGAACGGCTTGCCTCACTATGAACTATTTTTTTGCCAAACATTTATTTGGGAAAAAAGTGATTTTCTCGGCGAGTTAAGCATTTTGAACAATTTGCCGGTTGGTTTCAGAACGACTTGCCTCAAAATTAACTATTTTGTGGCAAACATTTATTTTGGGAAAAAAGTAATTTTCTCGGTGAGTTAAGCATTTTGAGTAAGTGCCGGTTGGTTTCAGAACGACTTGCCTGAAAATTAACTATTTTGTGGCAAACATTTACTTTTGATAAAAAGTGATTTTCTCGGCGAGTTAAGCATTTTGACTAACTTGCCGGTTGGTTTCAGAAAGACTTGACTCAAAATTAACTATTTTGTGGCAAACATTCATTTTGGGAAAAAAGTAATTTTCTCGGCGAGTTAAGCATTTTGAGTAACTTGCCGGTTGCTTTCAGGACGACTTGCCACAAAATTAACTATTTTGTGGCAAACATAAATTTTGGACAAAAAATGAGTTTCTCGGCGAGTTAAGCATTTAGAGTACTTTACCGATAGGTTTCAGAACGGCTTGCCTCACTATTAACTATTTTTTTGCCAAACATTCATTTTGGGAAATAAGTGATTTTCTCGGCGAGTTAAGCAATTTGAGTAATTTGCCGGTTGGTTCCAGAGCGGCTTGCATCAAATTTAACTATTTTCTGGCAAACATTCATTTTGCAAATAAAAGGGATTTTCTCGGTCAGTTAAGCATTTTGAGTAATTTACAGATAGGTTTCAGAACGGCTTGCCTCACTATTAACTATTTTTTTGCCAAACATTTATTTGGGAAAAAAGTGATTTTCTCGGCGAGTTAAGCATTTTGACTAACTTGCCGGTTGGTTTCAGAAAGACTTGTCTCAAAATTAACTATTTTGTGGCAAACATTCATTTTGGGAAAAAAGTAATTTTCTCGGCGAGTTAAGCATTTTGAGCAATTTGCCGGTTGGTTTCAGAACGACTTGCCTCTAAATTAACTATTTTGTGGCAAACATTTATTTTGGGAAAAAAGTAATTTTCTCGGTGAGTTAAGCATTTTGAGTAAGTGCCGGTTGGTTTCAGAACGACTTGCCTGAAAATTAACTATTTTGTGGCAAACATTTACTTTTGATAAAAAGTGATTTTCTCGGCGAGTTAAGCATTTTGACTAACTTGCCGGTTGGTTTCAGAAAGACTTGTCTCAAAATTAACTATTTTGTGGCAAACATTCATTTTGGGAAAAAAATAATTTTCTCGGCGAGTTAAGCATTTTGAGCAATTTGCCGGTTGGTTTCAGAACGACTTGCCTCAAAATTAACTATTTTGTGGCAAACATTAATTTTGGGAAAAAAGTAATTTTCTCGGTGAGTTAAGCATTTTGAGTAAGTGCCGGTTGGTTTCAGAACGACTTGCCTCAAAATTAACTATTTTTTTTCCAAACATTTATTTTGGAAAGAAAGGTGATTTTCTCGATGAGTTAAGCATTTTGAGTAATTTACCGATAGGTTTCAGAACGACTTGCCTCAAAATTAACTATTTTGTGGCAAAACATTCATTTGGGGGAAAGGTGATTTTCCCGATGAGTTAAGCATTTTGAATAATTTACCGATAGGTTTCAGAACGGCTTGCCTCACTATTAACTATTTTTAGCAAACATTCATATTGGGAAAAAATTGATTTTCTCGGCGAGTCAAGCATTTTGAGTAATTTGCCGGTTGGTTTCAGAACAACTTGGTACAAAATTAACTATTTTGTGGCAAACATTCATTTTGGGAAAAAAGTAATTTTCTCGGTGAGTTAAGCATTGTGAGTAATGTGCCGGTTGGTTTCAGATCGACTTGCCTGAAAATTAACTATTTTGTGGCAAACATTTACTTTTGATAAAAAGTGATTTTCTCGGCGAGTTAACCATTTTGACTAACTTGCCGGTTGGTTTCAGAAAGACTTGTCTCAAAATTAACTATTTTGTGGCAAACATTCATTTTGGGAAAAAAGTGATTTTCTCGGCGAGTTAAGCATTTTGAGTAATTTGCCGGTTGGTTTCAGAACGGCTTGCCTCACTATTAACTATTTTTTTGCCAAACATAAATTTTGGACAAAAAATGAGTTTCTCGGCGAGTTAAGCATTTAGAGTACTTTACCGATAGGTTTCAGAACGGCTTGCCTCACTATTAACTATTTTTTTGCCAAACATTCATTTTGGGAAATAAGTGATTTTCTCGGCGAGTTAAGCAATTTGAGTAATTTGCCGGTTGGTTCCAGAGCGGCTTGCATCAAATTTAACTATTTTCTGGCAAACATTCATTTTGCAAATAAAAGGGATTTTCTCGGTCAGTTAAGCATTTTGAGTAATTTACCGATAGGTTTCAGAACGGCTTGCTTCACTATTAACTATTTTTTTGCCAAACATTTATTTGGGAAAAAAGTAATTTTCTCGGTGAGTTAAGCATTTTGGGTAAGTGCCGGTTGGTTTCAGAACGACTTGCCTGAAAATTAACTATTTTGTGGCAAACATTTACTTTTGATAAAAAGTGATTTTCTCGGCGAGTTAAGCATTTTGACTAACTTGCCGGTTGGTTTCAGAAAGACTTGTCTCAAAATTAACTATTTTGTGGCAAACATTCATTTTGGGAAAAAAGTAATTTTCTCGGTGAGTTAAGCATTTTGAGTAAGTGCCGGTTGGTTTCAGAACGACTTGCCTGAAAATTAACTATTTTGTGGCAAACATTTACTTTTGATAAAAAGTGATTTTCTCGGCGAGTTAAGCATTTTGAGTAATTTGCCGGTTGGTTTCAGAACGACTTGCGTCAAAGTTAACTATTTTGTGGCAAACATTCATTTTGGGAAAAAAGTGATTTTCTCGGCGAGTTAAGCATTTTGAGTAATTTGCCGGTTGGTTCCAGAGCGGCTTGCATCAAAATTAACTATTTTTAACCAAACATAAATTTTGGAGAAAAAGTGAGTTTCTCGGCGAGTTAAGCATTTTGAGTAATTTACCGATAGGTTTCAGAACGGCATGCCTCACTATTAACTATTTTTTTGCCAAACATTTCTTTTGGATAAAAAGTGATTTTCTCGGCGAGTTAAGCATTTTGAGTAACTTGCCGGTTGCTTTCAGGACGACTTGCCACAAAATTAACTATTTTGTGGCAAACATAAATTTTGGACAAAAAATGAGTTTCTCGGCGAGTTAAGCATTTAGAGTACTTTACAGATAGGTTTCAGAACGGCTTGCCTCACTATTAACTATTTTTTTGCCAAACATTCATTTTGGGAAAAAAGTGATTTTCTCGGCGAGTTAAGCAATTTGAGTAATTTGCCGGTTGGTTCCAGAGCGGCTTGCATCAAATTTAACTATTTTCTGGCAAACATTCATTTTGCAAATAAAAGGGATTTTCTCGGTCAGTTAAGCATTTTGAGTAATTTACCGATAGGTTTCAGAACGGCTTGCCTCACTATTAACTATTTTTTTGCCAAACATTTATTTGGGAAAAAAGTGATTTTCTCGGCGAGTTAAGCATTTTGAACAATTTGCCGGTTGGTTTCAGAACGACTTGCCTCAAAATTAACTATTTTGTGGCAAACATTTATTTTGGGAAAAAAGTAATTTTCTCGGTGAGTTAAGCATTTTGAGTAAGTGCCGGTTGGTTTCAGAACGACTTGCCTGAAAATTAACTATTTTGTGGCAAACATTTACTTTTGATAAAAAGTGATTTTCTCGGCGAGTTAAGCATTTTGACTAACTTGCCGGTTGGTTTCAGAAAGACTTGACTCAAAATTAACTATTTTGTGGCAAACATTCATTTTGGGAAAAAAGTAATTTTCTCGGCGAGTTAAGCATTTTGACTAACTTGCCGGTTGGTTTCAGAAAGACTTGACTCAAAATTAACTATTTTGTTTCAAACATTCATTTTGGGAAAAAAGTAATTTTCTCGGCGAGTTAAGCATTTTGAGTAACTTGCCGGTTGCTTTCAGGACGACTTGCCACAAAATTAACTATTTTGTGGCAAACATAAATTTTGGACAAAAAATGAGTTTCTCGGCGAGTTAAGCATTTAGAGTACTTTACCGATAGGTTTCAGAACGGCTTGCCTCACTATTAACTATTTTTTTGCCAAACATTCATTTTGGGAAATAAGTGATTTTCTCGGCGAGTTAAGCAATTTGAGTAATTTGCCGGTTGGTTCCAGAGCGGCTTGCATCAAATTTAACTATTTTCTGGCAAACATTCATTTTGCAAATAAAAGGGATTTTCTCGGTCAGTTAAGCATTTTGAGTAATTTACAGATAGGTTTCAGAACGGCTTGCCTCACTATTAACTATTTTTTTGCCAAACATTTATTTTGGAAAAAAAGTGATATTCTCGGCGAGTTAAGCATTTTGAGTAACTTGCCGGTTGCTTTCAGGACGACTTGCCACAAAATTAACTATTTTGTGGCAAACATAAATTTTGGACAAAAAATGAGTTTCTCGGCGAGTTAAGCATTTAGAGTACTTTACAGATAGGTTTCAGAACGGCTTGCCTCACTATTAACTATTTTTTTGCCAAACATTCATTTTGGGAAAAAAGTGATTTTCTCGGCGAGTTAAGCAATTTGAGTAATTTGCCGGTTGGTTCCAGAGCGGCTTGCATCAAATTCAACTATTTTCTGGCAAACATTCATTTTGCAAATAAAAGGGATTTTCTCGGTCAGTTAAGCATTTTGAGTAATTTACCGATAGGTTTCAGAACGGCTTGCCTCACTATTAACTATTTTTTTGCCAAACATTTATTTGGGAAAAAAGTGATTTTCTCGGCGAGTTAAGCATTTTGACTAACTTGCCGGTTGGTTTCAGAAAGACTTGTCTCAAAATTAACTATTTTGTGGCAAACATTCATTTTGGGAAAAAAGTAATTTTCTCGGCGAGTTAAGCATTTTGAGCAATTTGCCGGTTGGTTTCAGAACGACTTGCCTCTAAATTAACTATTTTGTGGCAAACATTTATTTTGGGAAAAAAGTAATTTTCTCGGTGAGTTAAGCATTTTGAGTAAGTGCCGGTTGGTTTCAGAACGACTTGCCTGAAAATTAACTATTTTGTGGCAAACATTTACTTTTGATAAAAAGTGATTTTCTCGGCGAGTTAAGCATTTTGACTAACTTGCCGGTTGGTTTCAGAAAGACTTGTCTCAAAATTAACTATTTTGTGGCAAACATTCATTTTGGGAAAAAAATAATTTTCTCGGCGAGTTAAGCATTTTGAGCAATTTGCCGGTTGGTTTCAGAACGACTTGCCTCAAAATTAACTATTTTGTGGCAAACATTAATTTTGGGAAAAAAGTAATTTTCTCGGTGAGTTAAGCATTTTGAGTAAGTGCCGGTTGGTTTCAGAACGACTTGCCTCAAAATTAACTATTTTTTTTCCAAACATTTATTTTGGAAAGAAAGGTGATTTTCTCGATGAGTTAAGCATTTTGAGTAATTTACCGATAGGTTTCAGAACGACTTGCCTCAAAATTAACTATTTTGTGGCAAAACATTCATTTGGGGGAAAGGTGATTTTCCCGATGAGTTAAGCATTTTGAATAATTTACCGATAGGTTTCAGAACGGCTTGCCTCACTATTAACTATTTTTAGCAAACATTCATATTGGGAAAAAATTGATTTTCTCGGCGAGTCAAGCATTTTGAGTAATTTGCCGGTTGGTTTCAGAACAACTTGGTACAAAATTAACTATTTTGTGGCAAACATTCATTTTGGGAAAAAAGTAATTTTCTCGGTGAGTTAAGCATTGTGAGTAATGTGCCGGTTGGTTTCAGATCGACTTGCCTGAAAATTAACTATTTTGTGGCAAACATTTACTTTTGATAAAAAGTGATTTTCTCGGCGAGTTAACCATTTTGACTAACTTGCCGGTTGGTTTCAGAAAGACTTGTCTCAAAATTAACTATTTTGTGGCAAACATTCATTTTGGGAAAAAAGTGATTTTCTCGGCGAGTTAAGCATTTTGAGTAATTTGCCGGTTGGTTTCAGAACGGCTTGCCTCACTATTAACTATTTTTTTGCCAAACATAAATTTTGGACAAAAAATGAGTTTCTCGGCGAGTTAAGCATTTAGAGTACTTTACCGATAGGTTTCAGAACGGCTTGCCTCACTATTAACTATTTTTTTGCCAAACATTCATTTTGGGAAATAAGTGATTTTCTCGGCGAGTTAAGCAATTTGAGTAATTTGCCGGTTGGTTCCAGAGCGGCTTGCATCAAATTTAACTATTTTCTGGCAAACATTCATTTTGCAAATAAAAGGGATTTTCTCGGTCAGTTAAGCATTTTGAGTAATTTACCGATAGGTTTCAGAACGGCTTGCCTCACTATTAACTATTTTTTTGCCAAACATTTATTTGGGAAAAAAGTAATTTTCTCGGTGAGTTAAGCATTTTGGGTAAGTGCCGGTTGGTTTCAGAACGACTTGCCTGAAAATTAACTATTTTGTGGCAAACATTTACTTTTGATAAAAAGTGATTTTCTCGGCGAGTTAAGCATTTTGACTAACTTGCCGGTTGGTTTCAGAAAGACTTGTCTCAAAATTAACTATTTTGTGGCAAACATTCATTTTGGGAAAAAAGTAATTTTCTCGGCGAGTTAAGCATTTTGAGCAATTTGCCGGTTGGTTTCAGAACGACTTGCCTCAAAATTAACTATTTTGTGGCAAACATTTATTTTGGGAAAAAAGTAATTTTCTCGGTGAGTTAAGCATTTTGAGTAAGTGCCGGTTGGTTTCAGAACGACTTGCCTGAAAATTAACTATTTTGTGGCAAACATTTACTTTTGATAAAAAGTGATTTTCTCGGCGAGTTAAGCATTTTGACTAACTTGCCGGTTGGTTTCAGAAAGACTTGACTCAAAATTAACTATTTTGTGGCAAACATTCATTTTGGGAAAAAAGTAATTTTCTCGGCGAGTTAAGCATTTTGAGCAATTTGCCGGTTGGTTTCAGAACGACTTGCCTCAAAATTAACTATTTTGTGGCAAACATTAATTTTGGGAAAAAAGTAATTTTCTCGGTGAGTTAAGCATTTTGAGTAAGTGCCGGTTGGTTTCAGAACGACTTGCCTCAAAATTAACTATTTTTTTTCCAAACATTTATTTTGGAAAGAAAGGTGATTTTCTCGATGAGTTAAGCATTTTGAGTAATTTACCGATAGGTTTCAGAATGACTTGCCTCAAAATTAACTATTTTGTGGCAAAACATTCATTTGGGGGAAAGGTGATTTTCCCGATGAGTTAAGCATTTTGAATAATTTACCGATAGGTTTCAGAACGGCTTGCCTCACTATTAACTATTTTTAGCAAACATTCATATTGGGAAAAAAGTGATTTTCTCGGCGAGTTAAGCATTTTGAGTAATTTGCTGGTTGGTTTCAGAACGACTTGCGTCAAAGTTAACTATTTTGTGGCAAACATTCATTTTGGGAAAAAAGTGATTTTCTCGGCGAGTTAAGCATTTTGAGTAATTTGCCGGTTGGTTCCAGAGCGGCTTGCATCAAAATTAACTATTTTTAACCAAACATAAATTTTGGAGAAAAAGTGAGTTTCTCGGCGAGTTAAGCATTTTGAGTAATTTACCGATAGGTTTCAGAACGGCATGCCTCACTATTAACTATTTTTTTGCCAAACATTTCTTTTGGATAAAAAGTGATTTTCTCGGCGAGTTAAGCATTTTGAGTAACTTGCCGGTTGCTTTCAGGACGACTTGCCACAAAATTAACTATTTTGTGGCAAACATAAATTTTGGACAAAAAATGAGTTTCTCGGCGAGTTAAGCATTTAGAGTACTTTACAGATAGGTTTCAGAACGGCTTGCCTCACTATTAACTATTTTTTTGCCAAACATTCATTTTGGGAAAAAAGTGATTTTCTCGGCGAGTTAAGCAATTTGAGTAATTTGCCGGTTGGTTCCAGAGCGGCTTGCATCAAATTTAACTATTTTCTGGCAAACATTCATTTTGCAAATAAAAGGGATTTTCTCGGTCAGTTAAGCATTTTGAGTAATTTACCGATAGGTTTCAGAACGGCTTGCCTCACTATTAACTATTTTTTTGCCAAACATTTATTTGGGAAAAAAGTGATTTTCTCGGCGAGTTAAGCATTTTGAACAATTTGCCGGTTGGTTTCAGAACGACTTGCCTCAAAATTAACTATTTTGTGGCAAACATTTATTTTGGGAAAAAAGTAATTTTCTCGGTGAGTTAAGCATTTTGAGTAAGTGCCGGTTGGTTTCAGAACGACTTGCCTGAAAATTAACTATTTTGTGGCAAACATTTACTTTTGATAAAAAGTGATTTTCTCGGCGAGTTAAGCATTTTGACTAACTTGCCGGTTGGTTTCAGAAAGACTTGACTCAAAATTAACTATTTTGTGGCAAACATTCATTTTGGGAAAAAAGTAATTTTCTCGGCGAGTTAAGCATTTTGAGTAACTTGCCGGTTGCTTTCAGGACGACTTGCCACAAAATTAACTATTTTGTGGCAAACATAAATTTTGGACAAAAAATGAGTTTCTCGGCGAGTTAAGCATTTAGAGTACTTTACCGATAGGTTTCAGAACGGCTTGCCTCACTATTAACTATTTTTTTGCCAAACATTCATTTTGGGAAATAAGTGATTTTCTCGGCGAGTTAAGCAATTTGAGTAATTTGCCGGTTGGTTCCAGAGCGGCTTGCATCAAATTTAACTATTTTCTGGCAAACATTCATTTTGCAAATAAAAGGGATTTTCTCGGTCAGTTAAGCATTTTGAGTAATTTACAGATAGGTTTCAGAACGGCTTGCCTCACTATTAACTATTTTTTGCCAAACATTTATTTTGGAAAAAAAGTGATATTCTCGGCGAGTTAAGCATTTTGAGTAACTTGCCGGTTGCTTTCAGGACGACTTGCCACAAAATTAACTATTTTGTGGCAAACATAAATTTTGGACAAAAAATGAGTTTCTCGGCGAGTTAAGCATTTAGAGTACTTTACAGATAGGTTTCAGAACGGCTTGCCTCACTATTAACTATTTTTTTGCCAAACATTCATTTTGGGAAAAAAGTGATTTTCTCGGCGAGTTAAGCAATTTGAGTAATTTGCCGGTTGGTTCCAGAGCGGCTTGCATCAAATTTAACTATTTTCTGGCAAACATTCATTTTGCAAATAAAAGGGATTTTCTCGGTCAGTTAAGCATTTTGAGTAATTTACCGATAGGTTTCAGAACGGCTTGCCTCACTATTAACTATTTTTTTGCCAAACATTTATTTGGGAAAAAAGTGATTTTCTCGGCGAGTTAAGCATTTTGACTAACTTGCCGGTTGGTTTCAGAAAGACTTGTCTCAAAATTAACTATTTTGTGGCAAACATTCATTTTGGGAAAAAAGTAATTTTCTCGGCGAGTTAAGCATTTTGAGCAATTTGCCGGTTGGTTTCAGAACGACTTGCCTCTAAATTAACTATTTTGTGGCAAACATTTATTTTGGGAAAAAAGTAATTTTCTCGGTGAGTTAAGCATTTTGAGTAAGTGCCGGTTGGTTTCAGAACGACTTGCCTGAAAATTAACTATTTTGTGGCAAACATTTACTTTTGATAAAAAGTGATTTTCTCGGCGAGTTAAGCATTTTGACTAACTTGCCGGTTGGTTTCAGAAAGACTTGTCTCAAAATTAACTATTTTGTGGCAAACATTCATTTTGGGAAAAAAATAATTTTCTCGGCGAGTTAAGCATTTTGAGCAATTTGCCGGTTGGTTTCAGAACGACTTGCCTCAAAATTAACTATTTTGTGGCAAACATTAATTTTGGGAAAAAAGTAATTTTCTCGGTGAGTTAAGCATTTTGAGTAAGTGCCGGTTGGTTTCAGAACGACTTGCCTCAAAATTAACTATTTTTTTTCCAAACATTTATTTTGGAAAGAAAGGTGATTTTCTCGATGAGTTAAGCATTTT